>NC_054848.1:21157282-21462818 GCF_018345385.1 Vulpes lagopus
GGGGATGACTTCATATGAAATCATATGAAGGGTTATTTTTCACATTGGGAAGTTGATGCTGGCTATTGGCTGGAACACCTCCATGTGGCTGCTTGGCTTTCTCACAGGATGGCAGCTAGTTTCCAGAGCTCACCCAGTAGTTCAGGCAGAAGCTGTATTGCCTCTTGTGACCTAGCCTGACAAGTTACATTGCACCACTATTCTGATCATCATAGTTCCATCTAGCTTCAAAGGCAGGGAACAGATCCTACCTCTTTAAGAGATGTGGGTGGATGCTTTTGGAACACCTTGAATGTTAGGCCATTTTTGGTTTTATTTCCTTTTTCTTCTACAGATAGCATTCCATAACTTCATATGATTCTCGAACTAATTTAGGGATATAAACAAGTTTCATGACCCAAGGGGGAATTGCAGACTCCTTTATCACCCACCTAAGGGCAAAGTCTTGGAAGTTAATGACTAGTATGATATATGACACTATTATAGATTACTGTTTCTCAAGCTTTAACGTACATACAAGTCACCCAAGGATCTTGTTAAAAATGCAAATTCTCAATCACTAGGTCTGAGTGGGGAGCAGGTCTGGAGTTGGTCCTTAGATTCTGTGTTTCCAATAAGTTAGCAGGTGATGCTGATGCTGCAGGTCTGTGCTAGGCTATAGTTAGCATAAGCGCTCTCCCCTAGTGCAATATGGACCCCTGTATTTATTGCTATATATAGTATCATATTTATTAATAAAGAATAATTTTAATTACTAATGATGGAGTAATCAAATAATATAACACGAATAAAAGGCCAGCACATAGTGACTGCAAATGATTGATAAATCCTTAATCGACCCATATATTCTTCTGGAGTAACACACCACCAAAGTGAATCCAGTATTAAGGGCAACTGCATACAGTCTGAGCTGTACACTGCTCACCTACAGTGGGTGTTGTTTACACAGATCAGCATGTGAGCATTGACTCCTGGAGTGGTGCAGGATGGTGGCCCTGAATGTTCTCTTCAAACAAATAAAGAGAAGCAATATTATTTAGAAAAGTCACCCTAATTTTCTCTACTGCTGTTGCTTCCATTTATTTGGTTTGAAATCATAATCTTGATTTGGGTCCTACTTGTGTGAATTCATTGACTTCTAACTTCTAGCGTTGGGTGATAGTCTGTGAAGCCCCCCCCCCGCCCCCCCCCACACACACACCACAGTCCCACCCCTCTGTTCCCAGTTCCCATCCTTCTATCAGAGTTCTTGGTCAAGGACAGTAGATACTTAATTGTGTGTGTATATATAAAATAGCAAACATTCAGAGAGGCTTTATTTCAGCCTGCACTCTAGGTCACATGAGTGACTGAGGCTGAGGAAATACGTGGTCTTGTTTTTGTTTTTTTTTTGTTTTGTTTTGTTTTGTTTTTTTAATACGTGGCCTTGGCTACAGTCTTGAATCAATTTCACAGTATTCTTTCAGAAGCTGTCCATTGCATACAGAAAGACTATTCTCAATTTTTAAAATTAAATAATGGTCTATGGAAACCACAGTGACAGATTTCCTGAAATAATTGATTTTGGATTCAGAAACTACGAGGTATACCAGGTGCTGTGGTCTCTGAAGGGCATAGCTAATAACAACACTGATTTCTCTGGAAATCAGCTGCCTCACTGGTATAACTGAAAGTATTGTAGCAGAAATAGATTCAGCTGATAATTTATAAATGCATCTCGGATATGCATGTGACTTGCTTTCATATGGAACCTTAGCGAACCACCGTTTCTGCCAGTTTTCCAATCAAAAGTAATGTAATTGCTTCCAGATTTACATGTGGTTAAGTCAGAATTTAAACTCCGTGTTTTCCATTTTCCTCTTCTCACTTTTACCCATGGATAAAGTCTTGTAGAATTTGCACAGAATTCATACATTTTCCTGGTTGTATCAGGTAGCTGTTGCTGTGAAATAAGCCACCCCAGAACTCAGTGATTTCTATAATTTAAATGCTTTATTGCTCCCACATCATCAGTTAAGTGCTCCTATGGTCTCAACTGGGTACAGTTAGGTATCTGTAGCTCTGCTGATTTAGCTGAGGTTCACTCACAGGTCTGACGGACTATTCATCTGCCAATAGTATGGTCTAGGATGACTTTTGCTGGGATAACGGGCTTCTCCCACAAAGGATCTTTCATCTCCAGCAGGGTAGCCAGTAATTGTTCAGGGGATAGTGTCCGGATGCCAAAGGAATCTGTAGAAGAGCACACAGCCTTTCAAGGCTCAGGTTCAGAACTCAAGCACCTGCCCTGCAGTTCATTCTCTGGCCAAAGTAAATCACAAGACCAGAGCAGTCTCAAGAGTTGCAGAAATAAATTTGACTTCTGGATGGGAATTGCTACAAAGTCACGTTGCAAAGAGTGTAAATACAGGGAGAATGAGGTATGGTAACCATTTTTGCAGTCACTTTCCTCCACTGGCATTGGAAGAAAGGTCTCAGATTGGCCTGAAAAATCCCTGTCCATGCTCATGTCTTTCTATGGTACTTCAGTTCACCGGGTTGTTGAAAAGCAAGCCCTTTGCTTAGATCCATAGCTGGGTGTCTCAGTTTCCCTTGGCGGCCTTACATCATGATGGCTACATACTCTGTTCTCCTTTTCTTGATACCAGGTTCCATTTGGGTGCCCATTCTATTTCATGGACAATTTTGAGCTATTCCTGTACTCCATTTACCTTCACAATTACTACCACATAATTGTCTCTGCCAGTTAGATGGTACTGTCTTTAAGAGAGGGATTTTTGCCTCTTTTGAATTATTGCTGCAGCTCTAGCACTCACATCACTGCCTGGAACAAGGTAAGCCCCCAGAGAAGTTAGTCGAATGAATAAATGATTGAATGGGAGGATTCAGAGAGCCATCTCCTTCCACAGCTCCCTCCTGTTTTGATTCTCTACCACTTAAGTTTCAACCCTCTAAACATGTGGATCTCAATAGGCCCAATGAGTCTTTGTAATAAAAAAAAAAACATCAAACCAGATGGTTTGTCTGTCAAATTTGTGGCTCTCGAGATTGAAAACTATGGGCTCTTAGAACTAATGCTACTGCTGGTAGTCTGTTTCCCTTTTTATTTCTTTCAGAAACTCAATTAATTCCTTGACTGTGTTCCTTCCGTGAGGATGCTGAATGGTGGAGAGAAGAGTAATGGGCTCAAGTTATATGGAAAAAAAAAAAAAAAAACAACCTCCATATCTCAAAACATTATCCTGCTTTACAAGTTAAAACATGGCCATTTCCAGCTGATTCCAGTTATGATTACTCAGAAGATTGAAAGTTGAGCTGAGCCATGCAGTTTAATTGAATTAATTTCATTGGGATTTAAGGCAAAAGTATCATATCTAAACCAATTTGTAATGGATGACATCACACTGAGCGTCGAAATCACACACTTGTGTTGTCACTGTTTTTTTTAAATGAGACAGGTTTTGTTTTGTTTTTAGATTTTTTAAATTTATTCATGAGAGACAGAGAGAGAGAGAGAGAGAGAGAGAGAGAGAGAGGCAGAGACACAGGCAGAGGGAGAAGCAGGCTCCATGCAGGGAGCCTGACGTGGGCCTTGATCCCGGGTCTCCAGGATCACACCCTGGACTGAAGGTGGCGCTAAACCGCTGAGCCACCCAGGGATCCCTGTCACTGTTTTTAATACCTGTTTAAATAAGCTACAAGTACACCTGAAGAATAGATTAAATTACATCTGTACCACATTTCCCAAAATCTGGTCCCAGGATTACTGTCATCGTCTCGCCTGATCTTCCTGCATAGTTTATGTTTCTGTTTAGAAGGATGTCCGATTAGTTTTCCTCAAGCTTACAAAATAATAGGCCACTGGTCAAAAACTAGAACTATCTTAACTATTACCCTTTAGAAATCAGATTTCTTCGGTCAGAGCTCGAGGTTTGGTACAGAGTGGTCCAGACTACTTTTTTTTTTTTTTTTTTACATGGTAGTCTTAGCCACCTCCATGTGGCAAGTTTTACTGAAAGCTATGTATCAGAAACTCAGTGTATGTGGGTGGGAAGTGGGCCAGAGTTAGAGTTTTGTATCCAACCTAGCAAAAGATGCCACACCAGCATAGAGCAGACTCTAGAACAGATTCTATATTGAAGCCAGTCAGAATTGATACAGAAGGGGAGATATGCATGTTATGGTAGGGTTTCAGGCTCACAGCCACTCCTGATCATTCTGGATCATGCACATCAGCCTGGTAAACCAACCAGCTTCTTACTCTTCAAAAGTATTCTAACATATTCTAAAAAGGAAGGGAACTGACATTTACTGAGGATTATTTATGGTTTGCGAGCTTCAACCCCACAGATTTGCCAGGAACTATGACCATTATGCTCCGTGTAAGTATAGATAGTCTGTCCTTTTCTCTTTTTTTTTTAATAGGATAATTGACACAGCATGTTACATTAGTATCCTTATTATTTTTCTTCTTTTGGATGCTATTAGCACAGATTAGGTATTGATTGTTAGATAAATGTTAGTTGAGATTGAGATTGTGGAATACTGGTTGATGTTCTGAATTAGGTAAACTCCCATATCTTAGAAGATTTATGTCAATTGTGGTTCATGGGAATGTTTAGGTTGGTGTATATAGATCTGGTCAAGTAAAACTGACTTCATTTTGGGATGCCTGGGTGGCTCAGTTGTTGAGCATCTGCCTTTGGCCCAGGGCGTGATCCTGGAGTCCCGGGATCAGGTCCCGCATCGGGCTCCCTGCGTGGAGCCTGCTTCTCCCTCTCCCTCTCTCTATTTGTGTCTCTCATGGATAAATAAGTCTTTAAAAATAAATAAATAAATAAATAAATAAATAAATAGAACTGACTTCATTTTTCTGAGAGTGAGGAAAGAGTTTTAGGTAGCTGTATTACTCTTTACATTTTTTCATTTTGCTGATCTTTATGAATGTTTTGTATTTAGGGATAGACCGCAAACAGTTAACTTACAGGTTTTTGCCAAGAGATCAGCATCTTCTTTATAGAAGAGTTTGTTTGCTGCTTTTGTTTTTGGCAAGGTGCAGCAGAAATGTCAGGAAAATATAAGAATAATAGGGTAGAATAATTCTGGTTGTTAGACACATATAAACAATAGGAAGGGCAGTACTTATAAAAGTGAAATCTCTATGCTCAAAGATGATAGAGAGCAGTAAAATATAAGAGAAGACGGTATTTGAGGGAATTATGGACAAAGACATATCTCCCTGTATTTCATCTGAAGCAAGAAAGAATCACAGAGAAAATACAATGTTGTTGGAGCTGTAATGTGTACTCTATTTCAGAAAAGGAGAATTGATTTATATCAAAGCTTCTGAAACTAAAGTTTTATCTTAAAAGAATTGCTCATTTTTGAAACTGGGCTTCTGTAAGAGTATTTGCCACTTAGGAACAGAAATTGCATCTTTCCACTAATTAATCATCACGCACCTACTGAGTACTTTCTACATACGAGGTTTTGTAGTAGACACTGGCACTCTCTAAGTACATTGGAAAGCATGCCTGCTCTTGAGAAGGGAATTCCTTGAACACATCTTCCCTTGGTTTTCAGAATAATAGTCTTTTTCAGTTTTCTTTCTCTAACTCTGTAATGCTTTTTGTTACTTCTATCTTTTGGGGCCCTCTTGGCGTTGGCATTTCTCAGGTTCAATTAAATTCTCTCTTTAGATGATGCCATCCTTTAACTTTACCTGCTATCCGTGTATTGATGACACCAAAAATCTTTTGTCTACAATGAACACAAATGGCCTAAAACCCTGTCCTATATATGACCAGAGTGACTGTATAATTTATGACAAAACTGGAACCTGCTCAGGGAACCAAAGGCAGTCCTATTAATAATTTTTTTCTGGGACAATAGCCCAGGACAGTTTTTGCAAAAACTGTAGATAGGGTTACTGCACCGTAGTCCGGCAACCTTTTCGATAGCTCTGCCGGGTGTCTTTTAAGCACGTAAAATACAATCGGTTGAGCAAACTCAACTTCCTCTCCTTCCATATTCACTCCTCCTGCCTTCTCTCCCTCAACACAATTATCCCCAGTTGCCCAAGCCAGAAATATGGTCAGTGTCCATAACATGTCTGTGTCTACATCTATATCTATATATGTCTTGTTCTCTAGATCACTCCTCAGTTACAAATCTTCCGGACTTCCTCCAAATTTCCTTCAGAAAGAAGTCTGAATTCCTTAGGACATGAAAACCCTCCATGACTTGGCTCTTGTGTGCCTTTCTGCCTCTGTTACTGTCACTGCTCACCGAAGTCATACCTTTGTGTCCGCTCCTCCCTGAAGGAGCCTGGAATAGCCTTCTCCCCTCCTTCATTCTTCCGTCCACGACCATCCTTCAGATCTCTTACTGGCTACTACTTCTCTAGGAAACTGTTGCTCAACCTTTCTGGAACATCTGCAGTCATTCTTCCTTAAAGAGTACTTTTGATGATAATATTCCTTGGAATTATTCAATTCTCTATTGGTTATGTGTTCTGAAATTGAGGTAAAACTTACAGACAGTGACATGCACAGGTCTCAGTTGAACTGTTAAGTGAGTTTTGACAGATGCATGCACCTGTTTATCCAGCACTCTAATTAAGATTTAAGACATTTATATCCCCCCTGGAAATTTTCTCATGCCCCTTCGGGCTACCCCCGCGATCTATAGGCAACTGCTATTCTGATTTTTATTGCCATATGTTAATTTTGCCTGTCTCTAATTTCATATAAATTACTTATTTTCATTAAACAACAAACCAATATGCATGCTTATAAAAGACATTGCTTTATTACATTTTTAGCGAACACAGTGGATGTAAATGCACAATGGTGAAGTTTTTAAAAAACATTTCATAGTGTACTTGCTGTAAGAGTCACAAATTACAGTCACTAGTATAGGCGGGTTTTACATTTTCATAGACTGCTTAAAGCCTATGTTTTTGGAATTGAGTAGTATCTTTTTCTTTTACAAAAATGAAGAAAATGGGTGTCTGCCTCATTCAGCAAGATTCTGCTTAATAAGGCACACTTGTAATGTTAGAAAATATGCCAACTATGAACCAGAATGCATGTAACTTGAGCAAAATCCTAATGAGCTCTGTAGGGGCAATTGTGCATTAGAATTCTAATAAGGAGAAGCTAATTGTCAGCCAAATTTATAGTCAAAGGAGGAGAATCAGTAACTATATTAATGTCAAGATCAGGGACTCTATTGCATATTAGGATGAAAACCCAGTGTGTTTTCACACAATGCCTCCTGACTGAGGCTACTTCTAGAACAGAGATTTCTGCCTGAAAAGTGGGATGGGGGAGTTTTTTGTCAAATGGCAAAGCAAATGGATTCAAATAAGCACAAGAGCTTTATCTAGTTTACCACTATAAATTGTCCCACAGCACTAAGAGCAGAATCTGGCATAGGATAGACACTTAATAAACAACTAATAAATAAATGAACAAATCATTTTGGTATTTCTTAATGCATGGGAGTAGCTATTGAATTTTTGAGTATGCTATCATATTTAATAATCTACCAAGGAAAAGAAGTACTTTCATTTCTTACAATAACTGTTCAGCTCTCCAATGAAATACTGCATGTAGAAAATGGAATGCTTGAGACTTTTGGAGGGGCTAATGAGCCTTGCTGGTATTATTGAAGAAGAAGTTTTTATAGTTTTAAATGATCTGCAGTTGGAGCCAAACTACTTCCACATGACATAGAGGTTAAAACAGCCAGCAGTTTTTCAGCTTGTGGCCAAAGCACTGCATTTCCACCCCACGATGGTTCAATCCCTTTCAGCTTCTGTCTCCACACACACTGCCCTTCAATTGTTAGCCTCTGAAGGGCTATACTTTCGGAAAAAATAATATTTTCCATTTTCCTCAATGTAACCTATAAACCATACGAATACCCCGTATTTTTATGAAATTGCTATAGATCTGAAAAAATAGGTATTGACCGAGGCAAGGGACTAATTCTGACACTTCCTTTTAAGAATCAGGGGTAGCAGTTTGTCAGACTACGTGGAGCCGTAGGTTAGCTGGTGTGTGTTGCAGCTTGCAAACTCACTTTGTGCCTAAGAGTTTTTAAAAAATAAACTGCATCCATGGATGTCACTGCACAGCCATTGATCCCAAAGAGAATCTGGTTGTCTATTTGAGCGAGCAGATATTTTGTGTGTGCTTCACTGGAGAGTTCAAAGCCTATGAAACTAATAATTATACGTGTTTTTTAAATATGGAAGATAGGTCATTTGGAAGTTTGATATGGGCTATTTGGGAGTAGAATAAAGTAAATAAGATTATTTGGATGACAGAAGAAAAGTAAGAGGTGTGGCTTGCTGGTTAAGCTTGATAAATCATTTGATTTCCTTGGGTATCAAGCCCCTTGTTTGTAAAAGGAGAGGATCATGTTATTCGATCAAGGAAATCCCTATCTTTAGCTAACTGGGATGTTGTAAGCAGTTTCCCCTTGCAAGGAGAATACGATGGAAGTCAGTTCCTTAGAAAGAATTATGAATCCTCTTAAACCAAAGGGTGAACCACCAGTTAACAGGAGTGAAAAACATCCTCTCTTTTTGGAGGAAGTTTGAAAGCCTATAAAATAACCAAGGGGGGTGGTCCTTGGGTCCTGTGACTCTGTAAGATGTTCTATTTGAGTTTCAGGGATGATTAAATTACCTTAGCATTTCTTTGAAATGGGTATTGCCATTGGGTCATGAAAAAAAGGAGCCATTAGACTTCTCCAGTGGGACAGTCCTGAGAAGCAGAGAGGCCATGGGGAGGAAGGTGGGAGAAAGAATAGAAACAGGGTGATGGAAACCAAGCAAGTTCACATCAAAGTCGAAAGGGCTTGTTTTTCGGGCTACACAGGTTCTTAAGGCCCTTTAAGTACAACACAAAGGCAACTAGTCACTTTATAATTATAAATTTGTTTTGGCCAGGGAAATGAAGTGTTCTTATGGAGATCTTTTCTGCTCTGCAAGTAGAGTTGAAATGTAGGAAAACAGAGCAATGAAAGAAGCTCATGCTGTGTGTGGGGCTGAAGCACTGCCATTATCGAGCACCATGGGCCCCATGGGCTGGGGTAGATGACTCTTAAGCATTAGTTCATATTTTTCCAATTAAGCATAAGTTGTGTTTCTTTATGTGTTACAAAAGAGTTAGTCATTTAGTCCCCATAAGGAGTATTTTGTCAAAAGCAACGATTATAGCCAGAGACAAAGGAGCTTGTAACTGGATTATAGGCCTCCCCCCATTCTAACAGGATTCAGCTCCATACACAGCTAATTGTGATGTAACAGTGATAGCTTTTGGAACCAAAATAGTTGTCAATAAAAGGGGAAGTTGGCAAGATAGTATGAATGAAATGATTGTTGAAGAATTAAAATAAAATACATTAAAACTTGTACCAAACTGTATAATGAAGCATAGATGAATGATCAGATATACAGCAGGAGCATTTAATATTTAACTTGAATTTTTTCTTAGCCTTTTATTTGTCCCATTTGTATGGGTTAGTCTTTCTGAGTCTTGATTTATATTTCTAGGCCTGAGACTTGGAAGATGTACCTCCGACACGTACGTTCAAATTTCAACTTTAGGTTTATTTATTATTATTATTTTTTAAAGATTTTATTTATTTATTCTTGAGAGACACAGAGAGAAAGAGAGCACGTGGCAGAGGCACAGGCAGAGGGAGAAGCAGGCTCCATGCAAGAAGCCCGACATGGAACTCGATCCCAGGTCTCCAGGATCAGGCCCTGGGCTGAAGGCGGCGCTAAACTGCTGAGCCACCCGGGCTGCCCTCAACTTTAGGTTTAAATGAAAGTTTAGGTATTATATCACAACGTTGTTTTCATCTGAAATCTATGTTTCATGTCTAGTAATATCTACATTATTTATTTCCCTCAAAAGGAGAAAGAATCTCCCGCATACCTCATTCCAAGATTGAATAGATAGCTCCAGGTCATAGAAATGGTAGATCAGGTGATAATACCTCTGTAAGCATTACCAGTTGTGCTTGTCTGGTTGATTCCCACAGACTTGGCTCCTATAGGGGCACCACATCAGATCCACTATCCCATTACATGGGAGGACAGTCTGGTCGTGGTGTCTGTCACTTGCTCATTTATGATAGGACACGGTGTTGGTGAATTTAATATGGGGTTTCCAAAAAAATTATGTGCGAGACTCAGCACTTCAACCAATTACCTAACATTTCTCATATGAAAACAGCAAAAATGACAATAACACAACAATAGGCTTGTTGTGGAAAAAAATGGGATAATGGATGTGAAAGGGCTTCATAGAGTACCTGACCCAGAGAAAGTTCTCCTTCAATGTGGGCTCTTGTTATTGCCAAGGGAGATTTCACCAGCTGAATGGGGAATTAACCCCTCTCTTCGCATGCCCTGCTATGGTTCATGTGTTGTGCTTCTCACATTTGGGTCACATTAGAAGCTCTGAAGCTCTTCCTCGGTAGAACCCTAATTGAGGACATCAAAAGAGGGATGCTTTGTCAATTTTTTTTTCTTTTCCCAGAAAGCAAAATTAAATACTGAGTGGCATGGCAGAGTCATTTCGGAGTTGTGGTTACTGCCTTCTCATATCCTCTGATCATGCAGTTTCTACCCCTTTTCGGGTCCCCTGCCGTGGTGGCCGGTCATAGGGTGGGGAGGATATGCGGTGCCATAATACTTGAAAAATAATTGTACAGCGAAATAACACTTTTGAAATGTCAGCCTTTGCTGCTTTTTCTCATATTTCCTTTTATCCTGACACTCCCCTGTGTTTGGACAATTAGATTAAATGCCTGATGCTGTATTCACAGCAGGCAGCAGACGTTGGTCAGTTATGGGTGTTTGGATTCTAAAAGCTCCAATTGTAGAGGAGATGAAAAAACCCAGGGCATAAACAAAGACTTTGGAAGAATTAGTAAGTGATAGAGTAAGTCTGTTCTCCCTTCAAGGCTAGATAGTTGCCCAGAATGAAGCAGGGAGAGTCAGCGGAGTAGCAAAACTTGGTTTTGAGGTTTCAAAGGAAGGGGCCTTAGGACCCACTGGTTGCCACTTTGCACTAGAATCTTGGGTAGGTTTTTGGAAACCAAGGATGGAGGACACTTGCTATTCCCATTTGTCTCCTCCCTTTCCCAGAGAGAGCACAGGGAGGCAGGAGACATGACTATGGAGTAAAGATAGGTGATCTGGGATCCTGTCATGGAATTTCCTGGTGCCACGTGCAGAGCAGGAGCAGCGGAGTATGTTACTGTGGCCCTGGCTGTGGCATTAACCAGGTTCAGATACCTCATGCATCTGAAGAGGACTTGTGGTTGGGACAAAGGCTTCAAACAGTGACCTGGAGGGACACACTACACTACACTATACTACACACACACAAATGATGGCACTGTGGACATCATGATAGAAACCAGCATGAGAGAGTATTGCATTCACCTCCAACACCTTGTCACTATGCAGGCCGCCTACCTATGAGGAATTTCCTGGTATTCAATTTCTATCTAATGACTGGCTAAGAACTCAAAACATAATGTAGGTTCAAGTAGAGGAGGTCCTAAGTTTGTGGAATGACACTGTGATCTGCTCAGGTATAAAGATCTTTGGGGGGCCTGAGCAGCAAAGGGTATGCCAGGAATAAAGCTGAACATGCCAGCTGGTTTAGATTTGGTTCCAAGGTAAGGGCAGAAGCACTGACAAAGAAAAGGGGAGAGAGTTGTCCTTGGTATGAACACATCCATTCCCAGCCTGTGTGGGAGAAAAGACAGACAGTTGGCTTAGGTCTGTCTTGGTAGCTTCGGTTCATTTAAAAGGCAGAGGAAGCTAGTTTCTTCCTGGCCTCTGTCACCCAGGAAAACACAGGGGGTAGTGAAGCTCTGCAGCAAGCCGGATGAGAGCTGGGTTTTGCACTTTAGGGGCTGGGTTCTTCGAGTGTGTGTGTGGAGGTGTTGACTTTAAAGAAACTATCAGTGTGCTGCGAGCTTGCGTCTGCAGCCAGTTCTGGAGGGGACTTTCCTTTGGAATGGCATTTCTAGAACCTGAGTGGTCAAAAAATCCACTGGGTACCTTTGAAAAATACCAGTTCCTAGGTGTGACCTCAGACCTACTGCATCAGTATCTCCAGGGTAGAGGCTTCAGATTTATATTTTCTTTCTTTTCATTTTCTTTTAAAGGGAAAAAGAGTCTTAAGCAGGCTCCACACTCAGCATAGACCCTGACTTGGGGCTTGTGTCATGACCCCAAGATCTCAACCTGAGGCGAAACCAAGAGTCAGATGCTTAACTGACTGAACCACCCAGGAGCCCCTCATTGTGATTCTTTTTTATTTTTTAAGATTTAAAAAAATTTATTCATGAGAGACACAGAGAGAGAGAGAGGCAGACATAGGCAGAGGGAGAAGCAGGCTCACTGTGGGGAGCCCGATGTGGGACTCGATCTCAGGACTCTGGGATCATGATGTGAGCCAAAGGCAGATACTCAACCCACTGAGCCACCCAGGTGCCCCGCCCCCATTGTGATTCTTTTGAACACTCCACTGGGAATGAAAGAATACGGGCATGCTCATTGAAGAGTAGCAAGAGCTAACATATCTATAGATCCTTTTGGGTTTTTAAATGTATGATCTTATCTGATATTTATAGCTTTGAGACATGGTTTGTAGGAAACCCATTTAGTCATGGAGTTGCAGCCTTAGAAGTATTGGGTAGCTTATCTAAAGTGTCCGGCTAGAAATCCTCAAGTGCATCGTGCTGCTTGGAGGAATGGCATAATGGGTGTAAATGCTGAGCTGCACTTCTTAACCTCCATGTTCATAGGCATCATCTGGGGATCTGGATGAAACACAGATTCTGATTCAGTAGGTCTGAGATGGGCCTGAGATCCTGCATTTCTAAGGATTTCTAGGTGCTGCTGCTGCCCTGCAAGCCATGCTTTGAGAAGCGAAGCATTGCCTTAAGATCATCCTCACATCCCTGAGGTGTGTCATACCTACCAGCTGCCCTTATGCCTGTGAGGACTCCCCAAAGGGCACTAGGTCTTTGCTTTCTGGGAGGAAATATAAATGATCCTTTGAGACAATGTGCCCTCAGTAAACTCTGTTATCTGCCTGGTAAAAGAAAGCCCAGCTTATTCTAATTAAGCAGATTGAATGCTGCTGTCTGCACCAAGCATGCTCTTCCAGTGTGGGAAGCACTGAAGTTCAGTAATATATGTGCAGCAGAAAAACTACCCTGGACATAATTTCATATCACTGACAAGGAGGCATTTTAGGGTCTTGTGGATATGCTTGCAATCATTATCCTGGCAAAGAGAAGAAGAGCTGCTTAATAGAGATGTCCACTTGATAGAATGCTGCATAAACCAGCTTTCTAGATACTTTCGGTGGTGGTATCCAGATGATTTCGGAGAGATGACACACCAGAAATACATGGGCCACTACTCCATTATCTGTCTTGGAACCATCCAGTTAGATTCACACTTTATCTATTCTGTGTCATAAAAGCCAAATGAACAAGTACAAGCTATGACTTCCGTCTGTAATTGAAAGGCTGTGTGGCATAGAGATTGACTGAGTATCTGCTGCAGTACTGGTCATATTAAAAATAAATGCTCAACTATGCACAGTCTTAGAAAGTGTCCTGGAAAAGAAATCAAACTGCGAGGGTGTTTGTGTACGTTAAAGCCTTCACACACGCAGGAAAATATATCTGAGAGAATCGAACTATAGTTCATTGACCTTTAATAAAATTATTTAGCTCTAATCCGTAGGTAGATATAAGAAAATCAGAAGTGCCAGGTAAAATGAAAAAGAAGAAGAAGAAGAGAAAAAAAAAAGCCTAGACTTCCAGAAAAGTAATGCTGCACAGGCTTTATCAAATCCTCCCTATCAACACTGTAATTCTCAATAAAGCTCAGCATGACAGTTCAAAATAAAACAGGGACATGACAAGACAATAACTCTTGGAGCATTAGAGTAAGGTTCAATATGTTTCCCTTCCCCCGTTGATGCTCTCCCTGGCATTCTCCCAAAGTACCTGAGGGAGCCAAGGGGGTAGTAGAATTTATTCTTATGTGTATGGGGACGGATTTGCCTTTCTTCCTTTTGTGGCTTCTTACACCAGCCAGTAGGGTGGCCGTTGAATTCTCTTTTAACACCTTAACCATGAAGTAGGAAGGGAAGTGTGAGTTACCTATGATAACAGCAGTGCTGTGTAAATAAGCAACTGCAAGAAATCGGAAATCTCCCTGGCAAACAGTATGCATTTATTTCGCTCATGAGTCTGGTCGTTGGCTAGGAGTAGACTTGTCTAGATGGGGGTTGGCTGGGGTGGCTGTAGCCTACTCCTGGGACTCAAGTCAGTAGAGAGGTCCTCGTGAGCAAGTGGGAACAGCCACAAGGGTCTTAGGGCTCCAGTTTGGACATGGTGCATGGCCATGTCTGCCCTGTTCTCTTGGTCAAAGAAAGTAACATGGCTGAAGTCAAAGTCAAGGGGCGGGGAAATAAACTCTACGAGGATCATCTGCAAAGCTACAGGGCCCAGGTACAGGACTGGTGAAGATGTGGGTTCTTAATGTAGTATATATCTCGGTAGACAGGAGGACCTGAAACTTAGATTTATTTTTTTAAAAAAAGAGAGAGAGAGAAAGTGTGCATGTGTGTGAGTGAGTGTGGGGTGGGGCAGAGAGAGAATCTTGAGCAGGCTCCATGCTCAGCACAGAGCCCAATGCGAGGCCAGATCTCACTACCCTGAGGTCACGACCTGGGCTGAAATCAAGAGTCCAATGCTTAACTGAATGAACCAGCCAGGTGTCCCTGAAACTTCAGTCTATTTTATGTAAAAAAATAATTTGTGGGGATCCCTGGGTGGCTCAGGGGTTTAGCGACTGCCTTTGGCCCAGGGTGCGATCCTGGAGTCCCGGGATCGAGTCCTGCGTCAGGCTCCCGGCGTGGAGCCTGCTACTCCCTCCTCCTGTGTCTCTGCTTCTCTCTCTCTATGTCTATCATGAATGAATGAATGAATGAATAAATAAATAAATAAATAAATAAATAATCTTAAAAAAATAATTTGTGTAGGAAGGAAGAGAAGGCAGTGAGAAGTGGAGTTGTCCAGCAAAACACAGGATGCTCAGTGAAATGTGCACTTCAGATAAACAATATTTTTTTCCATATAAATACGTCTCGTGCGATATCGAGTGTTTGGTTCAGGGTAAACTGGTCTACATTGGATCTGTGCAGTATTTTGGACCTATATGAATACTAAATAGTCATTATTTATCTGAAATTCCCATTTAACTCCGTGTCATGTTATTTCCCCTCACCTAAATCTAGCAACCCTGAGAATGGAGCTGTGGATAACTGTACCTCCCAGGAGCTAGGGAGGGACAATTCTTAGATAAAATGAGCTCTGCAAACCTGTCCTGTTCTCTGCCTCTCAAGATGTTCTACTACTTTCACAGCTTTGTTCTTGCCTGTTTCCCACCAGGAGCGCAGTTTTTGGCAGCGATGATACTCAGCCGGTGCCAGTGTGGGAATCAGCTAGCAGCCTTTCTGAGAGAGAGGACATCTGAATGACTGGTCCATGCCCATGCAGTACCGGCTGTTCAGTATTTTTATTTTCACTCCTGGTTATTGGCAGACATGAAGGCACCCAAGTGTGAGTTAATGCCGTAGGCCCACGGAGAAAACTGATAATGTGGAGCCTGACAAGGCATTAATCTTTTAATGTGTCCCCAAATATTTATTTAAAAGTTCAGCTAAGCATTATAAGAGGAAAGGGCAAAACATATAACCCCCTCGGCAAATACTAAAGCTGGATGGTCACAGGAACTGTGCTCCTTAGAAAGCAATTTTGAGTATCTCTCTCCCCATCTATTAATTTTTTACTGCTAAATAATAAATGGTGACAAACTTAGGGGTTTATAACAGTGATCGTGTATTACCTCGCGGTGGTAAGGGTTCAGCAGGGCCGAGCCCTCTGCTCAGGGGGTGACAGGCTGAAATCCAGGGGTCTGCCAAGCTGAGTTATTTGGAGACGGGCAAGAACTCCACTCCTAAGTGCATTCTTGCTGCCAGAATTCAGTTCCTTGCCATTATAGGCCTGCGGTCTCCATTCTCTTGCTGACCGTCAGCAGAGGCCACTCTCAGCTCCGGATGCCACCTGTGCTCCTTGACATGTGGCCTCCCTTATTCTCAAGCCAGCAGTGGCACTTCGAATCTCTGACTTGGTCCTCTGCAACCAGCCAAAGAAAATTGCATGCTTTTAAGGGATCCATCTGATTAAATTGGGGCCCGCCTCAATGCTCTCTGTATCTTAAGAGCAGCTTGGCTGGGGGAAGGGGGTAGCTTGGGTGGCTCAGCGGTTTAGCGTGGCCTTCAGACCAGGGCGTGATCCTGGAGTCCCGGGATTGAGTCCCACGTTGGGCTCCCTGCACGGAGCCTGCTCCTCCCTCTGCCTGTGTCTCTGCCCCTCTCTCTCTCTCTCTCTCTCTCTCTCTGTGTGTGTTTCTCATGAATAAATAAATAAAATCTTAAAAAAAAAGAGCAGCTCGGTGTAAGATTCCTTTCCAGTAATGCCTAGTTTAGTGTTGGAATCTCTGGGAGAAGGTGAGTGTACTTCAAGGGCCTATAATCTTAGAATTCTGCTTCCCACACTGACCGTACTTTCTGGGAGGCTTCACAACCCCCCGTCCCCCAGGAGCTTCCTAGCGCATCCCAAATCCAGGTGTTCCATTTAGCCAATCTGTTGTACTCTCTCAGAAATGGTCATTTCTTTCTTGATCACCATAATTTTAGTGTCCCTTGTAACGGGTGCCCTGACTATCCCAGGTACAACTCTGCTCTACCATTCAGCGACTCTGTATGGTGAGCTGCAGTCATTTTCTCTTTGAGCTTCTTTATTCTATTTTATATTGTACATATTTTCAATGGCAGGCAGGAAGAATATTAAACAAAAAAATTTTTTTTTTCTGGGCATCCCTGGGTGGCTCAGCAGTTTAGCACCACCTTCAGCCCAGGACGTGATCCTGGGGTCCCGGGATCGAGTCCCGCATCAGACTCCCTGCACGGGGCCTGCTTCTCCCTCTGCCTGTGTCTCTGCCTCTCTCTCTCTGTGTCTCTCATGAATAAATAAAATCTTTAAAAAAATTTTTTTTTCTCCATCTCTTCTACTTTCCCATAGCAAAACAGTTTGAATCTAGTTGGATCTCATGATTTACTTTTTTTTCCAGTTAATTTCCAGAATATATGTTTTACTCCCATTTCGTGTCATTTATATGTTAATAATGCCTCGATGGCATAAGCTACCCACACAAGCTTGTGCTAGAAGAGAGGTTTGTTGTCCTTATGCGGTTGCTCCTTGACACCAGAAATTTATTCCATGTTACTTTCTTCTGTGATGATTAATACCTAAGATTTATTTGCAGGCTTTTCACTTTGCTGCGTACATGTAGATGATCTATTTTTCCTCAGAACTCTGAGGTTTACAAACACCATTAATTATTTCACATTCCATTTATTCCAGAAGATGGCGCTGCTGCTGCTTCTCCCGCAAAGGAGCTTAGTAAAATAGAAAGAAAGCCTCAGTAGGATATTTTAGCATTTCATAATAATACACCAAGCATCCATATTGACAAAAATATATTTGAAAAATGACATTTGAAAATACCTAGTACATTACTTTTCCTCCTTATGTTAGGTTTAGTTCTATAGAAGAAAAGATCACAACACCTCCTCATTAAAAGAAATGTGTTGAGGTAGAGGGAGCAGAGACCTTCTGTGCTGTCCTGTTATCAGGATCAGGACTCAGTTGGTGATGAACAGTTACTCTTTTTGTGAGGTGAGCAGTGGCTTCTGATATTAGATACAGACCCGGAGGCCTTCTTAAGTGTTTCTACTTGGAATAATGTTGCCACCAACGGTTTTCACTTAAAGAATGAACATTACCCATTGCTATTAATAGAAACTTGAGCTCTTGCTCTTAAATGATTTACCTTTTAGAGAGCTTTTTTAAAAAATGACATTAATATGTTGAAGTATTCAATAAAAGTCAGAAATTGGATGCTCTTTTATACCTGGAAACCTCACACTGGAATTTAAAATTTTGTATTCAGCTGTTTAGGTGCTGAATGTTTTGCCAATGGATTTTTTTTTAAGATTTTATTTATTTATTCATGAGAGACACAGAGAGAGGCAGAGACACAGGCAAAGGGAGAGGGAGAAGCAGGCTCTCCTCAGGGAGCGCAATGTGGGACTCAATCTCTGAACCCCAGGATCACGCCCTGAGCCGAAGGCAGAGCTCAACTGCTGAGCCATCCAGGCATCCCTTCCCAATGGATTAAATCCTCTTAACAGATACTTCCATTTGAGGCAATATAGAGGTAGGATACAGAGAAATAAGGACTGTAAGTTTATACTAGTGACATGAAATCAAGGACAAAAGTGATTATGTACCTAAAAGAAGAAGCTCAGAAACAAATAAGTGACTCTGAATCCTTTGGGAAGGTAATATATTTCCTTTGAAAATATATTAATTACATGAATTAGTCAACATACTGGTAGCTGTGCATATTCTAGCATATCTTTCTAAGAATTTGCAAAATTTTTGTCTATATCCAACTGTTTTGACTGTGTCTCCCTAGGCAGCCTGATTTCATTAGCCATATTAATTTACTTGTTCTTTGTACAAATGCTTATCAAGTGTCTTTCTCATGGCTACAGTGGCTCTAGCTCCTACATAGTCAAGAATGCCTGCTCTGATGGAGCTTACAGTCTAGTAGAGGGAGACAGATATTGTCATAGCAACAGAGGCAGAGATTGGAGTGATGCATCCATAAGCCATGGAATGCCAAAACTAGCAGCAACCACCAGAAGCTAAGAAGAGGCAAGGAAGATCCTTCATTAGAGCCTTCAGTGGGAGCATGGCACAACCGACCTCCTGATTTCAAACTTAGAGCCTCCAGAACTTTGGGAAAATAAATTTCTATTGTCAGAAGCCACCCAGTTTGTGGTAATTTGTTATGGCAACCCTGGGAAATTAATATAACAGGTAATAAAAATTCAAGTAGCAAATTATATAGTACATGAAAAATTGATTTTGAAAAACACTGCTAGGAAGGGGGATAGGGAATGTCACACAAGTTGCACTTAAAAAAAAAGATTTATTTATTTGAGAGAGAGAGAACAGAGGGAAGGGGGAGAGGGAGAGTCTCGAGCAGACCCTATACTCAGTGCAGAGCCTGATGCAGAACTCGATTCCATGACCCCAAGCTCAAGACCTGAGCTGAAACCAAGAGTCAGATGCTTAACCACCTGTGCCACCCAGGTGCCCCACAAGTTGCACTTTTAAACAGGGTAGTCACAGAAGGTTTCATGGAGAAGGTGATATTTGAACAAAGAATCAAAGGAATTGCTGGAGATAGTCATGCAAGTATCTGGAGAGAACGGTCCAGGCAGAGGAAATAGCAAGTGCAAAGGTCCTGAGAGGAAAATACCTGTTGTCTGGTTGTTTTCGTTTCTTAAAGCTGCTATAATAAATTACCACAAACCAGTTGGCTTAAAACAACAGAAATATGTTCTCTGACAATTCTAGAAGTCTGAAATCAAGCTATGAACAGGGCCACACTCCCTTCATGGGTTCAGAATGAGAATCCTTCCTTGCCTGTTCCAGTTCTGATGGCCCAAGGTGTTTCTTGCTTGTGGTTGCATCACTTTACTCTTTGCCTTCATCTCTGTATGACCTTCTCCTCTGTGTCTCTGACTTGGCCTTCTCTGTGTATCTGTGTCTTGTTGTGTGTAATTTGTAAGGATGGTTGTTGCTGAATTTAGGGCCCACTCTGGTCACCCAGAATGATTTCAGTCAAGATACTTAATTACATCTGCAAAGAACCTTTTTTTCCAAATAAGGCCATACCATTATTACACTGGATGCATCTTTTTTGAGGACCACCATTCATGCCAGTACACTTGTGCTTGGCTAACAGGAAGGAGGCCTGTGTGGCTCTAGCAGACACAGGGAGAGCAGGAGATTATAGAATGCTGTGAGGAAAGAACCCGGGTGGAGGGTGAGCAGGATCACGTAAGGCCTCAGAGGTTGCTCTCCTGTCTCTGCTTGTTGCTCTGAGTTAGATGCAAACAGACGGGCTATTCAGGAGGAACTGATTCCTTGACAAGTTTGAGTTTACCTGCATTTTCTCCACGTTTTAAGAGTGGTTAGTTGTATGCTTTTGTTACTAAAATGATTTTCACTGGTAGCTCAAGAAAAACTAAGAAGATAAAGAATTGTCCTAAGTCAGATACCAGACCAATATTTCTACCCTTGACCAGCATTTCCATGAACCTTTCATATCCCAGTTAGAAGGAGAAAAACAAGCCCCCTGGAAGATGCAGATCAGCTTCCACTACCTGTTTTCTGCCTTTGAAGGTGGAAATCTTTTAGCTGAAAACCTGCAGGTCATAGTGCCAGGCCACTGCTTTCACTCAGCCTGTACTAGGGGTCCTTCTTTATTGTCTACAAAGTCTACTTCTGCCCAGAGGAGAAGCCCTCAGAATCAACCCCTAGTGCAAAGAATAAGTCATTAAAGCACTGGCCAGGTTTTCTGTTGATGCTGTCTCTGCATTTACCGTGTACGATCTTCTGTGCAAGCTGGGATTGTCAGCAAAGCGTTATGGGTGTTTCATGCCTGCCTTTGGTAAGACATGATAATAGGATAAGATATCATATTAACTGCAGCTACTACTTAAAAAAAAATCAAGTACCACTACCAATGCCCCCTAAGATCTGTTCTGAACCCAGAAGCCAGAATGAGTTTTTTTGAGATATAAGTCAGCTTAAGTTGCTTCTCTGTCCCAGCCCTCTAATAGCTCTGCGTTTCACTCAGTATCAAAATTGCCCTCTAATAGCTATGCATTTCATTCAAAATCAAAATTGAAGTCCTTACAATGGACTTCAAGGCCCTTAAAGGGATTGGGCCACTGTCACTCCTCTTACTTTACCTCCTGCCATTCTCCCCCTCCCTGACTGCCACTGTCACAGGGTCCCCCTGCTTGTTTGTAGATCTTGCCAAGCCTATTCCAGCTCGAGGCCCACACTCTCCAGCCACCAGCTACACACTCCTTAGGCCCTTACCCAGAGTCTAGAACAGTGCCTGGCACATATTGTGTATTTAATAAATATCAGTTTAATTAGTGAATATGATGTGCCTGACATACTGTGATATGCTATTAATACATGATCTCATTTTATCCTTACAGAGAAAATGTAGTAGTATTCACATTTTATACATTAGAAATCTGAGGCTCACAGAGGTTAAATAAATTTCACAAAGTTATAAAAAGGAAGCAGCACAGATGGTACTAGAATCTGGGTGCTCTGTCTCCTGAGTCTAGGCTGTTATAGGTCTCTATTTTATGGATAATGTCGTAGGTACAGAAAGTTCATGTGATGTTTGCAAGGTCACAGCATTAAAATGTAGTAGAGCCAGGGTTCAAATCCAGTTTCGATCAATCATCAAGTCCTTATTTTTAATCACTGCAGTAACTGTGGTAAACCAAATCCATGGCTGATTTTTTTTAATGTAGTAAAAAAAAAAAACCCTCCACATATCCTAAAATGTACCATCTTAACCATTTTTAAGAGTACATTTCAGTAGCGTTAACTCTCTTCACCATGTGCAGCAGATCTCTAGAACTTTTTCATCTTGCAAAACTGAAACCATATCTCCAGTGAACATCAATTCCCCATTTCCTTCTCCCCTAGTCCCTGGTAACTACCATTTAACTTTCCTTTCCTCTAAGTTTGACTACTGTAGAGAACTCCTATGAGTATAATCACAAGGTAGTTGTTTCTTTGTTTTGTTTTGGGTTTTTGTGTGTGGGGGGGGTTTGTGTGACTCTCTTCACTTAGCCTTTAGGTCTTCAGGGTTCATCCATGTTGTGCTATGCAATAAGATCTCCTTCTTTTTTAAGGTTGGATAATACTTCACCATATGTATCTATGACATTTTCTTTATCCATTCACCCACCAGCAGACACTTGGGTTGCTTCCACCTCTTGGCTGTTGTAAATAATGCTGCAATGAACATGAGTTTCCATATATCTCTTTGAGATCTGCTTTGAATTCTTTTGGACATGCACCCAGACATTGCTGATCATTTTGAAAGTCTTGACACTATTCCAAAAAATATTAGTGAGATTTCATAACTCCTTTTTTGGCCCTAGTTTTAGAATTCATTTTAAATTTTTTCATCTCTGTAGTGCTTACTACACTCTTTAAGTACTAGCAGCCAAGTAATCTATGCATCTACCTATTCTAAAATGTCAGCTATTCTGAAACATCAGACGAATCTAATCGTTCATCATTTATTTTCAAGGAAAAAGGAGTCACCAGAAATTTATTTTGCATTTTATTGATTTGTCTGCTCAGCTACTTAGTGATAAATGCAACGAGAAGTTCTGGTGATAACTGGCATTTATTGTTTCTACCCTAAACTCTAGATTTTGCTATTCCTGACTCTGGTAGAACAGCCTTAGAAATCTAAGCTTTCATGGAATTTGTTAGCATTTCCCTGTCTTTTTCTTGCCTTTGGAAATTTAAGAAAAATACTTAAATTTATTTTTTACTTGATACATTTATATATTATAATATGATTGCTATTGTAATAGTAGTTCATAACTCTGTTACATAACAGAATTATCATTTTTTGTGAGGGGAAAATTAAGATCTAGTCTCTTAGCAAGTTTGATTATAGTGCAATATTGTTGTCTATATTCACTGTTCTGTGCATTAGATCTCCCAGACATATCTATTAGTTGCAAGTTTGTACGCTTAAACAACATCTCTCCTATTCCCCTACCCGCCGCCCCCATCCCCAACCCCTGGTAACCACGATTTTACTCTCTGTATTTATGACTTAAAGCCTTTTTAGGTTCCACACATCAGTGGTAACACACGACATTTGTCTTTCTTTTCGTGGTATATCTCAATTAGCGTAATATCCTCTGGGTCTCTTTGTATTGTTGCAAATGCTTGGATTTCCTTCTTTTTCATGGCTAATATTCATGTGTGTGTGTGTCTCGCATCTTTATTTCTTTTTTTCTCATCTTCTTAATCCATTTATCCATTGACAGCCACTTAGGTTGTTTCCATATCTTGGCTATTAGGAATAGGGCTGCAATAAACATGGGAATGCAGATATCTTTTTGATATCCTGTTTTCGTTTCCATTGAGTGTATACTCGGAAGTGGGATTGCTGGATCATAGTGTAGTGCTATTTTTAATATTTAGAGGAATCTTCATACTGTTTTCCATAATAGCTGTATCAGTTTACATTTCCAGCAACAGTAAGCAAGAATTCTCTTTTCCACATTCCTTTGCTATTCACTGCACTTGCTACCTTTCATCTTTTTGATAATACCCATTCTAATAGCTTTGTAGTAACAGTTCATTGTGGTTTTGATTTGCATTTCCCTGGTGATTAGTGATATTGACATCTTTTCCTGTGTCCGTTGGCCATTTGAGAAATGTCTATTTAAGTCCTTTGCCCATTTTTAAATTGGGTTACTTATTTTTCTCACTATTGAGTTGTAGGAGCTCCTTATTTATTTTTGATATTAAACACTTACTATTTGCAAATTTGCAAATATTTTTTGCACCCCATAGGTTGCCTTTTCACTTCTGCACAGCCAAAGAAACAAACACCTCAAATAAAGCATTAAATAGTAGCAGAGAATGTCGATATCCTTGCCTTATTCATTATAGCACTGATGCTCTTGGCCTTTAGTAAGTAAGATGCTGGCTTTGAGGCATGCATATGTGTGTGTAATAATACTTTGAAAAATGATCATTGAGCTTTTAATCGAAATGGATGTTGAAGATTTTTTTGAGGATCTTTTTAGCATCCATGAAGTTTATCACATGATCGTTCTCCTGAGCTCTATTAATACCGTCAGCTATTTTATTTTATTTTTTTTTTTTTTTTTTTTTTTTTTTTTTTTTTAATTTTTTTTTTTATTTATTTATTTATGATAGTCACAGAGAGAGAGAGAGAGAGAGAGGCAGAGACACAGGCAGAGGGAGAAGCAGGCTCCATGCACCGGGAGCCCGATGTGGGACTCGATCCCGGGTCTCCAGGATCGCGCCCTGGGCCAAAGGCAGGCGCCAAACCGCTGCGCCACCCAGGGATCCCCCCGTCAGCTATTTTAATAAGTTACTTAATATGAAACCATTCTTAGACTTACTGAGAAAACCTCACTTGCTCGTGATATGCTATGGTTGTGATAACTTAATGAATTCTGCTTGCTAATATTTTCTTTTTTTTTTTTTAAATTTATTTATTTATGATAGTCACAGAGAGAGAGAGAGAGGCAGAGACACAGGCAGAGGGAGAAGCAGGCTCCATGCACTGGGAGCCCGATGTGGGATTCGATCCCGGGTCTCCAGGATCGCGCCCTGGGCCAAAGGCAGGTGCTAAACCGCTGCGCCACCCAGGGATCCCCTGCTTGCTAATATTTTATTTGGGATTATTGCTTTGACAGTCATAAGTGAATTTGATCTGTACGTTTCTTTATTGTCCAGTTTCTGTCAAGTGGTTGCATCAGTGTTAAATTCACTTTGTAAATGTCCCTTTTTTTTCTGTACTCTGAAACCATTAAGTGGCATTGGGTCTCTTTGGCCTTTGCTAAATTGGCTGTGTGTCTTTGGACCTGGGCTTGGCCTCTTAGGAGTGGGTAGTTACTTGGTAACTTTCTCCGTTCCTTCTGTGTTTGTTATCTGTTCGTACTTTTTCTATTAGAATCTATTTTGGTAAATTCTATTTCTTAGAAAAATATCGACTTAACCTATTTTGTTTTGTTTTTGTTTGTCTTTAAAGATTTTATTTATTTATTCATGAAAGACACAGAATGAGAGGCAGAGACATAGGCAGAGGGAGAAGCAGGCTCCATGCAGGGAACCCAATGCGGGACTCAATCCCAGGGTCCTGGGATCACCACCTGAGCCAAAGGCAGATGCTCAACCACAGAGCTACTCAGGGATTCCGACTTAACCTGTTTTTCACATATTTTTGCAAATACTATATATACTCTGATTTTTCTATGTTAGAATCCTGCAAAAAAAAAATAGTTGGCGTATTTAACCCGAGCATTCTGAGGAGAGTTCAATAAAAGAACCAAGATGTGGGCAAGGTTTAAGGAACTCAAAGAGAAATAGTACAGGGTTTTGGGCTTTTAACAATGAGGAGCTCTCACCAAAGCAGAGAAGAGACAAGGGAAAAGAGCGATCACTGGAGCCAGAGAGGGCTGCCTTTATAGTGAAGGCCACCTAGCAGGAACTGTAGTATTGGGGGAAGGAATGCAGATAGTCAAAAGTAGCTTAGTGGGAGGGTTCTTGGGGGCAATAATAGCCCATTCTCATTTCCTTACCATTCTCAGATTCTCCATTTGGCCAAACCCAAAAGAAAACCAGAGGGCAAGGAAGCTTGCAAATTTTGAGTTAGCCTTCTCTTGGCATGAGGCAGAGCAAAGAAAGTAGGGAGGGGCAAATGGGAGAAGTCCAGCATAATTTTAAAAATGTAGTCCTTTAGTGATTATTTTTGCCAAGTCAAAAATGTAGTCCTTTAGTGATTATTTTTGCCAAGTCATTTCTTATTTTGTTCTAATATTGTGCTCTCTTTACTTGATTAGGTTAGCAAGTGGTTGATCTGTTTTACAGATTTCGTTTTAAGGTTTTTATTTTATTTGAGATAGAGACCACTCACACAAGCAGTAAGGAGGTGCAGGGGGAGAAGCAGACTCCCCACTGAGCAGGCACCTTGATGTGGGGCTCCATCCCAGGATCCTGAGGTCATGACCTGACCTGAAGTCAGATGCTTAACCAACTGAGCCACCTAGGTGCCCCTACAGATTTTTTTAAAAGCTTATTTATTTTACTTTCTCTTTTCAACTTCATCAAATTTGTCTTTCATTATTATTTTCCATTTAGTGTTTTATTTTTTTTTCCCAGTTGGACGATTAATTTGTATTAATTTATTCACTTCTATTTTCATTAGTATATAAGGCTAAGTTTTCTGTGCATTAAGTGTATCCCAAGACAATTATTTCTATTATTGTGTCTAGATCAAAAATCTTCTTTGGACTTCCTAGGTTCATAATTTTACAACTATACATGTTGGAAATTGTAAACAAGTCTGTTAAGGAACACTAAAACCCAGCAATACTCGGCTATATTTCAACAAATAACCACTTACAGGATGAATACAAAGCAAACAGCAGCCATTCGAATATGAAAATCGGTGCTTATGGGTGCTTTTTTTTTTTTTTTGACAGGAGCTTTCAAATTTTATTTATCTTTAGTATCTATCAAATTTCTTTTTTTAAAAAAGATTTTATTTATTTATTCATGAGAGACACACACAGAGAGAGGCAGAGACGCAGGCAGAGGGAGAAGCAGGCCCCATGCAGGGAGCCCAATGCGGGACTCAATTCCGGGTCTCCGGGATCACGCCCGGAGCCAAAGGCAGACACTCAACGGCTGAGCCACCCAGGTGTCCCTTTCTTTTTCTTTTTCAAAGATCTTAGAGAGTCAATGGGGGCGTGGGCAGAGATGGAGGGACACAGAGGATCTCAAGAAGACTTCCTGCTGAGTGCGGAGCCTGATCCCACGATCCCAAGATCACGACATGAGCATTTCTGTGGGTGAGACATGCCACAGAGAAACTGTCTTCTCCTCAGCCTCATTATTTATAGAGACATACGAAGGCTGGTAGACTTTGGTTGGTTCTATCACCAGCACTGGAAATCTGAGTCCATTAGTAGCTTCATTTGTTGCCTCAAAAATCATATCTAACCACAGTTACCAGTGACAGCATTATCAACGGAGTGAGAAAGTGCTATGGCTCAAGCAGTGTTGGTGAAGGTAACAACAAAGTGTTCAGGAATCTGCATTAGATGCCTGCTTCAACCTTGGCTCCAGTGAGTTGAAGATCCTGATATTAAAGTGTGACAATAGCAATTGCTTCCCAAAATGTGATAATATAAAAAGAAAGGCTGTTTCTTGATTAATAGATTGTTTTCCAAAATAGATTATTTAAATGTACTTATGAATTGCCATATTAATAAATTAAGTATTTCATGTGTTTAAGTTGGAAGAAATAAATCTTCTTTTTTTTGATAGGTGTATGGAGCAAGGGTGGGTATCTTCAAATTGGGAAGAGAATTTGAGATTCCCTTTAGAGCATGAATTTAGAGCATGAATTTAAATATGATTTCTGTCTCTTACAAAACTGTTTTCTGGGACACCTGGTGGATGAGTGGTTGAGTGTCTGCCTTTGGCTCAGGTCGTGATACTGGGGTCCTAAGATACAGTCCCACATCGGGCTTCCTGCATGGAGCCTGCTTCTCCCTCTGCATATGTCTCTGCTTCTCTGTGTCTTTCGTGAATAAATAAATAAAATCTAAAAAAAATTTTCTTTGGAAAAAATATTTAACTTCCTAAACCATGATAACCTCACTGATAAGTTGGGCATCTTGATCATTTCTGTTCTATAGGGATGTTGTTAGAATTAGTAGTTTTACATGTGAAGTACTTATCTCACAATGTTTGACACACAGATGTTAATTCATATGTCAATTAGAAGCCAATTAGTATATGATTATTATTGTGTGTGCACGTTCTGCTTTTACCCTCTTACCTCCTGGGGTTTCACAAATCATGAGACCAAGTCTTATTCTCTCCTAATCTCCCAACAGTGCTGAGAACAGAGCTGTTGCTCCATAAATATTTTTTGGAAGAATCACTTTTTTACCCCATGATGGTAAAGCACAGTGTAAGATAGAAATCTGGGGAAGAGAGGAAGGAAGTACAATAAGAGATAGTTCTAAAATTAAAATGGATATAGAAACTAAGCATTTCGAAGATAACCCATTAGACTACAATAAATAGGAGAGTTTATAGAAGCAGTGTGATGTAATGCAAAGAACAAATGCTTTGGGTTTAGACCTGCATTTTAATTTGATATTATTTACTTCACAGCTATGTATCATAGGGAGGTTACTTGACAACTCTGAGCTTCTGTTTTCACGTCTATTATAAGATATAAAAATAGGGCAGCCCGGGTGGCTCAGCGGTCCCTGCATGGAGCCTGCTTCTCCCTCTGCCTGTGTCTCTGCCTCTCTCTCTCTCTGTCTCTGTCTCTTATGAATAAGTAAATAATCTTTAAAAATATAAAAATAAAAAATATATATATATAAAAATAAAGAAGAAACTAAAACAGCTAGTGAATAGTATCTTTCTGAGTACTAATTGAAATGTGTATGTAGTACTAGCAGTATCATGTTGTATCTAGTAACCATCCAGTAAGTGTTTCTTGAAAGAAGATCCTTTTGAACTTAAATAAAATTCAGATCCTAGTTTTAGTAAAACTAACTTGACACAGAAGTGTTTCTATCACAATGAGCTAAGTCCTACAGTCCCTTTTTCATAAAGCTCATTTTGTGATTTTTGTTCTGTTTTCTATGCTTTTCCTATGATCCACAAGGTGACCTGCAATTTTGATAAGGAAGAGTTTAATTTTTCATAATTCTAATGCTCTAAAGAAGAGAGAATATAAAATATAATGGACTTTTTATGAGTTTCTTTGGAAAGAGCACAAAGCTAGTTTTCTTGCTCTTAAATCTAATACATGGAAAGTTGTGATTCATGAGACCAAAAAATGATACTGTTAAGCTGTAATCAATGATACATGTGGTTAGAGTTGCTTGAAACTAGCCATGTGCATTTGCTCAGCTCAGCACTTCTCATGATCAAACATATTTTTCTCATTCATTCCATATGTTACTTAAAACATTTCAGTTTTCCATCTATATTCAATATATAAATAGCTGCCAATACAGGCTTGCCAAATAAATATTTTCCCCAAACTCTGATAGTACTGTTTGGGGAAAAAATAGCTTTACTACACTTTATATGTGGTGGAAGTTCCCCCATCAAAGGATGACAACAAAACATGGTGTTAATAGTCTGAGTGATCTTTTGTCATCTGTGAAGCAAGTATGCTGAGAAACAGCTGCCAGGACAAACCACCTTCTTGTAACGTATCACCGTTTTGTTACAAAGCCAGAACTCTCCACAATTAAGCCCAACTACTGGGTGTATCAAAAAAAAAAAAGAATATTTCAGAAGCAGAATCTCTGATGACTTACTCTTTTTTCTGCCTATAGACACTTTTTACATTGATGAATGAGAAGCTGCCATTGTGCTCTGTAATTATTGTCTGAAAAGTTATCTCTGACAGTTGAATGCACTTCCTAATATTGATTATCTTGAAAGGATACAGTGAGTTCATAAAATGATTTTCTACTTTACTAAGTAGTAAGAAGTTTAAGGTATGGTGAAGCCAATTTCAGACTTAGTCAAGAAAAGAATCGGGAGAAGGCTAAGATACCTGACGGATAATGGTTCCCAGAAACTTAACATAACTATTGAGGAATCAATATATACTTGTTGAGTAAAAAAATGAATCTTCATATTTTGCAGTAGTGATGGAGGAAAAGGATGAAAGACTGAATAAGTGAAAAGTGAAAAATTAAGTGAATAACTCAGGCAGAATTTCAATGTGCAATATCAAGAAAACACATTTGTGAACTTCATGGGAATGTAATTTAGGATTGTAATATTAAAAGTTTCATAAGTTAATAAGAAAAACTTAATATCATTCATTGTGAATAACTCAGGGAAACAGAGAATATAAAATGTGTCTCTAGTCATAACTGTGTATATTCTTATTAAATTTTTTTGTTTTTTACCTGAAGTCTAATGGGAAACATATAGGAAAGCCTAGTAAAAATAATGCACGTATATATAAGTATGCACATACCTACATATATCAGATTATATGTATCTGAATATATGTATCTGTCTGTGTGTATATATATCAAACCATGACCTTTAAAATTAAGTATGGGAATTTCATATAATTAGATATTGGGTGGCTGATAAGTTCATAGTAGTCAAATCTCTAGTGCGACTCCTGAGTTATGATTTATCCTATTTTTTCAAAGTTTTACTTAAATTTTCTCTCCATGGGTTTGGCACTGCTGGATTTCATCAATATGATGTTGTCACTAAAAATTGTTGTTAAGCTGCCTTTTCACACCAGTGGTATAATTTTAAATATAAGTCATTTCTTCTTTTTTAACCCTGCAGATTGGCTTTTTGATCTTAACTACCTACCTACCTACCTACCTACCTACCTACCTATCTACCTATAAATTTCTATCCAAAGCTAACGTGAAAGCTTAGATACAGGATTCGTTTAGGTTTATCCGTTTCTTTAAAATACATATATATTTATTTAAGAGAGTGTGCACGAGCAAGGGGGAGGGGCAGAAGGAGAACCAACTGAGCCACCCAGGTGCCCCAGTTTATCCCCTTCTTCTTCTTCTTTTTTTTTTTTAGTTTATCCCCTTCTTAACAAGAAATGTGTAACCCTACAGTAGAGACTCCTAAGGTATGGCACCTACTTCATAGCCTCAGAGAGAGTCATATTATGGATAAAGGGGGTTGGCATGTACAGCCTGGTAACCTAAGAGCTCAGAGAGCACCCTACCCCAAACCTTAAGATGATGGAATTTTATATCAAGTCTGATTCATTTAAGACACTAAGCAATAAATATTCAGCCATTAGCTCTTCTAAAAGTTTGTTTAGGCTTTTATAATGGATGCACCCCAAGTGGACTGAGAAGTAGGCAAAGATAGCAGGGTGAGGAGCATGAAGTCGTTGTTCCTGGAAGGCCTTGGCCTATACCTTGGGTGAGAATATCTGAACTCTCTTTATACCATGTCCAGCCATGACCCTCTTTAAAAGGTTTTGGTGCAGTGATCACAGTAAGAAACAATATGGAGTGATCACAAGAGTAGTATGTTAAAGTGGCTTATCCTGTAACCAGGATGAGCACCATTACATCCTGTGAAACCACAGGGCCAAGCATCTGGCACTCTCTTTAGTGATAGATCGTCTACATGCTGGAGCCCAAGACAACTTAAATCAGATAAAAGCTACCATTGAAGATTAATATGTAAAGAACTTTGGTATAAATTAGGCCAATGCATTCTTGTCAGAATTGACGAAAGCCAGGCTCTAGAATATTAAATTGAAAAGTCACACACCCTTCTATTGGAAAAATCAAACACAGATCCTTATTCACTGACTCCTATTCTTGGATTCCTCCCTGTGTACATCATTCTCTCCATTTTCTAGGAAGAATATTGATCACTTCTGAGTCCCGGTTCATCCACAGCTTCTTCAGTGCTACTGTAACTGCTACTAACGCTACTACTACTTCTAGCTAACATTTATATCATACTCACTGTATTTCAGGCACTATTCTAAGTGAATCCTCATAAAAACTCCACATAGATGTTGCTATAATCTCCATTTTATAGGTGAGGACATTGAAATTTAAAGGGGACAAGTATCATGCTCAAGGTCATGGCACTAGTGATTATTTTAAGAAAATAAATCCCTGTTAACCATTGAGATACTCCACTCTGATTAAATTTATGAGTAGAATTGGATGGTAGATTTTGTGATCTGTCTCTGGCTTGATCTGGATCGATCTCTCTCTCTCTCTCTTTTTCTTTTTCTCTTTCTCCCTCCCTCCTTTACTCTCTCTTTCTCCTCTCTCTCTCTCTCTCTCTCTCTCACACACACACACACACACAATCAATGATGTAATTTAAAAATGTGACTGCGGATGTTTAATTAAGTTTCTGCTCTGAAAAGAACCGCATAGCAGTCGCTCTGCAGGCTGGCCTGTGGGATCTGCACAGTGATTCTGAGGATATGCTTTTAAACCCTGCATTACTGGTTCTCGTTTCGCCTCTCTCTTCCCCCTTTGCATTTTCCTCTTCCCTGCCTCTGTTACACTCTGTCTTCTCCAAGTTTCTTCTTTGTCACCATTTCTTCCTTTTTCCTTTCTGCTGAGTTTTTTCATCAGACTTTTCAGGACCCTCCCTCCTAAACGTTGCCTCTGTGATCATCTGGGCCATTGTTCTTTTCCTGAGTGAATTCCTCGGTTCTTTTTCTTTTTCTTCTTACTGGAGACATAAGTCTGATTTAAGGGATCCACCACTTCCATGGAGGGATCGCAGTAAGAAGAATGCTGAATCAATCTCTTAAATAAGTTGGTGCTTTTTTCCTTCTAGATATTGACATTAATTACAATAGTCAGTGCCCTATTTTTACCTGTAACAAATCCAACTGAAACCCTTTAATGCTTACCTGCTCTAGACCCTACCTTCTGAAGATTGGTGCATTTGCTCACAATGCTGAAAAAGAGGTGTGGTGTTTTGGTTTTGTTTGGTGTGGTTTTTTGGTTTTCTGCCTTTCTTCTGCTATTTTTTGAGGCTTACTCTGTTTCAGCACTTTACAGTGCTGTAGCTTTCAGACATAACCATGCTTAAGAAAACTGAAACCTATGCACCATGAAAAGGATGGAAATGAAAAACTCTTAATGCTTTCAAAGGGATGACAGGAAAAAAATCATTCAGAGGAAGATAACTCTTATTATATTAATAATAACTTATAAATATTTTGATAGGTTTGAAGTTGGCCTGGGAGAGATATTAACTCAAGAGTCTTCTAGTAAGGATGTGAAACAGAAAATGAGAATGGTTTTGAATTAATTACCATGTGACAGAATTTCTCTCACAAAAATAATGCATAAATGTTTGTAAAGAGGCAACAGAAGTGGGAAATGAATCAGCTTGTGTCCTCTTTCACATTTGCTTTCCTAAAACCAAAGTATTAAGAAATATCTAAAAGAGGAGATGAGATCACTCTTCAAATGAATACTATCAATCACTTTAAAAGATTCAAACATTGGGTGAAAATTACTCAAAGGATTATGATAAAGAGAGCAGAGGAAGGGATAATTTGTCTTGAAATGATGCCGACAGGGAGAGAAAACGTGGCAATTAGTGAAAGCTGAAATGGTCTGACCTTTTGGAATAGGGGTGACTAAGGTTGGACACCCAGAGCTATTTTGGGGGAAATCAGTCAACAGATGTTTCTAGCATCATTTGGCAAATGTAAAGTTCAAATTGTTACTCAGAGCTGAGGTGGGCAGCATGATAACAGAGAATAGAAGTGTGAGAAGTAGCTATTGGCCGCCCTCATCTGGAATAAATTTGCATAGGCTTCTGCAAATATTCATGGATTAACAGCCCTTGCACTCGAGTTTACAGACAGATGCGGAAAGCTAGCTCCTGCTGGGGCTGCTGGTGACAACAGGAGGAGAAGGGGGGTGCTCACTGTTTCCTGCTGGTCCAGAACAGAGTTATAGGACAGTGAATGGGTTAACAGTATACTCTTTAAAACTCTGTCTTTGAAGTTTATCCATAGCTCAGAGGTCCCGTGTTTCTTAAAGGAGAAAAATTTTAAAGCTTCCTTTGAAACATACAGAGTCTCTTACAGTAGAGAAAACACTGAGTGACCAAGTGTACACAAATGAATTTGTGTGTTTATTTTTGCTGGGATTTGTTGTAGGGAGAGGAAGAGTCCTAAGACACCTTTACCAGTTGTTCAGAGTGCCTACATCTGTAAGTTGGAAATAATGAGATTTAATAACAGTAAATGTCTCAAATTACTTTAGCGTAAGTATCAGTTAGTGAATCTGAAACTTTACACGAGCTCTGTAGGTGGCCACTAGAACAGTGGTTTAACCTAGGGAGAAAGTCGTTGTCTGCACATCACCCTATAAGTCCTTGGGACAGTTGGGGTTATTACAGCCCAGAGTCCTGTGTCAGCGCTCGTGTTCCTTTCTTGGGCTGTTTCTGAGGAGCGTGTTTTGTCCACCCAGTTGTACAGGCTTTTGGCAAATGCTAAGGTTCAGAGAGGCTTGATACAACTGTGTCGAATCATTTGTATTGTTTAAAATCAGGGGATCCACCACTTCCATGGAGGGATCGCAGTAAGAAGAATGCGAAATTTATAAAAACTAGGGATCAGTTGATTGAACTACAAAATAAACCTGTTAGATGGTACTTTTTAAGGCTCAGGAGCCCTGCTATAAAGAAGACAGAAGTATGTTGATAAAGGAAGCTAATATTATCCTAACAGTGACACTGAAGGCCTGTAGGGAAAATATGGATTGGGTAGTAGATGGTGGTAATAAAACTACCTTATTTTATATAAAACGTAGATCAACCTATATATATATATATGTATATATACATAAATATACACAATTGAGAGAGTAATAATTATAAGAGGTAAAACGATAAAATTAAGAGAAGAAAAAGTAGAAGAATATCTTGGGAACCTTAGAGGTGGAAAGAATTTCTTTTTCCCTTTTTTTTTTTTTTGGAAAGAATTTCTTAAACTAAAGTTTATGTGCTTTGGACAGCCATTCTGAAAAAAAAATCTGTTAACATTTAGTGAAATTAAGTGTTTGCATACCCTGTGATCTTGCTTCTCTAACCAGGACATGTAGCTCAGAGAACTCTGACACAGATCCTTATTAGAAAGTGCTTAAATGATTACTTCGTGTAACTTAGTGTTATATATAAATTATACCTCACGGAAGCTGGGGGAAAAATGTTGAAGACAACCACACGCAGACCTCAGAGGGAAGCGATGAGTAAAATGTGGTGAGTGCATACTACAGGATTGTATGTAGCAGTTGTAGACAACCAGGTATGTGTACATAGCAGCTCTGAAAAACAAAGAGCTCCTAAAAAGATAGGGCAAAGTTAAAACAGTAAGAGCAAAACAAACTGACACGTATGCACACAACACAACACACATAAAAGAATGAATACCTAACAGATTGGAAAATGAGTCAATGGCAGGGAATGGAAATACTGAACGGGGATAAAAGAGAATAAATACATAGAACAGGAGCCTGGCCTTCCAGGGATGAATGATGATGATGTTCTCTGAACTATGGAGTTTAATTAGTCAAACCGCTATAAACAAACAGCCAAATAATTAACAACTTAGAAATGCAGATGAACTGGGTATTATTTGGACAAGGAGAGATTTGTTTATTCTAATGACCTTAAGTTAAAGCAGATGGCACGATGGGGAGGAACATGTTGGTAAACTGGAAAAAAAAATGGGAAGATGCATATGTTAAAAGCCGGCATTGAGTCTTGAGTTCTGGCTGCACTGAGGTTAGCTTTGCAAATTACTCAAACTCCCTGAGCCTCAGTTTCCTGATGTGTATATAAGAATGATAATGGACTATACACACGTAACAACAGTGTTTTGTGGATCTTGAAGGGTCATAATATATTATCAGCATTTACATTCCATAAATGGGTTTTAAATCATGGCTTCAAGCTATTTCATGTATGCTACTAGTTTCCAGATCTCTTCAGCCACACCTTTCACTTGTTATCCAGAATCATAGACTTACGTTGCGGTTTGAGATCTCTCCTTGGATATCCAACAGAATCATTAATCTCAGCTCTTTGAACCTGTTCTTTCCATTTTTTTCCTATTTCAGTGATTGGTGTTACTGTTCACGTGCTTTCTAAGATGGAGCCCTCAAAATGTAACGACTGCCTTTCCTCTCCGATTTATCCCCTCTTCCAAACAACAACAAAGTTCTATTGATTTCTTAATTGTTCTTCCGCATCCTCAAGGCAACTGTCTTCATTTTGGTACCATTCAAAATTGCTTACATTACCTTTAAAAAACTCTTACTGTTGCTCTGCTTTTCCATAACCTTTCAGTCCTTTTTCTGACAATGTAGTCCTTTTTTCTGACCTTTCTTGATGTAAATGGTGTTAAGTTACCCTGCTCAAAATCCTTCCATGAGTCCCTATGTCCCAAAGCATAATGTCTAATCTAAATAGTTTATTATGATCTGACCTTTGCTTATTGCCCCTCAGCCTTCACCCTTCACATGAGTGTCTTCCAAACCCAGATCATGACACTTTAATGTCTCATGTCCTTTACGTTAGTAGGGACTGGCCAACACTTTTGAATGGAATAGAAAATAGAGTGTGTTGCTTGTCGTGTGGCTAAGTATCATGTTGTGACATTTTGATGCCCACATGCATATACAGACACATACATACATATGTGCATACATACATGCATATATGCACACATATATGTACATATAGACTCTGTATGTAAAATTTATTTCTTTTCCTGACACCCAGAATCCTCCATCTTACTGTCATTTCTGTGTGCCAACCAACCTGAGTAGACTACAGTAGACTACTTGCTGCCTTTTTTTTTTTTTTTTAAAGATTTTATTTATTTATCTATTCATTAGAGACAGAGAGGCAGGGACACAGGCAGAGGGAGAAGCAGGCTCCATGCAGGGAGCCTGACGCCGGACTCGATCCCGGGACTCCAGGATTATGCACTGGGCGGAAGGCAGGCGCTAAACCGCTGAGCCACCCAGGGATCCCCTACTTGCTGCTTTTTCAACACACCGTGGTTTGTCTTTCCTCCTGGGATTTTTTTTCCTACTCCCAGAAATGCCATTGATCCCCTTAAACTGCACAACTCTCTGTCTGTCTTTATTGATTCAACTTCAGAGTCCTGTCTTCAGGCAGGTTACTTTTGTTCTTCACATGGTCCCCAAAACAAGAGATCATGTCATTGCTGCATAATGCTATATTCTCTGTCTCCATTTGCCCCTGATTACACTGTATTGTAATTTCCTATGTAGGGATTCTTGTCCCGTGAAACTGATGGCTTCCTGAGAACAGGGAATGTGTGTTACTATCATCATTTTGATTGCACCTTCCACAAAATTGATGGATCAGAGAGGATAATCTCCAAAATCCTTCCCAGCTCTTAATTTCTAGAGTAATCTAATGCTAGGATTTGACATCTTAGGGAATATTTATGATAAATAGCATAGTTAGTGACCAAATTTGTTTATCAGTATGGCTGAGCTACTACTTAGAATTTGTCAATTTTAGACATGTTTGTGTCTGTTAGTGATTGAATCTCACACACTGGCGATATGGGACAATTTTCCCAGTCATTCCCCAGTCGTTACCAATGTGTAAGAAGGACAAAAAAAATTAAGCTTCTAGGATTGGATTGGAGCATCTAAACTCTTTCTGTTGATCTGTAAATATGCTAGTAAAATGTGAAAAACTCAGCCATGTGTCCCCAAATATCCACTTGTCTGGTATAATGAAGATCTCGTATCTCATTGCCATTGCTGTTTTAATCCAGATGTTCTATGTTTTATATGCATACACTTAACAATGCCCTTGTACCAGAGATATTTTAAATGATAAATGATATGTTTCTCAACATCCAGTCATCTGAATACCTAATAAACTATCCTTCCCTTAGTATTTTCAATAAATGAAAGTTATTATGTTTCTCTAAGGGATTTTGCAACTATGGAATTAATGACAGTGCCAGAACCACCAATTTTGTTAAGGCCAAGAGCAAAAGGAGAAAAAAAAAAAAAGCTTTAGAGCACTAACTACTTACCTAATGAAAACAAATCAATGATGAGAGAAAAGACATTGTTATAAATGCCCTAGCTCTGCTGACTAACCATCCCATTTTTCTTTTTAGAGGGAAAAAACAAATTCTTCAGAATCCTTTAGGGCAGACAGTTTCTTCTCTGAATTTTGCTAATACATATTTTTAATTCTAAACTTACATCGCCAGACACTGTTTGAAATTCACTGGCTTCTACAATTCTAGTTCTGAAATGCCTTTGTAATTCAATTATCCCTTTAGGTCTTAGATTGATGCAAGGAACTGTGGGAGATTTGAATTAGATCCTGTCCCCTCTTGTCTTCTTGCCATCCTCTACGCAGTCCTTTCTCCTGATCATACCTTTTCCTCTTTCCTTCAGCAAGAGCTGTTTTTTATCTCCTGAAGTCAAGACCATCCTCCCCTTCACTTGAAGAAGCTAGAAGAGAACTCAAAAATATTAGTTCCGTTTCACCTCAACCTCCATTCATTCATTCATTCACTCACTCATTCATTCATTCATTCAGTAAATGTTGAGCACCTACTGTGTGCTAGGCTGTGTTCTAGGCACTTGAGATCAGGGAACAGATAAAAATGCCTACCCTTGTGAACCTTACTCCTGGATCTGTCTTTGCATAATCTAAATGATCTATTAGTGGGTTTTTTAAATGTAAGTGCCTTCTACTTGAGAGATAAACCCAGAAGATATTTCACTCAGGAAGACCAGATTCAGTGAAATGTCTAAAAGCCTTATCAATTATACTTGAGTGATACAATATTAAGATTCAGGGAGATGTATTAAGAATTCCTCTTTAGGGGATCTCTGGGTGGCTCAGTGGTTTAGCACCTGCCTTTGACCCAGGGCGTGATCCTGGAGTCCCGAGATCAAGTCCCACGTCAGGCTCCCAGCATGGGGCCTGCTTCTCCCTCTGCCGGTATCTCTGCCAATCTCTCTCTCTCTCTCTCTGTTTATCATGAATAAATAAATAAAATATTAAAAAAAAATTTTAAAAAGAATTCCTTTTTATATTCCCATGACCGTGATGTTAAATGTTTTAGTATTATGTTGATAATATATATGTACACAAACACTGTTTTGTTCAGTAAAAAAACCAAAAACCTTAGTGGATCGTATTTGTACTTCTAAGATCTGGATTTTGGTTTCACCAGTCCCTGTTCATAATTGGACACTTTACTGAAAGCTGACTTTTTTATTATGCTTTAACAAACTGAAATTTTCTTTCCTTATTCATAGAGCTGTAAAATAGCCAGATTTAGAAAATAATTAGGGGGCCAGGTAAGAAGACTTTCTGATCACATTATAGACCTCTTCATGCTATATGACTTCACAGGTCATTTAAACTTCCTTTTAAATCCATCCAATGATGGGAGTTTGATTTCTTTATATGAAACTTCATTCTAATAATATTATTAATAGTTATTTTATCTATTAACTGGTAATCTGCTCTTCTCTCAAATATTCACCTAATAATTTAAATTCTTCCCTTAAACCATCCTATTTGCCAGCTTATCATGGTTTTTCCTGTGGCTCTCCTTACTGAGGGGTCATTCCATATCTGTCATCTTTTTTTCTCTTGGCCTGATTTCTAGATCTCACTCATTCTGGTCCCCTTCCAGAATGAAGGGAATATACTTTCTATAGTTCATTATTTCTGGTACACCATGGAATGGAGGACTGAACATATCATCCTAGATGTGGTCTGTCAAGTATAATTTGTATCACCAACTTCTCCATGGTAATATATGCTTATATGTCCTATCTGTGTGCTATGTATTCAGAACTTTTTTTTTTTATCCAACAAGCTCCAGCACATTGAGTTTGTGGTGAGCTATACATAAACACGAAGAAATTTTAGGGTTATAGTTGATCAAAGTGTTAAAATGATAAGTCAGCATCAGGGTTAAATCCACGAGGTCTGTAGTGACTTTATTTTAATTATTACCACAGGGATTCATTGTGCCAATTATTTTGTTGTTCAGCGTTCACCAACCGTGGCAAGTGCTGACAAAGAAATTTGAACTTCTGGCTCCAATAAAGAAAGAATTATGAAAACCAAAGTGTTTCAGTTGTACTTAATGTGGGAGCAATATTTTTTTATTTTATTGTTATTAATTGTAATTCCAGAGAATTAACATGCAGTGCATATTAGTTTCAGGTATACAGTATGGCAATGAGTAATATTTTTTTAAAAATGTATTCTCTCAGAACGGCCTCAAATTCAACACAATAAAGAGGCCAGCCTTCTTCTTGAGCTTATGTTAAGTGTTTCTGACCATGTTAATCTCATGTTGCAAAGGTAAAGCCAGATTTTAAAGACCAAATCAGAAGAATCCTGACGGAGCAATAAGTGGATGAGGAGTCCATTGTAAAAAGAAATGGTTCTCCTTAAAGAAGACAGTGAAGAGTGTCTTCATTTTTTCAGGCTGCTATAAGAGAGTAGCACAGACTGGGTGGCTTATAAATCACAGAATTCTTTTCTCCCAGGTCTGAGGCTGGAGAGTACCACAGCAAGGCCTTCAGGGCCCATAGATGGCCTTCTTCATTCTTTGTCCTCATGATGACCTAATCACTTCCCAAAGACTCCACTTCCTAATAACCATTACGTTCTGGGTTAAGTTTTGATGTGTGACTTTGGGTGTGTGGAGGGGACACCTACGTTCAGTCTGTAACAGCGTAGCAAACAGCACTAAATTGTGTTTCTTGTAGTCCTCACAATGACAAGGGCAAGAAGAAAAATGAAATTGGAAAACTCTAAATCATCATCATTAAAAAGTACCCATGTTGCTGATTGTTCACAACAGAATAAAAAACTATGTAACTTTGGGGAATAATTAGCTACTCATTCAGCATCCGCTATATTAACCTGCAGTTGAACAAACCTCCACACTCTGAATTATATCACAGAACTGATAGAACTGGATGTGGATAAATGGTAAAATTCCGTTCTTAGCCTTTTTATTCTTGCATTTTGCAATTCAAAATTTCAGACACGTTCTATGAAGACAGAGCTGTACGGCTCTGCCCTGTGGGGATAAGTTCTCATAACCTCATGGCTAGTACTGAACTAAATCTCCTTGGGTATCTATTATTTGGTGTTTATATGGATGAGAGATTTGTTCTGTTTTTTCAAAAGGAGAAGAAAGGCTTTTCTTTTTGACACCCGGGAGTAGCAGTTGGCATAGAAATGGAGGGTACAGGCAATGAGGAGAATAGGATGGTGGCATTTTTCTCACTTTCTCTGAGAGATTTGATGGGTTTTTTTGGGGGGGATCTAACTTTGTTATGAAATGAAATCTGTACATTAAAAATGCAAGCAATATAATAAACAATTGAACCAACTCAAATTGTCATCAGAATTCATCAATGTTAATATTTTGGGAATCATTGCATAGATCCCTAATTCACACATACAGATAGAAAAGTGGGTAGAGAGAGAAATAATTTTATAAAAATTGGATCCTATTATATATGCTAATTAAAATAAAGCTGTTAAATTGGATTTGACTTATTTAATTGAAGACAAAAGAAATGAAGTGCAACTGAAGCTGTCATTTGTATTCAACACAAGATGTCCCAGTTACTCAGACATCCATTTAAGATTTAGATGAAAGGTTATATAGAGCAAATAATCTGATTCCATTATGCTCTTTTTCAAAGGTAGGTTTCATTTGTAGGTCATATTAATTTTACTCTCTTCTATTAAAGATAAGGTAGTTAACATTCTTAAAATTGATTCTGCCTTTTGATTTTTGTTAGGCTTATATTTTTAACTTTGCCAAGATTGACAATAGAATCTTGTACGCTGATTTTACAAGCTAGCCTTTTATCTTTGCAATCACAAGCAACTTTATTAACATTTATTATGTTTGTAGATGCGTAATATTTAAACAAGTTGGGGTCAATTCTGCAGGCAAGGAGGAACTCTTTAGAATTCTCAATCCCTTTTCCATTCACCACTGAATTCTATTTTTCTGAATTCCCAGAGAGCTGCATAGTGAATAAATGCATAATATTAAGACAGAATGGAATCAACACTGCAGGAGAGCAGAAACAGTTTTGAATTCTCTACCAATCCCCCAATCACAATAAGTATTTGATAACTAGCTTAAAGGCAGAGTTGTTTGAACACCCAGTTATCTGCATACGGATTTCCTTTTGTTCCCTCCATTTGTCTAGGGACTAGTTTTCAAGCAAGTGTATTTATAATATTTAATGTATTAGGTAGGCACAAAACTATGTATGTTGAACTCTACTAGAGGCTTAAAGGATCTTTGTGGGTACTTTTTACCTTAACGTGAGTCTTCCCTTTCACACGTGTTAACCTCCAAGTTAAGAAGTCACCGTCCTATGTAACATTTAACATGTATATGCAGGGCAGCCCCGGTGACTCAGCGGTTTAGCGCCGCCTGCAGCCTGGGGTGTGATCCTGGAGTCCTGGGATCGAGTCCCACGTCTTGCTCCCTGCATGGAGCCTGCTTCTCCCTCTGCCTGTGTCTCTGCCTCTCTCCCTCTCTGTCTGTCATGAATAAATAAATAAAATCTCAAGAAAAAAAATAACATGTATATGCATATATGAATATATATGTATAGGTATGTACATATGTGTACTTGTATCTGTATATATGTATTTGTGTGCGTGTGTGCATAGATATGTGAGAGAGAGAAGGAGCAAGATTGAGACAGAGTTTATGTATGTGTGTAGTAACCGACCTAATCATTCACGCTCGGCCCTTTATTTAGTTTCAGTATTTGCTATCATTCCTTTTTATCTATCGGTTTCCTGAGCTTTTTGGTAGTGTACTTTTTCCAAAAGTGTCTTGAGGAGTTGAATTCTTTAATGTTTAAAACCATCTTTCTTTTGCTGATCTTGTTAAACAACAGTGTGTTCAGATCTCTTCGGCTTGATCTTCAGAACTCATAGCCAGCGTTCCAGTGCCCTCTGGCATTAACTACTCATGGAGAGTATGAGGCCAGTGTACGTTTCCCCCTTGATAGGTGACTCCACTTTTCTGCCAGGATTCCTAGAGAGAATTATTTATTTATATTGGAAAGCTTGTTGAACGTCTGCATAAGAACCTCATGAAATTTTTACTAGTGTGACCTTTTGATTTTAAGATTCTATTCTTGGCTCTTTCATATAATAGTTCCAATAGTTATCACCAAATACAGTTTTATATTTGAATCTTTGGATTTCTTATTTTGGGAACATCCATTATCCATTGAGTTTTCTTTTCAGACAAGGAATCTGTGGCAGTTACCCTCTGTACTTTGAATATCAGATATTGAGAGTACCTTTTTGCTCTTGTAACCTGGGAATGGCAACTTTGGTCAGATTTAAAATTGTAAGTCTCTTCTCACATCTTTTTTTTATATGCTTTTTCACTACATGGAAACCATCGAATATCTATAGCAGCAGAGATAAGAGTATGATGGACCTGGTTTATCTATTACTCAGCTTAAAAAGTTATCATTCAGGGGCGCCTGGGTGGCTCAGTTAGTTAAGCACCTGCCTTTGGCCCAGGTCATGATCCCAGGGTCCTGGGATGGAGCCCTGCATTGGGCTCCCTGCTCAGTGGGGAGTCTGCTACCCTCCCCTCCCTTTACCCCTCCCCACCACTTGTGCTCTCTCTCTCAAATAAATGAATGAGTGAATAGGTCAGTTATCATTCATAAGTGATGCAGTGGGCCATGATGGAATAAGGACTAGACTTACCCTTCTGTAAATAAGTGGAAAACTGGAAAAGATACACTGGGCAATAGGCTTTGGACATTGGACAACAGGAAATGCAGGACTGTGATCTCTCTGAAAAGGGACACAAATGAAGTGAGTCCTGTGAATGCCCTGGCCTGTTGCCTGGCAGCATCTCTTACCCTGCCGTGTAGCAAGGGGGCTGCCAAACAGAGCATGGACGGTTCCCTGATTTGAAGAGACAGAAAGCCTGAGGTGGCTGGAACTTGGAGGGCAGCATATGAGTGAGGAGGGAGCCTCATGAAGAAAAATCATCAGAAATCTCTAGAGGAGTACCCTTGAGCCTCTTCCTGAAAACTAAGCTCTGGATGTCTATGGAGATATTCCAGGAAGCTGGGCAAAAATCACCCAGAGAGCTGTAAGCTGAATAGCTCCCAGAGGTCATGCGGGGCTGACAGATCCCTGCACACTGCTGTTCCGGGCCCAGCTGTTTGTGTATTCTCGGCACCAACCTCCAGACATGTGTGAGTGAGCAAGCCTTCAGATTGTTCCAGATCCCAGCCTTGGAGCCATCCCAGCTGAGGCTGTGTGAAGCAGACAGGCTCTCTCAACTGAGCCCTGCCCAGATTGAAAATTCAGGAGGAGACTGAGTGTTTGAAGTCAAACAAATCTGGGGTGGTTTCTTGCTCAGCACTGGATACCACAACATAGCCTAGATGCTGTCACTTTCAAGTGCTGTGTGTCTTCTCAGGTGCTGTGTTATTTCCAAATGCCAAGGTAAAAGTGTTTCTCTTCATAGTGGTCTCTCTCTCTCTCTCTCCCTTCCCTCTCCCTCTCCCTCTCCCTCTCCCTCTCCTCCCTCCCTCCCTCCCTCCCTCTCTCTCTCTCTCTCTCTCTCATTGCTTGCATTTACCTCCAGTACTGGCTCTTTTACATTAGGGGAACCTCCTAATGCCAGGAAGTGCGTCTCTACATCAGAATGATCCTAAATGCCCAAATAAGATGGGTCTCTGTAACAGCATTGCAAGAAATTTTTCTCTTTGGTGAGTTTCTCCCCCTTCAGCACCCTGTGAATCAAACTGTCTTCAGAGAGAAAAAGTACTCTAGCACAGTTACCCTCTTTCCCCTTGCAATTGTCCCAAGGTCAGATGATGTTTTCTAGGTTTTTCTTTACTCATTTCCTACCACACAGCCTCTTTTCTTTTTCTTCCTTCCTTTCCTTCTTTCTTTCTTTCTTGACCAGAGAGACATTGTCCCTAAGTGACTTTTCTTGAGCCAAAATTCATATCATCCATTTGAAACTATTTTCTGGTTTAACTTCTAAGGAAAAATGTTCTCCCTCCCTCCCCACTTTGGTCATAAAGGTCAGCTTTTCTCACCTTACTCTTAAGCTGGCTCATCTAGCTAGGATATCCTCTATTTCCCAAATAATCTATTATGACTATATGTTGTTCCATAAAACAATTAATTCACACACACACACACACACACACACACACACACACACATATACACACGGAGTATACACAAAAAGTTTTATGTACTTCAGACACACCTATTGTTACAAAATTTAAGAACCAAAGGTAACCTGGGAAAATATTTCCTATAAATATTTATTATAGGAATAAGGCTGGCCCCAACCTAAATAATATCAACATTTTGAATTGGATAAATTTCTGTTCTAAGGCCGCTCCTATACATTATGGGATACTTACTAGCATCCCTGGTCTGTACTAACCAGACACTCCCTGTGGTGACCAACAAAAACGTCTCCGGACAATACCACTGTCCCCTGTGGGCTGCAAAACCCACCCCCCACTTTAGAATTACTGATTTCAGGCTAATTTCTTTTTATTAGTTAGGCTGCACTATATTATATTCAGTTATGTAGGGTCTGGACATAAAGTGTTTGTTTTTACTCCCCTCACAGTCTTTTGTAGGTCAGTTGACTCTTCTTTGCAGCTTTTCCCCAAGGAAAGGTTTCTAGGACAGCTTCCATATTGATTATACACGCCTCTGCATTGCAACTCCCCATGTCCTTATTGTAGTTTTGCCATTTTAAGAGTTCTTTACTTCTTGCTGTATGGATGGGGGAGAGAGAAAAATGTACAATACTTTTAACTGCCTCAGACTAGAGGTGATACATGACTTTGGCTTCTGTTCCAGTTGATGACATAGCAGTCCTATCACCCCCATCTGAGTCCAGTGAAGGTCGGAAAGCAGACTTCTTGTGCACACAGGAAAATACTGGGGTGGTAGTAACCCAATCTCATTGTCATTGCAAAGCATATCTTACCTGAATGTGATCTCTTGAAAATAACTTTAAAATCTTGAGTTTTCAGTGTCCATTGTGAAAATTACAAAACTGACAGAGCAATAATTCACCAAGGAAATACAAGTAAATAATAAATAACAAATTGTTGAAGCTGACTAGTAATCAAAGGAAAAAAATAAGGTTTTTATCCTATAATATTGGCAAATATTAAAAAATGGTAATACAGTAATAGAGCCTACATGCGGATAAGATTAAAATAAGATAGCACTTTTATATATTGCTGTAAGGTAGTAAATTATTAAATCATTTGTGAAAAGACATTGTCAATATATATCAAAGACCTTATAATCCTCATTCTTTTATTATTGAGATATGATTGATTAATAAAATGATGCTTGGTTCAGATATACAATGTAATGATTTGATATTTGTATACACTGTGAAATGATCACCACAAAGAAGTCTAGTTTACATCTGGCATAGTTATAATTTTTTTCTTGAGTTGAGGACTTTTAAGATATTCTCTTACCAACTTCAAATATACAATACAGTCTTATTAACTATAGGAACCATGCTATACATTTTATACTCAGAGCTTATTTATTTTATAAGTGGAATTTTGTACTTTTTAAAATGCTCATACTTTTTGATTCAGTAATACCACTTGTAGAAACCTTGACTATGATAAAGAGGAAATTGGATATCTAAGATTATGAGAATTGATTTTTTATTAAAACAGTTATAAAGGAATAAATACTAAAAGCGACAAATATATGCAAACTCTCAGACATCCTGCTTCCCCTTCTTAAGTTATAATCAACTGAAGAATAGTTACAGGGAATCAAGAAGGGTTCATCTTTTCAGTTTTATATAAGAAAGGTGGGAATCGAGAACAGAAAGTGCCTCTGACCTCCATCTCTCAACCTAGATCTTGGGACTTTTTTGACTAAATTCAATCAATAGGTCAGAGAGGATGGATCACAGATGTCAGAAACCTGGGATGGGCCTGCCGAAAGCTAGGGGTCTGTGGTTTAAGAGACAAGAAAGCGAAAGAGTGCAGCCTATCTTGCTTTTTGGTACCACTGATAATGTGGACCAGTATCCTTCAGGCCCCAAACAAGCTCCATGCAGATAATCCATTTCTGTTCCTAAAAGTGAAAAGTGAATAGCTGGATAATCAAAGATCAAGAATTCCACGATGCTACTGCCCCTAATGTGGGAGAGATGTATTCCTAGAGTATGCACAATTTAGAGGATGTGCATTCAGTCACTGACATAGGCAGACCATATGCCTTATTCCTACATGCACAGATTACTTGCAGATGAGCATCACGCCATATTAAAGGTGGCATCAGATTAGGGGTTTCAAGGATGGAGCAAGGGCTGGGGAAATGGTTACATCAAATATGAGGGTCTCTTCAGTTATGGGTCAACTAGATCAGCAATTTTTTTTTAAGTTTATACATGGGTGAAGGGTAGGAAAAGCAGGAAATGTGTGCAGAAATGAGTTACACAGCCCATTCAGTTAGCACTTGGCAGATGCATAACAGAAACTAGAATGTTAACATGTATTGAGCAGCTCCTGGTCTAGGATTTCAGCAAATTTTTTTTTTACGACTTACACAATGAGAAATACAGATGCAGGTTACTAGCAGAAGGGAACACCTATACATGGCTCTAAACCTTACTGAGAGTCACTTCTGAGTGAGCCTAATACAGGTGTTTACATATTGCTGATAATTAAGAACAGTTGACTACATAGTGAGTGAGGCCAAGAAACTGATTTTTTTTTTTTGGCAGAGAGGGTCCACTGACACATGTTGCGCTTTATAAGTTCTGTGTCTCCTTTTTAATATTGCTGCTCCTCCCACACTGCTGATCTGACAACTGTAACTGCATCTGTTTCCAGCAGGGTGTTAACTTTGCTTCAAATTAAAGCTTCTGTTTTATGTGTATAGAAAATCTGATAATCTATTTAAAATATATGCTGAGCAAGGTAATGTATTTCAGAGGGTCCCTGCTTTAGCATCAATGCGTTGTGAGAGCTATTTTTGTGTCTTCATAACTTACATTTCTCTGTAGGGTAGGGTAGGGTTTGGATGTGGCCCAGGGCACTGATTCTCAAACTTTGCTACCAGACCAGCCTCATCAGCACCACCTGTAAATCCAAATTCTTAGGCCCCATCCTAGATCTAATGATTCAGGAACTCTGAAGGTTGGACTCTGTTTGACAAACCCTCCAGGGAACTCTGAGCCATGTTCAACTCTGGGTGCCACCTGACTTGAGCCTTGATATTCAGCATATGGTTGCTGAAACACTGCGGGAATTACAAGAATGCTTATTAGAAATCCAGAATCCCGGGCCACACTTTGGAATTCCCAAATCAAACGCTGCACTTCAACATCTTCGGGTGGCTGGCATGCATATTACAGTTTGCCAACCACTGGGAACTACCTCCAGTGATCCAGTTATTAGATTTCCATTTTGGGGGGATAGGACTCATGCCTTGGTTTTTTAATGCTTCATTGAAGGATAACGCACATGAGGTTTACATACTGAACACCATATTAAGCATTCATATATTTAAAAGCTTCCTCAGGTGAATCTAATGTATAGCCAATGTTAAGCACTTGTGTTGAAGGGGGGACAACCATCAAATCCTTACGTGCTTGATAGCCTTCTTCCTTTATCCATTGAATTCACATTTTTAATTTCTCTGTTCTTGTTAAGAGTCTATCTGCAATTCATGTTCAAGTAATTATACTTGTCTTTCCTCAACAATGTGGACACTAAGCACATACACAATTAGAGTACTCTAAATGTTCTAACTTTTTATAATACTCTTTGAGGATTCCTTTCTTGAAGGTGCCAAGGATTTGAAAAATTTTGCCTACCCAACTCCATTAATATTTAGTGAAGAGCCTAGATTAAATTGGGCTAATCACTGAACAGGTGCAAAGGGACCTGCTTAATAAGTGGAGTATCTCCATGGCATCAACACAGTTTTATTCTTTGTAGACAAATGAATGTGATTTAGTTTGCATGCATGAAGCACAATTTCTCTGTTGGCCCAGATGTTGATTAGCAACACTAGAAATAAGGGGGCCAGTCTGTCTGAAAATTTGGACGGAAAACTAAAGTATTTGTTCAGAATCAAAAATATTTGTGGCTCAACTGGCTGAAAGGGCGAAAAATATGCTGCCGTTTAGCCTCTTTTTCACAGATAATAAGCACCAGAAAAATAGTCGAGATTATGCTGCCTAGGCCGAATGAACAAAGAGTAGCAGTAATCCAATTTATGTGGTTAAAACTGTGCCACTGGTATTCTTGCTCATGCAGGCTGTTGGGCTAAAAGTGAACAGGAATGTAAAACTATAAAATAAATATTGGCCTTTCAGCATTCTCATCTTCAGTATTAAAAGGGAAACAAAGGAATCTGAACAAACAGCAGTTACTTCTTTGAGTGGCATTATTTTTATAATAGTATGAAACAAGCTTTAAACAACAGGAACAATTGTTACTGAGATCTAGGTTCTGAGGCCTCATATTAAATGTGAACATAAGCATCTATAAACAAGACCTACTGACAGAATATAATTTAAACTATGAATCCCTGTTCATAGACCCAGTGATTTGAAATTCATCACTAACTGGAACATTCAGTGTTTCTGTCTCATAATTTATGCAGCTTCTAAAAACCTGACATTGCTAAGAATCATGAGTCTCATTGTTCTTTATTACTTTAAGAGAGCAATAGCAATGAGATGGAAAAAGGAGAGTTGAAAGTCTGCTTGAGTGAGGCTGGATTGTGAGACTGAGAAGCACCAAGGAGTCGAGATGGGCATATTAAGCTTTGTGCATTAAAATTAGAGGTCTGTTTTCACACGATATGAATCTGAAAAGAGGAGACTTCTGGAGAAGATGGTGGAGTAGGAGGACCTTGTCTCACAGATGCAACTAGATAACACATCAGTGTAAAGAACCCAGAAAATGGCCCAAAGACTGGCAGAGCAAACTCCCCAGCTAAATGTAGAGAAGATGACCCATAGAAGAGGGTAGGAAGGGTGGAGATGTGGTGGGAGCTAAACCCTGTGGGTCTGGCCACCTGAGGAAGGGAACCATGCATGAAGGGAGGGGAGAGAAACAGACTATCACACTGGTGAGCCTGCATGGGGAAGACAAATCCCCATAACATTTGGCTTTGAAAACCAAGGGGGCCAATTTTTATGAATTCTTACAACCAGTTGGACTTAAAGCCTAGTACTTGAAAAATGAATAGGCTCAGCTCTGGGAAGGCCAGGAGGGCTGGGGGAAATTGAGTCCCTGCCATTAAAGAGACAGCATAACAAACAGCCCAAGGAGATACCATATAGAAGCAGCAGTTTGAGAAACGTCTGAGGCATATGGGAGAGTTAGTTACTAACCTCAGAGTTCACTAATGGACTTTTCCCAGGAGCAAAGGAGCTGGCAGGCACCATTTACCTCTCCTGCCCCCCCATCCAACTAAACACACAGCCACCTGTGGGAACCAACACAGCACCAGCATTCACTACCTGACTTGCTTACACCATGTCCTCCTCATTCCAGCCAAGCCAGCCTCAGTCCTTGCTCCCTGGAATCCTCTCCCTACAGAAGACCAACACAAACCTTGCCAACAATGAGTCTACCAACTGTATACTTTGTGAGACCTTGGTTTCAAAGATGGCAGCGGCTGGTCACCTCCCACAACGAATGCACACACTTGGTTAAAACTGTGTGCTCCACATGCACACTTTGCAGAGTAGCCTGGCTGGCCCAGTGTTGGTAGAGACTGTGTGTCTGCTGTGGAAGAGGACTACCATGCACAACGTGCAGGCACCACATGCCTGCATGTGCTCTGTAGAACAGCCCCAGCTGGCCCCAGGCTCGGTGCCAGCTGCATGGCCCCTGTGGGAGGGGACCAGTGCTATCTTGTTAAGACTGTGTTCCCTGCCCACTACTTTCAAGAGCAAGAGACTTGGCTGACTTTCCTCACACACAGAAATAGACACAAAAAGTTAGATAAAATGAGACAAAGGAATATGTCCCAAATGAAAGAACAGGACAGATAACAGCAAGAGACCTAAGCAAAATGGAGATAAGTAATATGCCTGATAGAGAATTTAAGGTAATGATCATAAAGATACTCACTGGACTTGAGGAAAGAGTGGAGGACAATCAGACCCTTGACCAAAGGATAAAAAATAGAACCAATCACAGATGAAGAACACAGTAAATTAGAAATACATTAGATGGACTAAATAGGCTGGAAGAAAAAGAGCAAATGAGTGGTGTGGAGGACAGAGTAATGTAAAATAAGCTGAGCAGGTGAGGGAAAAAGTTATACAAAAAGAGAATAGACTTAGGGAACTCAGTGACTCCATGTAGCACAATAACATTCACATTATAGGGATCCCAGAAGAAGAAGAGAGAGAAAAGGGAACAGAAAATTTAATTGACGAAATAATAGTTGAAACTTCCCAAATTTGGGGAACAAAACAAATTCAGATCCAAGAGGTGCAGAGCTCCCCCCAACAAAATCAACCCAAGAAGGTCCACACCAAGACACATAGTAATTAAAGTGGCAAAAAGTAGTGATAAAGAGTTTTAAAGGTGGTAAAAGAAAAAATACACGCAAGGTAAACCCTGTAAGTCTAGTCAGCAGATTTTTCAGGAGAAGCTTTGCAGTCCAGAAGATAGTGGCGTGATAAATGTAAGGTGCTGAAAGGGAAAAATCTGCAACCAAGAATATGTAGCAAGGCTATCATTCAGAATAGAAGGAGAGATATAGTTTCCCAAACAAAGAAAAGTTAAAAGAGTTCATGACCATAAACCAACCCTACAAGAAATGTTAAGGAAGACTCTTTGAATGGAAAGGAAAGACCATAAATAAGAGTAAGAAAAGTAGGAAGCACAAAAGCAGTAAAAATAAATATATCTGTAAAAATCAGTTAAGGGCCTCACAAAATAAAAAGATGTATAGTAAGCACTATATATCTAAAACGTGGTGAGCAGAGGAGTAAAGAATGGATTCAGGGGAATCCCTGGGTGGCTCAGCAGTTTAGTGCCTGCCTTCGGCCCAGGGTGTGATCTTGGAGTCCCGGGATCGAGTCCCACGTCGGGCTCCCTGCATGGAGCCTGTATCTCTGCCTCTCTCTCATGAATAAAAAAAAAAAAAAAAAAGAATGGATTCAAACTTAAGCAACCATCAACTTAATATAGACTGCTCTGTGCGAAAGATATTATATACAAATCTAATGATAACCATGAATTAAAAACCAATAATAGATATGCAAGCAATAAAGAGAAAGGAATCCAAGTATATTACTAAAGAAAGCCAACTAACGATGAGAGAACAAGAGAAGAAAGGAACAGGGAAGATCCACAAAACCACAAGACAAGTAACAAAATGGTAATAAATACAGACCTATCAGTAATTACTTTGAATGTAAATGGGCTAAATGCTTCAACCAAAAGACATAGGATGACAGAATAGATTAAAAAAAAAAAAAAACAAGACCCATTTATATGTTGCCTGCAAGAGACTCACTTCAGACCTAAAGACACATGCAGATTGAAAATGAAGGGATGAAGAAACATTTACCATGCAAATGAATGTGAAAAGAAAGCTGGAGTAGCAATATTTAGACAAAATCAACTTTAAAACAGATTCTAACAATGGGTATTTGCCCCTAAGATACAGATGTAGTGAAACAACAGGACACCTGCACCCCAGTGTTCATAGCAGCAACGTGCACAATAGCCAAATGGTAGAAGGAGCCTTTGATAGATGAATGGATAAAGAAGATTATTACTGAAATATTACTCAGCCATCAGAAAAAATGAATACCCACCATTTGCTTTGACGTGGATGGAACTGGAGGGTATTAGGCTGAGTAAAATAAGTGAATCAGAGAAAGACAATTATCATATGGTTTCACTCATATATGGAATATAAGAAATAGGGAAAGGGACCATAAGGGAAAGGAGGGGAACTGAGTGGGGAAAAATTAGAGTGGAAGAAAAACCATGAGACTCCCAACTCTGGGAAACAAGCAAAGGGTTGCAGAAGGGGAGGTGGGCGGGGGGATGGGTAACAAGGTGGTGGTCATTAAGGAGGGCACAAGATGAGGTGAGCACTGGGTGTTATATGTTGGCAAATTGAATTTAAATAAAATATAAAAATAAAAATAAAACCCCAAAAAATCAGATCCCAACAAGAGACAAAGAAGGGCACTACATAAACATTAAGGGGACAATCCAACAAGAAGACATAATAGTTGTAAATATTTATCACTCAACATTCATGATAAAAACTCTCAACTAGGTTTTGAGGGAGTATACCTCAACATAATAAAAGCCTTTTATGAAAAACCCACAGCTAACATCTTACTCAATGGTGAAAAACAGCTTTTCCTCTAAAGCCAGGAACAAGACAAGGATGCTCACTCTTGGCACTTTCATTCAGTATAGTACTTGAAGTCCTAGCCACAGCAATCAGACAACAAAAATAAAAGACATCCAAATCGGCAAGGAAAAAGTAAAGCTTTCACTATTTGCAGATGACATGCTACTATATAAAGAAAACCCTGAAGACTCCACCGTAAAACTACTAGAACTGACAAATGAATTCAGTAAAGTTGCGGGATACAAAAAAATCAATGTACAGAAATCCATTGCATTTCTATACACTAATAAGCAGCAGAAAGAGAAATTAAGAAAGCAATCCCATTTTCAGTTGCACCTATAAAATATCTAGGAATGAACTTAACTAAAGAGGTGAAAGACTTGTACTCTGAAAACTATAAAACACTGATGAAAGAAATTAAAGATGACACAAAGAAATGGAAAGACATTCCATACTCATGGATTGGAAGAACAAATATTGTTTAAAATGTCTATAGTACCCACAACAATCTATACATTTAATGTAATCCCTATTAAAATACCAACAGTATTTTTCACTGAAATAGAACAAACAATCCTGAAATTTGTATGGAACCACAAAAGACCCTGAATAGCCAAAGCAATCTTGAAAAAGAAAAGCAAAACTAGAGGTATCATAATTCCAGATTTCAAGTTATGTTACAATTATAGTAATCAAAGCAGTATAGTATTGGCACAAAAATAGACACATTAGGTAAATGGAATAGAAATAAAGGCCAGAAACCCATAATTACATGGTTAATCTTTGAGAAAGCAGGAAAGAATATCCAATGGGAAAGACAGTGTCTTCGACAAATGGTGTTGGGAAAATTGGATAGCTACATGCAGAAGAAGGAAACTGGAACACTTTCTTACACCATATAAAAAAATAAACTCAAAATGGATTAAGGACCCAAATGTGAGACCTGAAACCATAAAAATCCTAGAAGAGCGCACAGGCAATAATTTCTCTGACTGTGGCTATAGCAACAATTTTCTAGATGTGTCTCCTGAGGCAAGGGAAACAAAAGCAAAGATAAACTGTTGGGACTACATCAAATAAAAGGCTTATGCGCAGTGAAGGAAACAACCAACAAAGCTAAACAGCAGCCTACCGAATGGGAGTAGGTATTTGCAAGCTACATATCTGATAAACGGTTCATATCCCAAATATATGAAGAACTTATACAACTCAACATAAAAAAACCCAAATAATACAATTAGAAAAATGAGCAGAAGACACAAACACACGTTTCTCCAAAGCAGACATACAGATACCAATAGTCACATAGAAAGATGCTGAACATCACTTATCAGGGAGATGCAAATCAAAACCACAATGAGATATCACCTCACACCCATCAGAATGGCTAAAACAAAAAACACAAGAATCAGCAAATGTTGGTGAGGATGTGGAGAAAAAGAAATCCTTGTGTACTGTAGAAATGCAAACTGGTGCAGCCACTGGGGAAGACCGTATGGCGAGTCCTCAAGAAATTTAATAAAGGACTACCCTCCAATCCAGTAATTGCAGTACTGGGTTTTTACTCAGAGAATATTAAAAAAAACCACTAATTTGAAGGGATATATGCACCCCAATATTTACTGCGGAATTATTCATAATGGACAAACCATGGAAGCAACCTAAATGATGATGAATGGATACAGAAGATGTGATGTATATATGTATATACAACAGAATATTACTCAGCCATAAAAAGAATGAAATCTTGCCATTTTCAGTGACATGGATGCATCTAGAAAGTGTAATGCTCCACAAAATAGATCAGAGAAAGACAAATACCATATGATTTCACTCATGTGAAATTTAAGAAACAAAACAAATGAACAACAACCAACCAAAAGACAGATTCTTAACTATAAAGAACAGATGGTTACCAGACAGGTAGTGGGGAGGGTATGGGTGAAATAGGTAACAGGGACTAAGAGTATGCTTATCTTGATAAGTGCTGAGTAATCAAATTGTTGAATCACTATAGTGTGTACTTGAAAGGAATATAATATTATATATTAACTACACTGGAATTGAAAAAAATTTAAAAAGCCTGAAAAGGGGGATGGGGAAATGAATGCCCAAGACAAAATAAAAACTAGTATTTTGATTTTAATAGAAGCATTTATTAATGAGGAAATAATTAGTTTTGATTAATAAAGATGAACTGAGAAAACAAAAACAAAAAAATTTTTTAAAAGATGAACTGAGGATTGGAACCCTCTTTCATAGCTGGTGGAAATGTAAAATAGTATGGCCCCTTTAGTAAAGTTTGGTGGTCAAATTGTTATCTATAGGATTATCATATAACTCAGCAGTTCCACCATTAGGTATGTACCCACAAGAAATAAGAATATAACTCCACACGAAAACATGTTCATGCAGGCTCATAGCTGCCTTATGGACAATAGCCAAAAAAGAAATAACCAAAGTGTTGGTCAACTAATGAAAGTATAAAAAAAAAATTTGTTCTATCTGAACAGTAGGATATTATTCAGTCCTGAAAAGGAACTAAGTACTGGTACATACTGCATAGACGAACTTTGAACTCATTTTGATAAGTGAAAGAAGACAGCCACGATAGACCACATATTGTGTGATTTCTTTTATGTGAAGTACACAGAACAGGTGAATCTATAGGGATGAAAAGTAGCTGAAAGCTGGAGGGTGATGCTTGAGGGGAAATGGGGGTTGACCACTAATGTGTACAGGGTTTCATTTTGGGGGGTAATGAAAATGTGAAATTCAGTAGTTAATATGTTTGGATAACCTTGTGAATATACTTAAAAGCCACAGAATTGTATATTTTAAAAGGGTAAAGTTTATGGTATGTGAATTCTATCTCAATGAAGCTATTAAGCCAAAAAAATCCAGATGAACTAAGTAGTGGTACCAAATAGTGATTACTTCAAATAAGCTGTGACATGGGGAACAGCAGACGTTTAGAATTTCTCTTCTCAACAAAGGCGATAATGGAGATGGATGGGGACTCTGTAATTATACTCAGCTGGCAGAAATATAGACTTTTTCAGCCAAAGTTTAAACAATGTAGAAAAAGAAAAATTCAAATCATGTCTATAAGGTTCAGGTTTAGACTGTTAAGAAAAAAAATAACAATTTAACAACCCATTGAAATCAACAAAATAACTGTTCTTGGAGGCCATTGTATGAAATTACTGATTTGAACATGCAATTTGTAATACTTTGAACGTTGTCTAATTTGCTGAGGCACTTCTTGTTTTTGTTTTTGTTTTGTTTTGGTGTGCCTAAGAATGTGTGAGGTATTATTTCACAGAAAATCGTGGAGTATGTGGGTTACTTCATGAATGACCATCATCCTAATTAACTTATGAATCATTTAATTACTACAAAAAACGTTATCTGGCCCAGGGAATCCTAGGAATATTTTTTCCCTAATTATTTTGGACTGGAGGGATTTTAAAGTTGAGATTTCTTAAAATGTTCCTCCCTTCACAGTAATTACAGAACTGAAATGTGGGTATGTGAAGAGAGAAGTATTTGCTTTTCTCCCCTCTCTTCCTATATCTGGCCAAGCCTTCAAGTGGCCTCGTTCACAGAGCAATGGTTAGTTCAGGGTAGGCTCTCAGGGGAATCACCTGGTATTGGGATGGAATTATAGCATGAACAATCATTTACATGTGAAGTAAAAGTTAATGAGAGGCAGGATCACACATATTCTAGCCAATTCTACTTTGGTGGGAAAGTCTTCAGAGAGGTCTGGAAGAAGCAAAAAAGTTGATGAGGAAATCAGGAATGTCATCTGGATTGTATATTTAAGATTTATGTGAACTGGTATGCATATGACAGCTTTGGATACTACAGATCTGCTAATTCTCGAGCTTTTGTCAGTTGTAAGTAATATATAGTAGTTTGTCTACATTTTCTCACAGGTTTTAATAATACTCATTCTCATCTGTGAAGGAAATCGAGAAACCTAGAGCTACATAAGTAATCAGCTTTCCTATAGATGGAGATTTCTCAACACTCAGCCATTGTTCTGTGAAGACTAAAACAATCTGGAAATGGGCCAGTGGAATTGGGTGCTATCACAGAAATCTTAGTGAAATGTGCTATAATTACTCGTGGTCTTGTAATTTTTTGAGTTAAATCTTAAGGGTCACTGTAGAGTAATTACAAAAGTTTGTTGGATGGTTAATATGTCAACTTTCTGACTAGGGTAATAGACATTTACAAATGTAATATTTACTACATTTATTTGATATATTAATTTGGACTTTTTCATTGATCTTTTTTGGGGGTTGGGAAAACTTGAGGCAATAAGTTTTAATATCTAAAGGTTTCTGTAAAAATAAGAGTTCATTAGAATTCTTGTGCTCCAAATGAACATTGATTAAGACAAAGGAAATTAGATTAAGATAATGGATCTCAATCAGATATGAGGGTTCAAGCATATATTTCAGTTCATGGGAATGAAAACTGGAAGACATTATGCAAAAACCTTGGAGCTCACTTATTGTTATTGTATGACTAAGTGCATAGGTTTGATTTTGGATCTAAATGCTGTATGCCTTTAAAATATGGGTGTTCCTCTGGGATTAGTTTGGATTTCTTTTTACAGAGCCCGGGCTCAGGTGAAATTGGCACAATATATCATGTAGACTTCAACAGTTTTGAGCCAGCTTCAGGATAGTTTGGCCACATGTCCAGTGAACAAAAAGAAAAATTAGTAATTAAAAAAAGATTTAAAGTCTTTCTGGAGTGAAGGGCTGGGGTGCCGGGCATCACTGTCATTTAATCATGTCTACGGTATATAGCAGGACATTTTTAAGAGTGGATAACTCTAAAGGTGATAACTCAAAAGAGAAAAATTAGAGTGATATAGTAGGCTCTCTTAGTAAAGTATAAAAGTAAGTAAAGGTAGAACTAAGTTAGAAAAATCAGTATGAACTCCTGATCCTCTGACCATCTTCCTTTCTAAGGGTACTCTTTCTTTTCCGGTAAAGTGTCCTAAGTAATCTCTGGTGCTGTCCTGGCAACTCAGGTCATTAAACAAAGCAAACTGCTGTGCACTGTGCTCTGTGTTTGAACCCACCACTGAAAGGACACATTTCTCGTTTGGGGAAGAAGAAATAAAGGTGAGCTTGGAATATCTTACTATCACAAGAAAGCTAGGATGCATTTAGAGAAATATGAAGTGTTCATAAGGACAAAGAGATCGCTATAGAAAGAGAGCTGTTAGTTGTCAAGCAGTGAAAAATTGACATTCAAAAGAGAATTAGAGCAATGAGTTGAGAAGTTCTGATTTCATGTTGATATTGCAAAGGAGAGGGGAATCCAGAACTTGTTAAATGTGATCGTAACATATAGTTTATGAATTTCTAATAATGTCTATAAAATATATTGTAAATCAGCATAAATTAAATAATTCCTTCACTGGATCATTGAAAGACAATTAGGCTGTACAATACACATTTTTTTTTTAAAGCAGAGGAATAAAAAATAATAAGAATGCTGAGTGGGAAGCAGAAGAGAAATGTTGAATGGGAAATAATAAGAGGGGATTTAAAAGGGCAATCTATTGTATAGGAGAAGAGAATAGTATAAATGTTATCTTGAAGAAATTAAAAGGAGTGACTTTATACATTTAAAATAGATTTTAGAGATTAGGCTGACCTTTGGGAGGAGGCAGAAAAGAAAAAATAAATAAAATTTTGGAATAATTTGCATTATTTTGGCCACAAGAAATGAATGCAATGAAGAACACAGTAAAGGTCAAACTAAGTGGAGTTATTACCCAGACTGAGGATGAATTTGGTATGCTCCAGTTTTGTTACAGTGGCATTGGGTCCCACTCCCCATGCTAATGGAAACATGATTAAGGGAAAACTCACAACTTAGGTGGTGGTGTCGAAAAGTGAAGATAAACATCACCTAATTTTTTTCACCTAAGTGGAAAGTCTAGAGGCCAAGTTTGGCGAAGATTTGTGTGGGAGACAGAGAAATGATGTTATGTCGGGAATCTCAATTATGTACAAAAAGATGAACATGAACTAGCACACTTCCTAAGGCTTCTAGGTACTACAGACCTGCTACTTCTACTCGGCTGAAATTAGCAGCATTTTCAAATAATGTCATTTATCTATATTGTCTTAGATAATCCACATACCGGCTTTGCTGCTTGGAAGAATCCCTTAGGAACTCAGCCTGGAGAAAAACTGGGTATCTTGGCTTAAGTTGAGAGTATTATAAGCAATCAGTAGGGTTGAGTCCTATCAGTCAAAATAGGATGGAACAGTTTAGGGAAAGAATAAGCACAATGTTTCTGAGTAAATTCTCACTCTGAAAAACCAAAAAAGCTAAGCCAAATATATGCATAGTCTCCTTAAACATTGACAAATCAAAGTTCCATCTCCTCATCTTGCATACCTTCTGATCACTGAGGTCTGACCTGGTAAAGTGAGTCACCCAGAGATCAACCCAGATGTTTAATGGCAGAGCATGCCCTGAGGCTTTTCTGTTCAGTGGTCTGTCTCCTGCTATGAGCTGCTGTGGTATTAACAAACACCAAGTAAGTTCATGTGTGATCTGAATGTGACATTTTAAATGGTAAGTTAATAGTTGCCCACACATAAATGATGTAAACACAAAGACAAAGAGCTAGAAAAGAACGAGTAAATCAAGAGAAAGGAGTAGAAATATTAATATGGCTCTTATGTCAGAAATGAATAGACAGGCTAATTTGTCTGAATTTTACCAGAGTTGCTTCCATTCACCATATTAATGATGTGTAGGAATACCCAAATGCATCAAAATTTAATCCTGGCAAATGAGAGAGGCCAGCTTGATTTAATGGAAAATCTGATTTCTAAAATATAATTAAAATTAATGGAGCTTTATTACTTTCAGGTAAACATAGTAACTGGTCATCAAGTAAAATGTTTATTTTTTGTTGCGCCAAATATACTCACATCAGAATAGTTACTAATTAGTGATTTATTCCATATATACTACAAAAAATGTTTAAAGTTCCCTTTGGTATGTTAAATACCTGTCTTGCTTTTTTAACACTATTGATTTGCTATAAAAATTGTCTTTATTGATAATTGCAAGGTAAGCACCTCAAAACCCTGGATTTTAATGTTTTGAATTCTATTTTTAATAAAATTCTATTGAGCTGCAATGTACAAAAAGAAAGTAGATGTCTAGCTCCTGAATGATCACAAAATGAACACATTCATGTAACCAACTACCTAGGTCAAGAAATATTTACTAGTACTGCTGAAACTACCTCTTGCCCCTTCTTAGTCATTGGTCCCTCCCTCCCCACTAATATATGAGCACTGTCTTGACACCATAGATAATTTTTGCCTATTTTGGAACTTTTATAAAGGGGGTCATGTGGTAGATACACATATTTTTGTTTGACTTTGTGAGATGCATCCATGATGTTGCATATGGAAGTAGTTCATTTACTTTCTTTGCTGTATAGTTTTCCATTAAATGATTACATCATGATTCATTGTCATCTTCACTGTTTATGGGTTTTAGATTGTCCCCTATCTTTGGCTATTATGAGCACTGCTATTTTGGATGCTCTTGAGCATGTCTTTTGGTGCACTAACGTACCACTTTCTGTTGGATATATCAATAGGAGTGTGATTGCTGAATCAAATTGTATGAGTATGTTTAGCTCTGGTGGATATCCAAAGTAGTACCAATTCATACTCCTACCTACAGTGTGTAAAAATCCAGTTAGCACAAATGTATGTCTTAGTTGTCAAATTTTGTAACATTAGTAGTTCTAGTGGGTGTGTAATAGTATGCCATTGTACTTTGAATTTCCACTTCCCTGCTTACTAAAAACTGAGAAACATTTATATGTTTATTACTTGGGCATCCTCATTTTGAAAGGGCCCATTCATGTCTCTATCTGGATTTAACATCAGCTTTGAGGTCTTTATCTTTTTGATATGTGGGGATTCTTCTTGAATTATAAGGCTTCTTTTTTAAAAAGGTTATTTATGTATTATATATACTTTATATACTATACATGAGTATGAGCTGTGTGTCAGTTACATGTGTTGCAAATATTTTCTCCCCATCTTTGTCTTAACTTTTTGTTTTTCTAATGTCTTTTCATTAGTGGAATATCTTAGTTTTAATCTAGTACAATTTATTAATCTGCTTTATGGTTAGTGCTTTATGTATCCACGTAAGCCATCTTTGAAGTGACTGAAGTTGCATTCTACAATTTATCACATTTAGGTGTGCAATCCATGTGTTTAATTAAGTGACTCAGTGTCACATTTATTATTATAAGATGATCCCTTTCCCACTGCTCTTCACTTGTACGTTTCTGGTTACTCAGGTGTCCGTATGTGTGAACGTCTGCTATTTACTTTGTATTATATTCTATTGTTTTATAGGCTAGCCTTGGGAGATTACCATGCTCTCTTAATTATTGGAACTTCATTATAAGTCATGATAGCAAGTGTAAGAGTAATTCCTTCAACTTGTTTGACTCCCTGAGGATTTTTGTTTTTTGTTTTTCTTGAACCTTTACATTTCCATATGGAGTGCAGAATATGTTTATTAATTTCCACAAATAAATTTCCACAGATGCTAGGTCAAAAATGGAAATTCTGTTGAATAAAGATCATTCTGAAGGAGAATTGACACCTTTAAAAATTTAGTGTTCCAGTTGATGAACATGGTGTATTCTTTCATTTATTTAGATCTTATATCTCTTAGTAATAGAGTGGTTTTTTTATGTGTAGGTCTTGACTATATCTCATTTATTTCTGTTTTACCATCCTATTGTAAGCAGTAGTGGTTTAAAATAATTTTTAACTGTTTATCCAAGTAAAATATAAATACATAGAAGTGAACATATATGTGCAGCTTGGAGAACTTTTACAAACTGAGCACACCTGTGTAGCTAGCGCCCATGCCAAAATAGAACTTTACCAGTTCAAAAAACTTCATTGTTCTTTCAGCAACTAGAGCCCTAAGTGCATCCTCTATCCTGAATTTTACCAGCAGAGATAAGTTTTGCTATAAAACTAGAATCAAGGGCAGCCAGGGTGGCTCAGCGGTTTAGCGCCGCGTTCGCCCAGGGTGTGATCCTAGAGACCTGGGATAGAGTTCTGCGTCGGGCTCCCTGCATGGAGCCTGCTTGTCCCTCTGCCTGTGTCTCTGCCTCTCTCTCTCTGTGTGTCTCTCATGAATGAATGAATGAATGAATGAATGAATGAATAGTCTTTAAAAAAACCCTAGAATCATAATACATACTCTTCAGGGTGGTTATTCTGCTTAGTGTGGTGTTAATAAGTCATGTGTATCAATACATGTAATTGTAGATCATTTGTGCTAATAGTCACATAGTAGTCATTATGAAATATACTAGTTTACTTATTCATTTTCCTATTGATAGGTATTTAGTAGCTTTCAGGTTGTGTATGTACTTTTAATATTATCCAATCTAGTTCATCTGGAGTAGTAGTTTATTGTGGGTTTAATTTCCATTTCTTTAGTAATGATATTAACCATTTTTCATGTGCTTAATTGCTATATACTTTCATAAATATCTTGGCAAATTGTCTAAAGTCTTTTGTCAGTTTTTTGCCCTTGAGTTGTAGGACTCTAGAATGCTTTATATATTCCGGATACAAATTTTCTTTGGTATGTGCTTTGTGAATATTTTGTCTCATTGTGGCTTGTGTATTTTCTTATTTTTTTATGAAGTCTTTTAAGAACAATGTCTGTTATCAATTTCTTCTGTTAAATTTTTTATTGCCCTAAGAAAGCATTGCCTGCATTAAGTTCATGAACATAGTTGGGTTTTTAAATTTTATTTTTTTAAGATTTTATTTATTTGACACAGAGAGAAGGAGAGAGAGCACAAGCAGGGGGGATGGCAGGGAGAGGGAGAGGGAGAAGCAGGCTCCCTCCCCACTGAGCAGAGAGCCCAAAGTGGGGTTCAATTCCAGGACCCTAGGATCATGACCAGAGCTGCAGGCAGACTTTTAACCAACTGAGCCACCCAGGTGCCCCATCATGAAGATGGTTTCAAATAATTTCTTCTTGAAGTTAGATTTACTAGCCTATATATTTCAGTCTATGATCAGTAGTGAATTAGTTGTGTATTGTATAAGGTAGCTTGATAACATTTTACATATTTCTATATCTATATGGTTATTCCAGGGTCATTGATTAAAATTATATCTTTTCTGCATTTAATTGTTTTGATGCCTTTGTCCATAATAATTAAACCATGTAGAACATCTTGGAAATCTACAAAATAGGGAACAGAACTAATGCATGAATTCAACGTGTTTCAGAATAATGAGTCAATATACAAAAATGTTATTTCTATAGACTGAACAATTAAAAAATAGAATTTACAAAAATATTTTAAATAGCATCCAGAAATATAAAATACTTAGGATTAATTTAATTTTTTATTATTTTTAAAGATTTTATTATTTATTCATGAGAGACACAGAGAGAGAGGCAGGCAGAGATATAGGCAGAGGGAAAGCAGGCTCCAAGCAGGGAGCCCAATGTGGGACTCGATCCCGGGACCATGGGATCATGCCCTGAGCCGAAGGCAGATGCTCAACCGCTGAGCCACCCAGGCATCCCTAGTATTTGTCTTTTTCTGACTGACTTACTACACTTGGCATAATATACTCTAGCTCCACCCACATCATTGCAAATGGCGAGATTTCATTCTTTTTGATGGCTGAGTAATATTCCATTGTGTATATACACCACATCTTTATGCATTCATTAGTTGATGGAAATTTGGGCTCTCTCCATAGTTTGGCTATTGTTGATAATGCTGCTATAAACATTGGGGGTGCATGTATCTCTTTAAATTTGTATTTTTGTATTCTTTGGGTAAATACCTAGTAGTGCAATTGCTGGATCATGGGGTAATTCTCTTTTTAACTTTTTGGGGAACCTCCAAACTGTTCTCCAGAGTGGCTGCACCAGTTTGCATTCCCACTGAACAGTGCAAGAGGGTTCCCTTTTCTCCACATCCCTGCCACCACCTGTTTCTTGTGTTGTTGATTTTAGCCATTCTGACAGGTATGGGGTGGTAGCTCATTGTGGTTTTGATGTGTATTTCCCTGATGATGAGTGGTGTTGAGCTTTCTTTTCTGTATCTGCTAGACATCTGACTGTCTTCTTTGGAAAAGTATCTATTCATGTCTTTTGACCTTTTCTTAATGGGATTGTTTTTGGGGTGTTGACTTTGATAAGTTCCTCATAGATTTTGTATACTAAGTCTTTATCAGACATGTCATTTACAAATGTCATCTCCACAACTGCCTTTTAGTTTTGTTGATTGTTTTTTTCCTTGTGCAGAAGCTTTTTATCTAATAAAAAGTGTCTTTTTACGGTCTAATAAGTTTCTACAACTAAGGTCAAAGAGGCTGCTGGCTGTGTTCTCCTCTAGATTTTGTTGGTTTCCTGTCTCATATTTAGGTCTTTCATCCATTTTGAATTTATTTTTATGTCTGTTTTTGTGCCAGTACCATACTGTCTTAATGACTACAACTTTGAAATATAGCTTGAAGTCTGGAATTGTGATGCCTCTGTTTTTGTTTTTCAGAATTGCTGCGGCCATTCAGGGTCAAAATAGAAATACTTTTTAAATATTAACCTTATATTCAGGATGTAACAAATTCTATAGTTCCTACTGATAAGTGTATACTAATGATTTATATATACTTTTGGATTTTCTAAATCTCATTATTTTGAATAGGGAGTATTTTATTTTTTCTTCTCCGATTCTTATGCTTTTTGTTTCTTTATCTTTGCTTGTTAGCACTAGAATCTCCAGTGTAGTATTGACTCAAGGCAATGCTAACAGGCATTGTTATTTTATCCCTATGTCAGAGGAATATCTTTCATCAGTGTTTCACTAAGTATTGCGCTTGTTCCAAAAACAAACTTTTATCCAATTAAGGAGTGCCTCTTTCTTTTTGGGCTGTAAGTGGTTTTCGTTTCATTCTGTTTTTTCTTTTTGCTCTTAAGAAGTTGTATAATCATTCTTTTAAGATAGTGGCTAATATTGATTGATTTTTTTTCAGAGTTCAACCAACTTGGCATTCTTCTAATAAATTCAATATGTTCCTTATCTTTTTTGGCTATTGCTGGATTTGATGTGTTCATGCGTTGTTCACAATTTTTTCTTGGTGCATGTTGATGCATTTTCATTTTCCTTTCTTGTGAAGCCTTTATTATGTTTTGGTATCTGGATTATGTTGCTCATAAAATTAGTTAAAGAATGTTCTCTTCCCCCCACCTCTTTTTTGAATTACTTGGCTTGAGATGCATGTTATTTATTCTGAAATGTATGATATAATTTACCAGTTAAAGTTATATGAGCCAGAGATTTTCTTTGTGGGAAAACATAAAGTTATGATTCAGTTTTGGCAGAGAGTATTAAGGTTTTCTACTTCTTGAGGCACTTTGAATAATTTCTGCTTTACAAGCAAACTAAGTCCATGTCATATAGTTTTTAAATGTACTGATGCAAAAATTTTTATAATAACCTCTTATGTTTTAAATGTCTTCTTTCCTTCTTACATGTTTCAACCTTCCATTGGCATCATTTTTATTGTGTCTGCCAAAACACCCTTGGCACTTATTTCTTTAGGAGAGAAACTCTTTGTAATAAACTGTGTTTTATTTGTCTGAAAGTGTTTTTATAATACTTTTGTTTTTGAAGAATATTTTACAGGAAACAGAAATATAAGTTGGCAGTCATTTCTCTCAGCCCTTTGGTAATATCAAACCCTTGTTTTCTGGTTTCCTTTATCTTTTGGGGGAAGTCAGCTTTGGGTCAGATTTTTACTTCTTTGAAAATAAATTATACTTTGCCCCCTCTGGACACTTTTTAGATCTTCTTTTTCATTGTTGGTTTTCGGCAGTTTTATTAGAATCATTCTTGATAAGGTTTGCTTTGAAATTATCCTGCTAGAAGTTCTTATTGCTTTAAATGTGTGGCTTGATGACTTATCAGATTAGGAAAATTCTCAGGAATTCTCTCTTCCAGCACTTCTTCTTATCCAATCCCCTGTATCTCATTCTGAGCCACCAAATCCTAGGCTCAACTCCTTTCTGGATCTTCTACAAATGCTCACTGCCCTAGTAGCTTTCTGCTGCCATTAAATAGATGTGGATATTTTATAAAATATTTTACCCATATTTTCTCAGTGTTGTTAGTAGAAGAGTATCTGAATCAACCTATTCTGTCATTGCTGGAATTTAAAAAAAAATCTATGAAATTCAGCTGAATAGAATCAGAATTAATTTCATAGGTTTTTCATTTATTAAAAAATCTCAGAATAATTTTATTCTTGTAATCTTTTCATAGGCTATGTTAATTTCTGGACATTATGTTATATATCACATGTTTTACTGAAACCTGCAGTTTTACTATAACCTGTTACTGTTTTTGTTAGAAGAATACACTTGTGCTCCTCTAATTTCTCCCTAGAGTTTTCACAGATAAATGTTGCAATCCATGCTTGAGAACTAATGGGAAAAAAATCCTCCCTCACTTTCCTCCCTAATAGAATTGTTTTGCTTTGTTTCTAAGCTAACCAAAGAGTATCATCAAAGTACACAGACTATGAAACCACAGTTTATCATACATTCTCAAAGTGGGATATGACATATAAATAATTTTTTTTCAAAAATCTCTTGACTGTTATTGAAGTGATAACTACAGTTGACGTGGATTCTTGTCATGTTTTTAAAATGTGTTGTGAATCCCCATCTTTGGAATGATACACACCTGCCACTTGGAATGGGCATATATGGGATTGTATAACAATGAAATTAAGCCATTAAGAATTGAGTGGCATAAAAGTTAGATAGGAGGAGTCAGATTTTGTATAGGGAGGGTAGAGGACAGAGGGCCAAAATTTAATAGCTGTTTATTGATTCTCAAGCCCAAACTCTGAACTTCTGTTTGAATCTTAGGAAGAACATGCTGAAATGTAATTAGAAGTAGTGGCATCATTTCAGTATACCTCACTACTAAGGGGGATAGCATAGCAGATTCCACTATGATAGGCAGGTTTCTTTTATGTGCATGTATTGGTATGAGTTGTGTTTTCAAAAGTAATGTATTTTTTTTTTTTTTTGTAGAACATACTGATGGTGGATAGTAATCAGAATATCAGATGAGAAATCAGAACTCAAACTATCATTTTGTCTCTCTATTGCTAACACTTTTAGTTAAAATTTCTGTGGCCAAAAATAATAAAAATAATAATTGATGCTGTCATTGAGTTAACTCACCAGCCGCTCTTTAATCATAGCAAGTTAAGAACCTTGTGAAGATTTTTGTATCATACAAAGAATAATTGTGAACACTACTTTCCTAACCTGGGTAGTAATAATAGTTGGAAGCTGACGGTTATGAAATGAATAAGTTATGGGAATAAGAGGTACTGCATAGGGAATATAATCAGTGATATTGTAACAGGATCATATGGTGGTAGATAGTGGCTTCATTTGTGGTGAGCATAACATAGAGTTTAGAGATGTTGTATCACTATGTTGTACCCCTGAAACTCCTGTAACATTGTCGGTCAACTACACTCAAATACAAAAATTTTTCAAAAGATGAGTTGGAAACCAAATTCCTTCCTTCATTTATTATCCATTCACTAATTCATTTGACACTTCGGTCCGAAACACTTTTGATGCTCCAGATTGTTCTTAGTGTGTCAAAATAGTCCTCACTGCCTTGATGAGTGCTTATTTATCTGTTTGGTTTAGCCCATGATTTGTAGTTTTCAGCAGGAGATTAATTTTGACCCATAATAAACAACAGAAAGTACTCACTTTGAAGGGTATTTCAAGACCATAAAAATAACTGTGTGGTTTCAACTCATGCAAAACAATCTTAATAATCAACGTGGAGAATTATGATTTTTTTGGTGACCTTTGAAAATTCTTGTTAAAATATTACAACTCTAATTCTCAGTTGATGTATAGGAAAATAAAACAATAGTTAAACTAACATTTATGTAACACCCTATAATTTAAAACAGCAACATTGATAAAGTGTTTTATTTCTTTTTAGACGAGTTATTAAGAGTAATATGAATAGTGCTTGCTTTATTATCATGTAATTTATGAAACAGAGAAGAACCTTTTCAATGCTTGGGTACATTATCATAATCCTTTCAAAGATTGGATCAACTTCCAATATTTTGTCACTTGTTCATTGTCGTGAAATATCTCCAAGAGTTCCTTTCTTGGGAAGGTTGTGTTGCTGGCATTACTTCCTCGAGAACAGATTCATCCTTTTTATTACAGCCACTTCCTTTAATTATATCACTAAGAACACCTTCCCCAAGTTCCTCTGGTGGCATATCTAGCTAGAGTCTCTCAAATGACGGGGCTGTTAATATTGTCATGGTTAACTCTTTTACAGTCTGTTCATGTTCTATTTGAATTTCACTGCTAGTATTATCACTTTGTGTTTCTTTGTTGGACTTATATTTTGTTGCCCAGTTTTCTATTTGGGTTAGCCATTTTTGAGAAATGCCACATGGGTTTATCATGGGGAAACAAGGAAGCGACACTGCTCTACACTTTGCTGTCTATGTATGACGTGAATAACAGACACTCACTGAGTAATCACAGACAGACATTGAAAGAAGGTATTTGATTGGTCACTGATTGTGATATAAGACTGTTGTGTACAGAATGATTTGTGAACTGAAGAGCTAGCATCTTTGTGCTTGAAAGAATTTCTCACAGTTAATGAACTGTGGTAATTGAAATTTGAATCAAGTTGTTCAAGATTGGCATTATTTAATTAAATTGGGAGAACTGAAATGTGTACATATAGGACCATGCAGAGGGAAAACTGTATGTTTAGCATTTTCTACTTACTGAGAAGCTCTCACCGTGAATGAAACATATGCTGGTGAAGTCACTAGAAAGATGTACTTCACTCAGGATCTTGATCTGGCATTTTACCAGAGGACAAGTTCAGTCACTTAACTCCTTTGGCCTGCTAGCATCTCAGTATTTCTGGGTCCTCCTTGCCAAATGAGGGATTCCTTTATTAACTGACATTTAATGAGGCACTGAGTTTAGAGTGCAGTATTGGCCAAAAAGAATATGAAATAATTCAGATCCTTCACAGTCTGCAAATGCAAAATGACTTGTGAGTGCTAATGGAACCAAAAGATTTCACCTGACTGTGGACCAAGTCTAAAAGGGAATTGAGCCAGATGGAAGATAGTAAATAAAATGAGCCAGGGCTATTGCAGTGGCTGTTAGTCTGCAGTCAAAGAGAGCATGGTGCTGCTGGGCACAGCTGTGGTGCCACTATGATGTGCCAAACGGAACTGCCAGTGTTTTATCGCTTTTATCTGGTTCATTAATTACTTTTAATCATCAAATTATTTTTAATATTTTTGCTTGGGTAAAATAGTGTTGAAGGGATATCATTTATTATATGAAAGCCAAACAAAATATGTCCCCTGATGTGACATTGTGAGGTTGACTGTGTGGCATAGAATAAATAATGTCCTGTAACTCAAGCTATTACTATCACTGCTGACTCATTCAATGACAGCAGAAAGCCACTTGAGTTTTTTTATGTTTTAGTTTCTAAGCTATTAAGAGTAATTAAAGAGCTTACCCACATCACAGAGATCTGGGATTCATAAAGTACTGGTTTTAAAATATTTTGAAAGTTTTAGATAAAAAAATGTTAAGGTTATTTTAAACATTGTTACTAAGTTACTACATGAATCAAACCATTGTAATAATTGATACTTTCCAAATTTAAAATAGGTTTTAGTATTATGTGCATGCCTGAACGAGTCATTTAGATATCAGTACCAAATTAGGGATTTCACAGGGAGTGGCAGTGTGGGTAATATGACTTCTAATATTGCAGCAATATAATTGTGCTTTTAAGTGCTTTGTAGAAGGCTGTAGTCGATTGAATCATAGGAGAGTACCATTTTTGTATGTCAAAAATGTTGAAGCATTGGGAATTCCATATAGTTCATATTTTATTATACGTACTTCATATTTCATTTTTAGTTTAACCTAAAAGGCCAAGAATGAATTCCATTTCCATTCTTTACCCTAGCTAAGACTTTTAATCTCTCTTTAAGTCCCGGTTTCTCAATTACAAATTGAGCGTAATATAGTTTGCCATTTCAAAAATGTAGGGATGAGCAGGAATATTTATTTTTCTCTATCCTCTTATCCCTCTGAATGTATCTCCTACCTGCCAATCTATATATTAAGAATGATAGATCCTTTATTTACTGGCTGTGTGAACACCTCTAAACCTCAGTATTCAATTATAATATAATAATAGTAAATACTAAAATGGACTCGTATTTGGATTAAAGGAGGCAATGCATATTAAGTATTTCAAATGGTACCGGAAACTTAGTATATGTTTAACATGTATCAATTATTAATTTTTTAACTTTTAGAGCAGAAATGAAGCATTATTTCCCATGTTTAGTGTTATCTTTACATTTTTGTCTAGTCAGAAAACTTTCTGTTGTCTGACTGTGTGATTAATAAAATACGCTGATTAAGAAAAGTGCCACATCTGTCATTCAATTGTGCATAATAAGTAGGTAATTAAAATGTTTAATTGAGTTAATTTCTCATTTTAGAAAAAAAAATAGATTACAGTTGACTTCCAAGCCATTCAAAATATAATTTGTTCATCACTAAGAAAGTACTTCAGAATGCTATAAAGCCTGAGGGTCTTTCTTACAACCATCTGTTATAATTGCATTATGGATGTGTAGATGAATCAATTAATAGAGAATGTTAGTCAATAGAATCTTGGATAAAATGATTGTATGGTGTTGTTTAATTGACTCATCTTTAATTCTTTAAACAAATTCCGACTTTAATTACTGGAGGGTGCAATTTTTTTTTTTTTGTCAGTAACCTATTCTCCATTAGTAATGATCTAAATAGAGGATATCATTTTGAAAGGTATTGCTGTAATGCCTTTTCTCCACATATCAGTGGTAGAACTGGAAGCGCACCGTGTTGATCTTGCGTTCTTTGGAAGGCAGTTATGCCAAAGCTGTCCTGTTTGCTTCCTGTTTGACACACTCAAACCAAATATCCTTCTGGCTTCTGACTCTTGGCTTCCTCTCTGCCATCAGTGACCCTGCTTCTCTCTTTGGATATGATGTTTCTTTCTGGTCTACCTGGCTTTGACTCTTGGCTTTCCCTCAAGGATTGGCCTGACTTTGGACAGGAAGCTCTTCAGAGTACCCTATGACGATTCCCTCAGAATCAATTTGCCTGGCTCTAATGATTTGGACAGCCACAGGTTGGCTTGACTGGCCAGGGGATTCAGCTAATGCAAAAGAGTATTGAGAGGTGGGAATATTCATTAAGACTCTATGAGAAGCTTTGAACACATGCAGAAATGTCACCTAACAGCTTTCACTTGCTCTTGGGGGCAATTTGTAAATCATAATAAATGTTTGATGCTTCAGGAAGAACAACATTCGAGTCATAGAGTTTTATTTTAAACACTAGGGTTACGTGGCTGTCTTCTGTGTGTCTTTCTATTCTGTAGTGCTCCTGAATACCTGAATACCACCTGAGTGTATAAAAAAATGCAGCTACATGCTTTTCCCTCTGCTGTAAAAAGCCTGGCACTAACGACATCTTCTGTCAACGCTGATAATTATTAGAGAAGACTTTCCATTTCTGCCACTCAGGAGAAAATGTAAGCAGCACAATCCTCTAAGAGTCAGATTAGAGAGCTTTCATGATATTCGAGGTCAATTTTCCGACAAGTATTCTTGCAGGCATGATTAAATTCTGTGTGATTTTCAAGTATCACCTTAGAAATGAAAAGTTGCCCATTGTTTTATTTATGTATCTTACATAAAACTCTAATGGCTTCAAATAATAAAATACAATGGAAAGAGTTGACATTTTGAGGTTTCAATTAGCAATATTGTTTTTAAGCACTTACTTTGAAGTAAAAATTTGCACATTTATGACATTTATAAATGAAAGCATTTGGTTGACTGATTTTAATGGTTGAACCATGAGAAATGCCTATTTCGGGAAAGTAAAAACTGCTGTTTTTCCTTTTTTTTTTATCTGTTTAGCCTTCCCATCAGGCCATTTGTTTTAAATATGCCAGATTTCTTTAATTATTCTTTTCAGTAATAGCTTTATGCTATTTAAATGACCTGGGAACATCTGTAGGCTGAAGCCAAGGCCAGTGTTCTGAATATGGAAAAATATTTGGATATTTTTTCTAAGGTTAAACAAAAACTGAACTGAAACTGAGGGAGGTCATATTTAGAGAGAATCCAAACCAATTATAAGATCAAAGCAGATGGGAACTGGTGCTTGGTGTCAACTTAAGCCCTTCAGAGATAGCAGAGGCTCAGGCAGTTGTATTCAGTAGGGGTGTGTTCTGGAGAACCAGACTCTAGGAAACTAGGATGTATGCAAAGTCATTGTAGTTAGAAGAGAGGAACAGTGGTAGAAGGTAATCAAATATGAATAGAGAATAGGGAAAGGAATCCAGTTAGTGAGGACGTAGGAAACAAAGGGTCAACTCAAGTTTCCTGGTGTTTTAGTGGCTTGACTACTAACATTCCCCCTGGACAAAAACTAGTCCCAGAGAATGGGGTAGGGATAAACCTTTGTGTGGGAAATAAAAGCGTTTACTTTTTTGTGTTAAAGTGTTACAGTTAAAGAATCCAAACAGTCTATTGTAACATGAACCTTGCCTAGGATGCTGGCAGGTAAAGACGAAATTCAAAGGTGGATCTGAAATGTATCCAGAGGGAGGAATTGATTGAATTTGTGGGTTGGTTGGAGGTGGAGAAGATGTCAGTGAGCCTTTTAAACTTTGTGTACCTGGGACCAGTTAATAGACAAAGGATAGGTCAATAGGAATCGCTCTTTGGGGTGAGGAGGATGATCAGTTCTGGGTTTTAAGCATACTGAGTTTAATGTGATGGTGGAAATAGTTACAGAAACAACTGAGCCATGTGAAAAAATGTCGTATGACCTACTACAGTGAATATTCTTATATTCTTATATAACTGTAACCATCCTACATAATCATTTGTTGTTCTCAATGTCCCTGTAGCTTGTAGTCCTGAGCAAACTATTGAGACAATAGTGGAAAAGACAAGTCATTTAAATTTACAAATATTTGTCATCTTCTTGGAGAAAACACCAAATGGGGGATGATGTCGGTGCTGGGGGAGGACCCAGGGGGCCCAGGGAGCCCTGGAATGAGAGGCTGGGTTGGCTTCCAAAGCTGGGGCCAGAACTGAGGCCACAGAGCTCGCAGAGGCAAGACTGAGGACAAGGAGTGGATGGATCCCTGTCACCAAGCCTGGCTACCCAGTCAAGGGCGTGAAGGTCATGTCCTTGAAGGAGATCTGTCTCTTCTCCCTGCCTGTCAAGGACCCTGAGATCATGGACTTCTTCCTGGGGGCCTCCCTCAAGGATGAGGTTTTTTTTTTTTTTTAAGATTTTATTTATTTATGAGAGAAAGAGAGAGAGAGAGAGAGAGAGAGAGAGAGAGGGAGAGAGAGGCAGATACACAGGCAGAGGGAGAAGCAGACTCCATGCAGGGAGCCCGATGCAGAACTCGATCCCAGGTCTCCAGGATCACGCCCTGGGCCGAAGGCGGCGCTGAACCACTGAGCCACCCGGGCTGCCCAAGGATGAGGTTTTGAAGATTCAGTCTGTGCAAAAGCAGGCCCGTGCTGGTTAACAGACCAGGTTCAGGGCATTTCTGGACATCGGAGATTGCAGGGGATATGTGGGTCTGGGTGTCAAGTGCTCCAGGGGAGGTAGCCATTGCCATCTGTGGAGCCATGGCCTGGCCAGTTTTCCATCGTCGCTGGGGGCAAAGCTGCTAGGGGAACACTATCAGCAAGCCCCATACTGTCCCGTGCAGGTGACCAGCCACTGTGGCTCTGTGCTGTTGCGCCTCATCCCTGCCCCCAGAGGTGCTGGCCAAGAAGCTACTGAGGATGGTCAGTATCCACAGGTGCTACACCTCAGCCAGAGGCTACGCTGCCGCCCTAGGCAACTTCACCAAGGCCACTTTTGATGTCACTTCCAAGACCTACAGCTATCTCACTTGTGACCTCTGGAAAGAGAGTGTGTTCACCAAGTCTTTCTATCAGGAATTCACTGACCACCTTGTAAAGACCCACTCCAGAGTCTCCATGTCGAGAGCCCAGGCTCTAGATGTGGCCACCACATAGTTTCATACAATAAAAATGAAGTAAATTAAAGCCTGCTTAAAAAAATAACAAAAAATACATTTGCCAAGAATATTTACCTTTCTTCTTAATAAGACTAATTAATTTGAAATTAAAAATAAGGGGCATTAATGTATACAGTTGTTTGGCAGGAAAGCCAAGTTCACTGAAGTATACAAAACAGTGAGGCTGCAGATGGCTCTGGGGGTATCCTTTATATGGTACCGTATATGAAAAAGGCACACTGGAATATGCGCATTACATAATCCAAGCAGCTATGCTTTAATGGCTTCAGATACGGCATTCATAAATAAATTTTAAAATAACACGATTTGAAAGTAAACAAATTTAACAAAGTAGAAGTAAAATGAAATATTCTAATCCCATCCAACACATTTAAAGCTTGAGTAAAAGCCCCAAATGTATAAGGCCTATATGAAGAAAATTACAAAGTTTTAAGGAGAATCTTAGAGGAAGGATTGGTTAAATGGAGAGACATGCTATTTTCTTGGATGGATGCCTCAGTGCTATAAAGATGATAATTTTATCTCTAGCCAGCCTATACATTTAACACAATCCCTGTGAAAATCCCAATGGCATTTTTTTTTCCTGAACTTGAAAATAGGGATTCTGTGTTTATCTGAACAAATAAATGTGAGACTAGCAAGGACAAAATTTTAAAAGAAATACATTGAGAAGTGTGCAACTTTGTGATAGTATTTAATCTTATAGATAGTATCATGTATTAGAAAACTACAGTAACCAAAATGGGTATCGATAGATGATGGAGTTGAGAAGAATTGAAAGTACAGAAAGAAGTATAATTTTAGATACAAACTTATCATACTATGAAGTTGGCATTTCAAATCAGAGGTGAAATGTTGGAACATCCATTAAATGATATAGAAGCAAGAGGTTGAGTAGGTAAGACAAATATTTTTTTAAAAGATTTTATTTATTTATTCATGGGAGACACAGAGAGAGAGAGAGAGAGAGGCAGAGACACAGGCAGAGGGAGAAGCAGGCTCCATGCAGGGAGCCCGATGCAGGACTCGATCCCAGGACCCCACGATCACATCCTGGGCCGAACGCAGGCACCAAACCACTGAGCCACCCAGGGATCCCCGGTAAGACAAATATTAATGTATATCGTCATATTTTACCTTAGAGAAATGGAAGATGTGTTAAAGATATAGCTAGAAAAATTAAACACTAAAAGGGACCTATCAAATACTGTTAAAAATGGATATGAATTTGACATGAGGGAAAAATTTCCCAAGGGGGGAATATGATAGTAAATAAAAGCAGTAAAGAAAGTTATAAACTTGATTATGTGTATATTAGTAATATCTAATTACCTAAAACATGAATTAATTATGAAATTAAAGCCACAATATTAGGGGAAAACATAGGAAAACATTCTCATGATTCCGGTATACGCCGAAATTTTCTGAACAGGATATAAGAAATACTACCCCTAAAGGAAAAATTAAGTGAGAGTGTACTAGCATTAGGAACTTTTGTTCATTAAAGGACAAAACTAAGAAAGTTAAAAAGTGATGCAGAGACTGTAACAAAATATTCTCATTACCTTTATCCAATGGAGATTTGTTTCTGGAATATATACAGGCTCCTACAAGTCAATTAAAAATTGTACCACAATAGAAAAATGATGAAAGGAGATGAACAGGCACCTCACAAAATAAGACATTGAAATGACTAAGAAATACAGGAAAAGGCACTAAACCACTACCCTGGATTAGAATAAGAGGCAGGGAATGAATAATAGATTTTGCTCTCCCGGAAGCCTTTGCACAAGACTACTGTTTGTGTCTTACTGAGTAGAAGTATATCATTTGGTCAACTGTAGTTGCAAGAAAGGATGCTAAAGGAGTATTTGGCATCTCTAACTTCTGTTGTGCAACTGGCCAAAGAGAAGGAGGTTGGATATTAGTGGGAAGTAGCATCTGTCATGATTTGTGATAAGATCAAATGAAATGTCTAAGAGATGTATTGAATATATAGATCTGGAATTCCGCAGAGAGATTAGTCTATAAATAATAACTGAGGTTCATAAGTATGCAGGGGGCATTTAAAAGCCCTGGCTATGGATATGATCACTAAAGAAAGGAGGATAGAGTGAATAGAGACCTGCGCATCCAATCCTGGTGTGCACAAAAATTTAACAATATAGTAGAGAGAGAGCAGGAATCCCAAAGGAGTTTGAAGAGCTGCAGGAGAAAAATCAAGAGAGAGTAGAGTTTGGGGAGCAAATGGGGGGTGGATTTCTAAAAGGAAGGAGTCCAAACTTCAAATATTAATGCTGGATCTGAATAGGCAAAGTCTGAACAAGTCCTTTTAAATCCTCAGAAGATATGAAAGGGGTAGGCTAATCGGAGAATACTTAAAAATTTGAGGGATTTTTTTCACTCTAGTTCTATACATATTTTATGTCAAGAGGTACAGACTCTTTTGGGGGGGGGGTACAGCATGATTGCAAGGTATTCTTCAGTTAACAGCAGTGGGAACAAATCTCAGAATTTAACTAACACCTCCCATGACTGTTCCACTTTGTCTAATCACAGGCCCTGGCCTTGCATTCTGCTTCGTAAGCCCTTGATCACTGCCTCTGCAGTTCATTGAGATCAACTGGACACTTTGAAAATGTGTGATCTCAGTGCTGCTTTGGTAGCCAGATGGGGATCCCTCAGACCTACTCACAAGTCAGTAAAAATGGACTGAATAGCATGGGTCTCATTATTTTCACTGACAGTGGTCATGGTTTCTTTCTCTCAAGCTTCCTAATAGCCAGAAAAGGACTCATAGCCTTGCCACTGCAGTAGTGAGCAAAAGTAGAAAAAAAAATTCAGAAAGGAGGATAGATCTCTTTGTCTTGTAATACACTAATCAACCTGTGCCCATTTCCCTCCTAACAGTACGGATTTTCACATGTGGTGTAATCTACCTAAACTTCCCTGGTAGGTTTGAAATGGCAGCTGGATGCTTTACCAGGTTTCTTACGGGCTCTCTATTTTGTGCTTGGCTGCTGGGCCATCACATCACAAAGCGAATTACCTTTTGGGAAGATGATCCATTGCTTGAGGTTAGGGACTTTGAAAGTTCCATTCTCACTTTGCTCCAGGCAGTATTGCAATCAGAGTGGATTTTTACCTTTAAGATTCTGCTCATCTTCAAAAAATATACTGCTAATGTATTGACGGCTTCATTTGACCTAGGAAGGGCGATTTTATTATCTGAGCATATAGTCTCAGGGCAAGTGGTCTTTGCTGGACCACAGGAGTAGCAGAGTATTCAGCTCGTGCACTGTCCCACCCTCTATAATTCAGCAACCAGAGATTTTTCTCCTGCCATAGTCAGTGTAGATTCAGATTCAGCTGTTAGACTGAACCCCACAGACCTACTCACAAGTCAATAAAAGTGGAATCTCTTCCTACTTGTATTATTATTTTTTTAATCTTCACATTCTCTGGTCTTTCTCAGATAACTGTATGGATGACTATGAACAGAACATCTATTTTACTTCATTTCTCCTGCACTGACCACTTTCAAATGTCAAATTTTGTTTCCTCTTAACTTGAGGATTTTCCACTTTCTCCTGATTTTATCTTTGATGTCTTAATAATAAATCTCTGTCCTTTCAGGGTCCTAAGTAATATTAAGATACTTCCTTCACAAATCGTAAGAATTTCCCAAATCATAAGTATCCTAATGAAATAAAATACCATGAATTTCAATTACCGATAACCTAGATTATTTTTGCAAAGAAATTAGTCTATATTAGAACATTATAAGATTACCTGATAAAATCGAGGTTATATTAAGAAATGATTTTTAGGTGCCATTAACATCCTCATCAATTTCAAGAATGAAAATACTTTGTATCATGTACATTTTACATCTCCCCTTTTAACAATATCCTTATTTGAAAGTTAATACTAAGTGAACTAAATCAGAGAAAGACAAATAGTATATGATTTCATTTGTATGAGAAATCTAAAAAACAAATGAATAAACAAAATCAGATACATAAATACAGAGGACATATTGATAGGTGCCAGAGGGGAGAGGGTGGGGGGATGGACAAAAATAGGTGCAGGGGAATGGGAGATACAGACTTCCAGTTATGAAATAAATAAGTCACGAGAATAAGAGGTACAGAATCAGGAATATAGTCAATGGTACTATAATATGTTGTATGGTGACAGATGGTAGCCACAGTTGTGGTGAGCACAGCATAATGTATAAACTTGTTGAATCACTGTTGTACACCTGAAGCTAATGTAACATTGTGTGTCAACTATACTCCAAAAATTAAGTTAATGATATACAATAAAAGTAAATGTTTAGAAAAATAAAAACACAGATAGTAAGATTCACTTAAAACATATAGAAGAGCAAATGGAAATTAAAACCCCATTCACATAAATTTTCAAGCACGAAAATGATTGAAAAATGTTGACTATGCCTTTTATGTCAATGATGTTCAATTTTAATAAGTTATGCATGCTCAAAGTTAAAGTATAAGAAATGAAATCTCCTCCAAAATACGAAGAAGAATCAAAAATTTCTTAACATAATAACATTAGAATTTACTTTTTCTCATTCTAAATATCTCCTTTTTAATAGTTATGGAGAGAAGAACACCTAGGATAAAAGAAGTGCTTACCAAAGTAGGATTTTCAAGTAAATCAAATTTCAAATAAAATCATTATATTTTATTTGAATTCAACAAGAGGAAACAAAGGGGTAAGGATAAGGTACTTGCCAAGTACACCCCTCACAAATAATCAGTTTTTTGTTCCAGCTGTGATGAGGTATAATTGACACATATAATGTGTAAGTTTCTGGCGTACAGCCTGTTGATGTACAGCCTGTTGATTCAATATACACATGTATATGGGAAAATGATCACCACCATAGGGTTAACTAACATCTGCATCATGTCACATAATTACCATTTCTATTTTGTGGTGAGAGCATTTAAGATTTATATGCTTTTAGCAACTTATAATTATATAATATGATATTATTAACTATAATTACCCTGCTGTACATTAGATACCCAGAACTTATTTATCCTATGACTGGAACTTTGTACCTTTAGCCAACATATCTCAGTTGCCCCCACCCCTAACCCCTGGTAATTCCCATTCTCTATTTCTATTAATTTGGCTTTTTTAGATTCCACATATAAGTGAGATCATACAGTATTTATTTGTCTTTCCTGTCTTATTTCACTTAACAAAGTGCTTTCAGGGCCCGTTGATGTTGTCACAAACCAGAGCTAATAATTTTGACTGTTTTTAGTACTTTGTGGCATTCCTTACTAACTTTAAAGGATACAGTTGGTTATGTCTCTGTTCTCTGGTTTTTCATCATTAGGCAAAATGCATCAGCTCCAAGTCAGGGAAGAGGAGGATTAGATTCCTTCTGTGGTATATCACCCCTCTCTTCTATATTTGGGTTAATTAAAAATTAATCTTTTTATGACCTGTACTTTAATAATTTACACAAGCACATGTTTCTTTATCCACTTCACAAAGTACTTCTTAATTTTCCACCATGTGAAATGAGGAATTTAGACGGTCTGCTGCCCTCCATGTCTACTTCTTTCGGCACCTCTCACTTCCTATCAATTATAATGTGACTTGGATATTCTGATTATTTCATGCTATCGGTTGATTCTGATAAAAAACCTTGAAACTCGGGAAGTCTGGGTAGCTCAGTGGTTGAACATCTGCCTTTGGCTCAGGCGTGATCCTCCGGTCTGGGGATCGAGTCCCACATTGGGTCCCCTGCAGGAAGCCTGCTTCTCCCTCTGCCTATGTCTCTGCCTCTCTCTCTGTGTTTCTCATAAATAAATAAATAAATAAATAAATAAATAAATAAATAAATAAAATCTTAAAAAAAAAAACCTTTAAAACTCATAAAGTATATTTACAGAATCAAGGAGTAGCTTCCAAGGTCAGTCTGGTTATGGCCATGCCATTCCAACCAGGAGGGGAGGTGAAAGAACAGAACAGAATTACAGGTTCTTTGGTACAGGTATCTATGTCATCTGCCCATGTCTCACTGGGAAGAATTTAGAGATGTGATCATAAGTAATGGCAAGATGGGTCGGGATGAGGGATGATGTAGAACACCTGGTTTGTATAAACACCTGATTTGTATCTTATTTTGCATGTGCATGTGTGTATATGTATAAGATCAGTTCCCGGAAATGGAATTGTTTGGTGAAGTGCATTGTATTTCTAAGTGAGAAATGTAAGAGAATGCCTACTTCATTATAACTCCAAGAAAGGTTACAAAACTTTTTAGTTTTGCTTATTTGAAAGATGAAAAATGGTATCTCAATGTTGTTTTAATTTGCATTTCTTTTCTTTTGAGTGAGGTTCAGCATGTTTCATATGTTTGATGTCCATTTGAATTTCTTTATCTGTGAATTGCCTATTCATATCTTTTGCCTACTTTTTAAATAGGCTACTGGGGTTTTTTTTTTCTTAATTGTAATATCACTTTACATATGGGAAAGAGAGATGTCAGTGAGTGTTATGGAGCACTTGTCAGTAGTAAACAAGAAACTATCATACTTATTCTTTTCAATAAGAAAGCCCATTTTAAGCACATGGCTACTTTTTTATTGCAGATATAATTTTTTGGGGTGCATTTGGAAAACTAAAATTAATCTTCACTGAGGTATAAATTTGGGAGCAGAGAGTTTACTTTTCTAGCCAGAATTTGCCCCCAGTAGAAAGAATAATTTCCACCTTTAGTTCCATTTCACTTTAAATTTTACTTCACAAAGGAACACCTTTCCTACTTCCTCTTTATCCTTGGAGTGAAGACAAGACAAACTAAAATACATTGAAAAAGTTTCCCACTTTCTGCTAAGGAGACACTAAAGCTGGTGTAGGGACAAAGGAAATGACTTTAAATACTGAGAGAGCTGATATTTTTTCAAAATTGAGAAAATGATATCACTTAGGGTCCAGGGAAAGTTACAAGTAAGAACTAATGCATAGTCATTAGTAGAAAACAATTGGTAAGCTGCAATGTGCTGAAAGCTCCAAAATTTGTAATTTTAGGCATGACATTTTTAAAGTCAGTTATTATATAATTATAAATTATTATTATCTGAATAAAAACCCTGAAATTTATAATGATTTTTAAGTGCCATAAAATGAATTGAGAGGAGAAATAAGTGATATTAAAGAGTAAAATTATTTAAAAATCAACATGACCATGAAAGTAATTCTTGTATCTTCAATTTGGCTCATTATTTTCACTTGACATAGTACAGCATTCAGTTTTATTAAATAGATTATTTCTTTCTGCTGTATATTTTACAAACAAGCAATTTTATTGAATTGGCCTCTATTATATTTTTCATCAGTAATAGAGTACTTTTAAGGAATATATGCACTAATAAAACTGTGACAAAAAATGGTGAGTGGAGTTCTCAGCACAATGCATTGCTAGTTTATTGATAGAATGAAGACATTGGCACGGGTGAGTGCTTCCATTTAATATAAAAGAAGAATGAAATCATAGAAATCAGAAAATATTATTGCTCTAAATAAGTATAATTAATATTATAGAAGTAAAACAATACTTCATGATCAAATGACTGCATTAAATGGTTAAGTCAGAAGTGAACAGATGTGTAAGAATGCTGACCTTGAACTTCAGGTGTAAGCAATGGTCATGGGAGTTACAAGTATTACTATAAATTTTTGCCTGAGGAGGGGCAGCCCGGGCGGCTCAGCGATTTAGCGCAGCCTTCAGCCCAGGACATGGTCCTAGAGCCCCGGGATCGAGTCCCACATCGGGCTCCCTGCATGGAGCCTGCTTCTCCCTCTGCCTGTGTCTCTGGCTCTCTCTCTCTCTCTGTGTCTCTCATGAATAAATAAATAAAATCTTTAAAAAAAAAAAAGAATTTTTGCCTGAGGATAGCTAGGTTCTAAAAGAAGTAAGATTTTTTTCAATTTTACTATAAAATTTCTTCCTTGGGGTTTTAATTGTTTTTCTGATATATTAAAATGCCACGGGATCCCTGGGTGGCGCAGCGGTTTGGCGCCTGCCTTTGGCCCAGGGCGCGATCCTGGAGACCGGGGATCGAATCCCACATCAGGCTCCCGGTGCATGGAGCCTGCTTCTCCCTCTGCCTGTGTCTCTGCCTCTCTCTCTCTCTCTCTCTCTCTCTCTCTCTCTCTCTCTGTGACTATCATAAATAAATAAAAATTTAAAAAAATATATAAAATGCCACATGAAGAAAATACAAGGAAGGAGAGATTTAACAATTGAATTGTGAAATCAGTGATAAAGATGACTGTATCATTGAAAGCTTATCTCCTTTATCATTCAATATCTTCATATCCTATCTCCTTTGATAAAACTTTTCTTTCCTTTTGCTTCATTAAGGGAAATGAATTGGTCATTGATTTCTGTTTCCAGTTCCTTAAGTGATAAGGTAAGCAGTAAGAAGACTGTGGACTTTGCAGACAATATGGCTCTTATTATGTGTATTTGGGAGTCCAAACTGACAGGAAAAACAAGCAGAACATAAGTGCTATTTCTATGCAGTAACTTAGCATCACCTAGGTAGGATATAGACTCTTTAAAAATATGGCCTTAAGTCACCATATAAAAACCACTGTAATACAGTCACTTTAAAAAGTCACACACACACAAATTGGATGAAGGAGAGATGGGTTTCAAACATGCACTAAAGGCCATGAACCTCTTCTGTGGTTTCTGATCCTGTGATTGAGTTCCACTCTGGTGTGTATTTCTAAGGATAGTTCCAAATTCCCAAAACCTGCATTATTCTCCTTTCTCCTTTCTCATTCATTACCTCGTCTATGCTTGATTTAGAAATCAGGTTACCATATTTTAAGAAAGCACATTGCTGATCTGGGAAAAGACTTGTCTGGTTTCCAATGGTGCTGCATTTGAGCATGTTTCATAGCTTGTTCCAAATTCTGTTGTAAATTATTTGTATTTTCTCATCCTCATCACTAACTTGTAAATTCACTTAGGGAAGATACTGTGCTTTCACTCATTTTTTTTTCTCACCCGCCAAGAATGGCACACTGTAGCAGATGCTTAAATAGGGTTTTGCCTGACTTGCGTTGTTCTAACCACATTAGGCTGCCTGATGGTATTATGGAGGTATTTTCTAGCTGGCTCATAACGTTTTTAGAGTTGTAATCATCAGTATATTTGTGCATGGTACACAAACCTCAGGCATTTATTATTATTTGTGAAAGAAACTGTTGCGCAATTTTGTGTTTTATGAACTTTCTCTTCCTTCCTTGACTTATTCTGACATGTAACAGAGTGAAATAAAAACTGAAGACAAAGTAGGTTCTGCATACATCGTAATATGAGTTGGTTAAGGAATCTTTAGATCCACAAATTGGGTAATTTATTTCAAAGTTAAACACTCAGTACTGATTTCCTTCTTTTCTTTCTTCCTTCAGTGTAGACCTTAGAATAGATTCTAATGGGAAGAGTATATGAACTAGTAAGCAGACAAACTAATGTGAATTGTTTATTTGAAATCGAGAAATTTTCTGTGAAGATCAATAGGGAGACAGGAGGTAAGTACTGAGCTGGGAGATGACTCCTTCTTGGCATTGCTCAAGAATGCCTGACTTAGAAGATATTCAAACCAAGACTGAAAGGATAAAAAGAGCCAGGCATGTGATAGACTGGCCAGGCAGGATCATGTAGGTGAAAGGAAGAGCATGTTCAGAATCTGTAGAAAAGAATCCATTATTAAACTGAAAAGAGACCAGATGTTTTTCTTTAAGGTTTAATTACACGTATTCAGGAGCTTAGTGACAATTCTTATTGGTGCAAAAGGAAGTTGAACTACAGTGTACTGAGCTTCTCTTATGTGCTGGGCTCTTTTCCAGATGTTTTACATTTCCCAATGAATGTCTCATGAATACCTCATACTTTGGATAATCAGAATACCTCTGATTATCATCAGATCACCATCATCCCATTTCTTTATATTTCTTTTAGAAATTTCTTATGTTGGTAACAGCTACCATCCATTCAGTTGTCCAAGTCCCAGACCCAAAAGTCCTTGTAGATCTCCCCATCTCTGCACCATTGGTCCACATATTTATTCATTCTTCTCCACAAGTAAATTCTTGATCTATTAATTTTCTCTTCTTTCCTACTGCCACTACTCTTTCTAGGTCCTACCTGTAGTACTGGAAGTTTTCTCCACTGTCCTCTTCCTTAATTTTACTCTTCCCCAATCCATCCTTTAAAATATCTTGATGCTGATCTTTCTAAAACAAACGTAATATGAGCTCTTTGCTCAAAATGTGTCCTTGGCTTCTCATCACCTTTGAGGTGGGGGGTGGGGAACCAAAATGCCTTGCAGTGATAAACCAGCCTTTTTATCTCTGGCCCTTGCCTACCTGATCAGCTTAATTTTCTGTAACTGCTCTTCAGTATTCTCTTACTGCAGACTTTTTGCCCAATAGCACTCCATCCTCATGTCATGTATATTGTTCTTTTTTGCCTAGAATGTCCTCGTTACATTTGTATCTCTAATAAATGCGTATTTGAATCCTTAAAGTCTCACCCCCAAATTATATTCTTTGTGAGGAGTACCTTGGTTCTTCTAGGTATTTCTAGACTTCCCACTTTTCCCACTGCACATTGTAATTACACTGATTACCATATTCTATTATAATATTATAATGATTGATGACACCATATCACTACCACCCATAAGTCCCCTTAAATGCACGGTCTGCCTTTTTAGCTTTATCTTATACCTGAAGTATAGCAAATGTCCTATAACTATTTCTTGAATAACAGTCTAACCTGACTAAATTCCTCTCAGTTTCCTCAAGCAGCTTCTCTTTATTTTGCTGACTTAAATTATTAGCGCATGATAAAGTTAGCATTTAATATTAGGATTTCTTAATTGCAGGTTGATAGCTTCTTCCTTATAGGAGAGTGTTTTTCTATTGGTTAACTATACTTCTATTTAATTAAGATAGCCCCATAGACACAGTTGAGCTTTGCTTTGGGGGTTTGTGTGCTTTGCCTGATGAAATTTGTCTAGCAAATCAATATGGAAGCATATGGAATCACAAGGCTAGTTTTCTCTCTGTCTTCAGTTTTTTCCACATAATCTTATAAGTTTTGCCCCATTCCAGGAATACACCTCCTCTCCTGAATCCCAAGATGACTCTGGGTAGAGAAAAATGTCTTTTTAGCTAGCTATCTCCCCTGCTCTGGTCCTTATTTATGAACAAGCAGAGCTGTGGTGAGGTGGATGTAGGCAGTAGACACACCAAATAAAGAATTATTAACAAATGTTATGGTGATATTTGTACCAAGCAAATTACAACATAGTGCTTTCTCATTATTATATTTAAATTTTTATGGAATATGTGGTTATCACTTCAATAGAAACATTAACATTTTGTGAGATGCAATTTGAGACTTTCTTAACACAAGTAGTAATACATATATCTCAAGTAAAGTAGATACTAAGTGGAGCCCCTGGGTGGCTCAGTGGTCCAGTGTCTACCTTTGGTTCAGGTCGTGATCCCGGAGTCCTGGGATTGAGTCCCATCGGGATCCCCACAGGAAGCCTGCTTCTCCTTCTGCCTATGTCTCTGCCCCTCTCTCTGTGTCTCTCGTGAATAAATAAATAAAATAAGGTAGATACTAAGGTATTTTATTGGTCTTCAGTCAGGGTCATTAAAGAATATGCTCGGTCATGTCAAATATCAACTAGCTAAGAAAGTACTTAGTTTCCTCATTGAAAGGCAAGAATTAAGCAGTGACGGCATAAACCAACCATTCCTTCAAATAAAAAAAAAATACTTAAAAGTCCTCTGTTCTCTGAGAACTGAGAGCCTATTTTTTTAAAGATTGTTTTGTTTGAGAAAGAGAGGAGGTGGGAGGGACAGAGGGAGACAAATCCTGAGCAGACTCCTCACTGAGCAGGGAGCCCCAGTGGGGCTTGATCTCTCTGTCCATGAGATCACAACCTGAGCTGAAACCAAGAGTCAGAGGTTCAGCCTACTGAGTCACCCAGGTGCCCCCTGAGAGCCTATTGATGAGGTATGTATAACACTGTAAGAAGGACCATCAAAAGAATTGTTACCACTCTTGTCTTTGAAAAAGTATGACTATACGGTATCTGTCTAGTAAAGCTGCTATGTGGGAGGTATTAATGTTCAGCAATTCCCTGTCCTTCTATAAACTCCCAAAGGGAATTGTCTATAAATATATATAATTATAATTATGTGTGTGTATGTACACACACACACACACACACACTTGAAGAGGATGCATGGCATATTGTAGAAACCTTGAAGGCAAATGGACGTAATTTGTTTACTAGAACCAGGCACATAATAGGAGTTTCTAACAATCTTAATTTTCTTCCCCCAAATCCCAACCTGTAACTGTTATTTTGTGACCTGTATCAGAAAAATAACCCTTACTTCTCTGTCATACAATACCTACAAATTTAGTAGGTAGGATCTGTTTTTGGAAATGGAAGTTCCAGATAATCTTTACTTCAAAAATATTGTTTTTAGACTTTAATAAAAGTCATACGCATGATCAAATTATAACCAATCTAGACATTAATAAACCTACAGTATATATGATTCAAGAAATAAGAGGAGGTGGCTGTGTGTCTTGGAATCTCTATGGGAACAAGACTCCATAAAGACAGCTGACTTTATTCCTAGCAAATTCTTAAGCAGTGTCAGCTGAAAGATATTTACACCCCTATTTTAGTAGTTTAAACATAATTTCTACATTAGTATTTCACTACACTTAATGACTTGAAGCATCATGGTATTGATTTAATCCAACAAATATTTACTGAACAAGTACAATGTTTAATTATCTGGAAAGTGTGACCCCCTTAATGTTCTCTAAATCATTATCATTAGCTAAAATAGCAGTTCTGAACATTAGAATCTCCTAGGTAGCCTTTTAAAAATCCCAATTCCGAGGCCATAACCCGGTTGAATGAAATAAGAATTCCTCAGGATAGAACCCAGGCATCAGTAGTTTCTTGAGGTCCTCAGGTGATTCCAATGTGTATCTATGAAATAAAACACACCTCTCTTTCATTTATAATTTCTGCATATTGTAATCTGATGCCTCACTTTGGAATTTGACATTTATTGTGCATTGGTGTCTTGGTTTAAACTCCAGTTTTCTTTAACATGTCATTAGATAAGGATTCAAAATTGGTTTTTTTTCCTCTAATCTTCTCTCTGAGATAAGGAGAGTGAAAAGCTGGAAAAAACAACAACAAAACAACTCTTGATCCTGTAGTGTACAGGCCGAGTCTAAAATGTATTGGATCAAGTTTAACAGTTATTTGTTTGAAGTCTGAACTTTCTGCTCCAGATTCTGAAAAAAAAATATGAAGAATGAAAATAGTGTTAGACACAGAATTGGAATTAGAATCCATAGTTTATATAGTATGACATCAAATTACACAAAAATAAACTAATAAATTTATTTACATCATACACTTATCAGTGTTTGATAGAGGGATGAATCAGAAAAACAACTGTGAAAGAAAAGAAGTGGAAATATAGCTAGATTTAATGGAATGGAAATGGGAAGCTTAAAAACTTAAAAACCTCAGAAAGAAATGTTTACACTCAAAGTGCACTGTTTTCATCATCAATTTATGGCTACATGTTCCTACCTTGCACTTAATGTAAGGAATGAGTGTAAATTCATGTCATAGCAGTTAAGTTTTCAGGACTTGCTAGAAAATAGAATGATCTCAAAGCACCTGCTACTCTGATGGAGCACTGTTTTGTTTTAAATGCCAGTCCTCATCATTGAATCCAGCTTTGCTAGTGTCCTGTCTAAAAGCTTAAGCCTTGGAATATCTAAGTACATTTTAGGGTCAGTCCTACAAATATTTTGCTTATATAAAAGGCATATATCTTTGTGATACAGTGTCTGAAGAGGCTAATTTATTTCCCTTATGTCTATGAGTAATATATTACTATTCAAGATGATTCATAAGAAATAAGATAGGAGAGACGCCTGGGTGGCTCAGCGGTTGGCTCAGGGTGTGATCCCAGAGGCCCAGGATTGAGTCCCACATCAGGCTTCCTGCATGGAGCCTGTTACTCCTTCTGCCTGTGTCTCTGCCTCTCTCTCTCTCTCTCTCTCTGTCTCTGTCTCTTGTGAATAAATAAATAAAATCTTTAAAAAAAAAAAGAAAAGAAATAAGATAGGATCCCCTTATTGTATCACTTGGCTTGCTTAAGCCTCTGGAGGAAAAAAAAATGTAGTGTATGAGTCAGAATCTGGGCTACAAACCTTAGATTATTTTTCCTTTGCTCTTTAGCATGTGAGCTATGTAAATGTAATGTTTGGGACTGCTTTCAAACATCAATATTTCAGTCATTTTGACAAATACAGCTGTACTTATTACTTTCTCTCACTTTATGAGCTAGATAAATGTGAAAGATATTTTGACTCAATATTTAAAATAAATTGAGTTATATTTAAATGTTTTTGTGGCTGTAAATTCAAAGAACCATGAATATTGGCAACTAAGCCCTTGGTGATCTAGTGTCTACCCATCTCCCAGTATATTGATGGGCTATTGTACCTCTCCTTGATTCTATATTGAACTTGCTTTGAGTTTTTCCAATGTCCCATAGTTCATTCTGCCTCAGGCTTTTGCACGTGCTTCCCACCTAACACAGCACCCCATTCTTTTCTCACTTTTAAGAAACAAATTTTCAGGGTGCCTGGGTGGTTCAGTTGGTTAAGAATCTGATTCTTGGTTTTGGCTGAGGTCATGATCTCAGGATCATGAGATTGAGCCCCATGTTGGGCTCTATGCTCAGCACAGAGTCTGCTTAAGATTCTTTCCCTTTCCCTCCATTCCTTTCCCTACTCAGACTTGTACACACACTCTCTCTCTAAAATCAATCAATTAATTCTTTAAAAAAACCCCACATTTTCCTCTTTCTTATATTGGATAAAGTCACTTTTTTGGGAAAGCATCCTTTGATCCCGAGAGCAAGTTTATTTCCACTGTATTATATTTTCCCTGCTACTTTGCTTGATTTTTTTGAGGTTTTCAATTTTAATTCAGGTGTAGTTAACATACCATGTTACATTAGTTTCAGGTATACATATAGTGAATCAACAATCCTATACATCATTACTTAGTGCTCATCATGGTAAGTGTACTCTTAATTCTCTTCACCTGTTTCACTCACCCTCTCCAACTGCCTCCCCTCTGATATGCTTTATTTTAAACAAGTACCCTCAGTTAAAGTGTTTTTTTCAACAGGAATATTTTTTACTTGAAGCATACTTCAGAATACATGGTTCTAAAAGATACATATAAAACATTCCATCCAAGAAATGCAGAATATACATTTTGCTCAAGTACACAGAGAAGAATCCCCTGGTTAAATCATGTAAAAATAGACATAACAAATATTACAAATTTAAGAAGACATAAATCATACCAAGTATATTTTCCAACCACAATGGTACAAAACTAAAGATCAACAGATCAATAATAAAACAAAGCTGGAAAATCTACAATGTGAATATTAAATATTTAATCTGTAAATATTAAACAACATACTCAAGCATTGGGCCAAATAAGAAATCAAACAGCAAATCAAAATATGTCTCAAAATGAAAAAAAAGAAAAGAAAGAAAACACAATATTCCAAAACCTGTGAGATGCAGCAAAAGCAGATGTTAGAGTGAAATTTATGCTATCAATACTTGTATTAAGAAAAAAATTAAACAACATAACACCACAACTGGAAAAAGAAGAAACTTAGCTGAAATTTAGTAGAGGAAGAAATAAAGAAAAATCAGAATATATAAAATAGAGACCAAAATAAACAATAACAAAGCATTGGAAGTGATGACCAGTTTTCTAAGAGAATAAACAAAATTGACAATGCCTTAACTACATTGGAGAAAAAAAAGAAGACTCAAAAACCAAAATAAGAAGTGGAGGAGAAAACAACATAGCAGATAACCACAGAAATATGTAGTGTCATAACAGATTAACCACAAACAATTATTTACTAATAAATTAGATAACTTTGGAGAAAAAAAAGGTAATTCCCCAAAATGCACAAATTACCAAGATAGAATCATGAATCTTGAATCCAAAAAATAGGGGCTCTTCTTAGACCAATAACAGGAATGAAAGTTGAGTTAGGAATCAAAAACCTCCTGGCATTGAAAAGCTTGGGACTATATGGATTCATTGGTGAATTCTACTAAACATTTTTTTAAAAATAGTGACCATCTTTATCAAAACCTTAAAATAATGGAATAGAAGGAACAGATTAAAAATCATTCTGTGAAGACAGCACTACCTTGATACCAAAGTAGGATAAAAACAATACAGGAATAAAAAAAAGTCTAGTTTGTCAGATATAAATATTGCTACTCTTTCTTTTAATATCCATTTGCATAATGTTTCTCCCTCACTTTAAATCTGTAGATGTCTTTCCATCTAAAATGTCTCTTGTAGACAGCATGTAGATTGGTTTTGTTTTTTTATCCAATCTGACTCTCTATGTCTTTTGATTGTTCAGTCCACTTCTACTCATCTTTTGATAGATATTATTTGTTTAGTACCATTTTATTACTTGCTTTGTCGTGTTTCTGGAGATTTTCTCTGATCCTTTCTTGTCTTTGTCACTTTTGGTCTCTCTTTTGCCCTCAAAGAATCCCCTTTAATATTTCTTGCAGGGCTGATTTAGTGGTCATGAACTCCTTTAGTTTTTGTTTCTCGGGGAAGCTCTTTCTCCTTTTATTCTAAATGATAGCCTTGCTGGACAGAGTATTCTTGGCTGCAGATTTTCTCATTCAGCACTTTGAATATATCATGTCATTGCCTTCTGGTTTGCCAAGTTTCTGTTGCATAATCTCCAGCTAGCCTTACAGTTTTTCCCTTGTAAGTTAAGGACTTCTTTGGTCTTGCTGCTCTTAAGATTTTTTCTTTATTTCTTTATTCTTCATATTTTACAAATTTCATTATATATTGTAATTGATGTTGGCCTGCTTTTATTGATTTTGATGGGAGTTTTCTGTGCCTCCTGGATCTGGATGTCTGTTTCCTTCTCCAGAATAGGGAAGTGTTCAACTAATATTTCTCGAATAAATTTTCTGCTCCCTTTTCTCACTTCTTCTGGGACTTGTATAACATGAAAGTTACTACATTTGATGGAGTCACTGAGTTCCCTAAGTCCATTCTTAGAGTGTGTCCCTCAGAGACAGCATTCATGGAGATGCCTTTTGAGGAACAGAGGAGCTGGTGGGTGCCATTTCTCACCCCAACTCCCCACCCCTCAGCATAAACACAGAACCACCAGTGGGTAGGCAGCTCAGTGTGGACTCTGGCTGCCTAACTTGCTTACATCAAGCCCCACCCCCTCTGTGCTCTGGAGGGGCTGCCTTTCTCAGTCAAGCTTGCCTCAGTCCTAGCGCAGCAGACCCCTTCCCGGAAGACCAGCACAAACCCCTGCCCATACCACATCTCCCAGCCAGAGAGTTCTGCAGGGCCTCAATTCTGGTGGAGTTGGTGCTGGGTGTCATTTCACAAGCAGACCATGGCACGCCTAGTTAAAACTCACCACATTCAGACCAGGGACCAAACGCTGCCCACAGCAGGCAGGGAGAGCCTCTGCAGATGACCAGCCTAAAGGACAGAGCGGCCAGAACACAACAGAGCACATGAAGCACACACCAGAGACACTCTCTGAAGCACCAGGCCCTGGGCACTCCATGACCTCTTCTTCATACGGCCGTTACTTTGAGGAACAGGAGATATAGCTGGCTTTTCTAACACAGAGGAAGGCATGGACTTAGACGAAATGCCAAGACAGAGGAATGTATCCCAGATGAACAAACAAGATAAAGCCACGGCCAGAGATCTAAGCGAAACAGATATAAGTGCCGTGCCTGATGGAAAATTTAAAGTGACAATCATAAGGCTACTCACTGGGCTTGAGAAAAGAATAGAAGACATCAGTGAGGCCCTTGCCACAGAGATAAAAGAGTTAAAAAAGAATCAGAGATGAAGGGGGCAATGAATGAGATTGGAAACAGGCTTGATGCAATGAACAGCAAACTGGAAGAAGCAGAGGAATGAATTAGTGACCTAGAAGACAGAATAATGGAAAATAATGAAGCTAAACAAAAGAAAGAAGAATCATGTAATATTTTGTACTTCTTTGTAACAACTGTTGCAAGTGAAAGTATTCACGTAATTATTTAACATCATCTCCCAGCTAGACTGAAGGTTTCATGAAGAAAGGGATGATACTACACAAGACATTTATAAATGACAATATTAATGTTCTCTAACTGATTTCAATTTCCCCCAAAAATGCAGGATCCATGAAGATAAGGCTCATGACATTCTTATTCACTGTTCTGTCTTTAGCCATTCGATATAATAATGTCTGGCTCATGATATTCATTCAGTAAATGGCTATTGAATGAATGTATGAGTATATGAATGAAACATTAGCTTTTAGTATGGTGAAGTGTCATCTCTTTAGTTTTGTCTGTCAAGTTTTTTAACTTTTACATAATAGGTTTATTTTTTTAATTTCTAGTTTTTAAATATTTGCATACTAGGAATATTGAACAGAGATATTGGAATTCATGTCAACTTTCAATCTTGAAATACCTTGTAAAACTGAGACTGCATAACATAATCTATAAGCAAGAATGGTTTGTTAATTTTGAATTGTGATTATAGCACAACAGCTAAATAGGAAGCTATGGATATAAATATATCTGTTTGATAAGTAGTAGAATTAGAAAGTCAGAATTTGAAAGCCAAAACCAGTGTAGGTTTAATTTAGCACATCAAAGACATGTTATAAATAAACAATTATAAGTTGTTAGTGATTTACCCAAAGTCATAAAAATAATTAGCAGAAGAAAATTTCAGTTTCATTTTCCTGAGGGTTTTTTTTTAATTGTACAATACCTTACTGCTTTCCTACGTATTAAGAACCAGATTTTGAATGAATGTGAGGCCAACCAAGCCAGATTTGTTCATATTTCCTTAGTGCAATCAGGAGATTGGAATAAAGGTTTTCAGCAAGCAAACACAGCTACTAGACACATAATCAGAGAGCCTTAGTTGCTTTTACCTTGGTGTGGCATCTCTGTCTGCCACACTTTTTCTTGGATCTCAAAGTGGATAACTTACCTGTCTCTTACTGGTAGCTTGCTGCACACATCTGCATCTGTGATTTGCCTGGCATCCCTGAAAATGCCTGGCTCTCTGTTTGGATCTGCCTTGGGGTGCAGATCTGTGTCTTGCCAGTCCTGGCCCAAGAATATGGTTGAACCATATGACTTTTTATTACCCCACTATACTGGGACCCTGACACCAGAATTGAGAAAGATCTATCTTGAACTATGTGCTGTCCTACTCAACACTTGAGATTCAGGGTGTCCTCTGGTACATAAAAGTAGATGTCCAAAAAAGAATTAGAAGCCATATGAGTCAAGTTGGAAACCAGTGTGTTTACTTTTTATACCTTTGGTATTTTGCCTATTAGAGGGAAACATAGTAGCCATTGGGGCATTTCTGCTTGGTGGGTGCCAAAATCCTAACATTGGGGGAGGTTTAGGGAAATAACTGAATCATTAAAAAATTAGTACAAGGTGTTCAGAGCTAAATACCTCCAAATCTCTTGGACATAGGTTATAACATAATGCATTCTAACACACTTGTCCCTGATTTCATTCCCACTAGAAATGGGAAATTATGCAGACAGAAAACAAAGTATACTGTTGAGGACGACGAGGAACCTAAGCTTTAACAAAATTTGGTTGGGCGCTGGGTCATGGAATGTAAAGATTCCCCAAATCACTGTCATTAAAGGAAATCTCAGTTACTGGGAGAATGCCATAATTGGAAGGAAAATGAAACCACTGTTCTGAGAGAACTATTGATTCTTGGCTTTCAGGCTCCTCATTTGTTTGAGACTAAATGTGCAAGCTAGACCACAGAACACCAAATCACCTTGGAGTTGCTGCCTCTGCAGTGGCACGACAGCTAATAGAGACAGGCTTGCATTTTCTCCTGAAGTCTTCTATCTTCCTTTAGTGTCATTGAACAAGGGCTGCTGAAGTGTCAGAAAAAATATTTATTGCTCTTCCCTATGTCACTGCCCTCCTGCCAGTGACATGTGTACTCATCAGTCAAACGGAAACTACCCACCATGTTTGATTTACTGCAGTTGAAGGAAATCTGTTTGTGGGTTCCTATAACATAAAGCATTTTGCTAGAGATTAATGTTCTGATTTGCATGCAGCTCATGGGAGTTATATCATTAGTTTTCATGATATATCAGGACTAAATGTAAGAAATGCAACTCTGTTTTTTTTCTCTGTGGGGTCCTGTTCTTTTTCTTTCCCCTCCCTAACCTTTTCATTAACTTGTCCCTTGTTTTTCAGTAAAGCATTATTTACTTTCTGCCTTCTCAGAACTTGGTAGAAGATTAAGAGATTAAGTTGGAGCAATATAGAAAAACTATGGATGGAGGTGCCTGGCTGGTTCAGCTGGAGGAGCACGTGACTCTTGATCTTGGGGTCGTGTGTTCGAACCCTATGCTGAGTGTTGAGATTACATACATACACACATACACAAACAAACAAACAAAAAATTTTTTAAAAAGAAACAATGAACAAAGTCCCTCTTTGGAACACCTGGAAAATGACTTGACTAGCAACAAACTTCTAGTCTTGGCAATGGACTTTTTAACAAATGTATGAGGGCAAACCTGCAGAAAAATAGAATTGGCTTTTTTTCCCCCCTCACTGACATCCATGTTCCATTTATATTCTGTGAGGAGTGTGGAGTAGGAAATTCAAAATTTATCTGTATTGTGACATATTTCTGCTTTGCGTAAAAACATTCTATAGGTGCATAAATGAATCTACTTGGACTAGCCACACCTGGTTGCTACACTGGTATCTGTGATCATGGCAAGATTAATGACTAAGAACAGCTCCATTTATTCAAGTGCAGTTTCAGAAGGTGGGAAACAATTTATTGATATATTTCTTCCATATCTCAACATCTTCCAAAATGTCCTGAAGCAGATCAAGTTCTCTTTGACTGGTGCTCCTTCAAAGAATGTATTTTTCTAAGTAGAATAAGAAAGGCTTTTGTAGTAATACGCAAAACCAAATCTTTTGTATTTTTTAGAAATTAGCCAACATATTATAAATATTTCACAAAGTTTAAAGTTAGACAAGTGAGTGATATGGAACTTGAATTTGTATCCATTATGGATATTCTAAATACTGAAACATTAGAGAGGAGATATCAGTGATCTATACGTCTAGAGTGGTTTAAAAATATTCCACTATCTGACTTCACATAGACACACTAAACTCACAGTTGAGACTGGAGCTAAGTGCCATCATCATATGCCCACTGAGCCACATGCTGTCTCTTAAGGTTCCTTAAGTGTCACTCAGGCTGGCCAAATACAGATCCTTATCTGAATTTTTACTTTTTTTTTTTTTTTTAGATTTTTATTTATCTATTTATGAGAGACACAGAGAGAGACAGAGAGAGGCAGAGACATAGGCAGAGGGACGAGCAGGTTCCATGCAGGGAGCCCAGTGTGGGACTCGATCCCGGGTCTCCAGGATCACGCCCTGGGCCAAAGGCAGCACTAAACCACTGAGCCACCTGGGCTGCCCATGGCCATTTCTGAATGGGACAGGAAGAGAGAATTAAGGATAAGATGTGAAGAATATTTACTTGGTGAATTAAAGTAGGTGCTTTTTCAAATTTGTTGGGAGAAATCCACCTAGGCAAGAAAGGAAGCCTAGGGAACATCTGTTCTGAAGATGGAGGCATAGCATAGAATATTGTGTCTGTGGAACTGTCTTACTCTGTGGTGGAAATGCAGTTATGCTAATAAACATGACCTGAGCCAGCCACCGGCTTACTGGGAGATCTACCACTAGTGTTGCTAAGGAGGTTTTGTGGAATGTACAGTGGTGGGATGCCTGGGTGGCTCAGCGGTTGAGTGTCTGCCTTTAGCTCAGGGCATGATCCCAGGGTCTGGGATTGAGTTCCGCATCGGGCTCCTTGTAGGGAGCCTACTTCTCCCTCTGCCTATGTTTCTGCCTCTCTCTGTGTCTCTCATCAATAAGTTAAAATAAAATCTTAAAAAAAAAAAGAATGTACAGTAGTATGTAGATGTGTGTATCTCAAGAATGGGCACTGCTTTTTATAATTATCAGTGTTATTGAGCTTATTGGATAATAATTCTGCCAATAGTTCAATAAAAACGAAGTTGCTAATACTGCTTTAACAGTGCTCTTTCTAGTTGTATTAGAGGGTAATAAATGACATTTTCTCAACAATAGCTAGCCCCCTCAAGGTCCTGGGAACCTTGCTTCCAAAATTCCTCAGAGATTTATGCTCTCCCAAATCCCTCCCAACTTGAAAGTACATAATGGGCCACTCCTCATGACCCCAATACAGCTCTTTCTGTCCACCAGTCCTGTTCCTATGCTTTAATAAAATCACCTTTTTTTGCACCAAAAACCCCCCCCACATACACAAAAAAAACAGCGCTCCTTCTAGATGTGGTATATATATATATATACACACACACACACACACACACACACACACACACAATGGAATATTCCTCAGCCATTAGAAAGACCGAATACCCACCATTTGCTTCGACATGGATGGAACTAGAAGGTATTATGCTGAGTGAAGTAAGTCAGTCAGAGAAGGACAATCATTATATGGTTTCACTCATATGGGGAATATAAGAAATAGTAAAAGGAATTATAAGGGAAAGGAGGGAAAATGAGTGGGACAAATTAGAGAGGGTGATAAAAACAGGAGAGACAAACAAGGGGAAGTGGAGGGGGAGGCGGGCGAGGGGATGGGGTGACTGGGTGATGGGCACTGAGGAGGGCACTTGATGGGATGAGCACTGGGTTTTATACTATATGTTGGCAAATTGAACTTCAATAAATAGATATATAAACAGTGCTTCTTTTTTTTTTTTTAAAGATTTCATTTATTTATTCATGAGAGAAACAGAGAGAGAGGCAGAGACACAGGCAGAGGGAGAAGCAGGCTCCATGCAGGGAGCCCGACGTGGGACTCGATCCCTGGTCTCCAGGATTACGCCCTGGGCTGAAGGCAGCGCTAAACTGCTGAGCCACCCGGGCTGTCCAACAGTGCTCCTTCTAAGTGGGAAATTCATTGTTTCAAATTTTTCAATCTGATGATGCACACGCATAATAGCAAAGACTAAAAAACATGATCTTGATTAAAAAAATTTCCCTCAATTTTCTATTGGGAAAGTGAATAATTTTATATTAGCTAAGCTATTTATTTTGGAGTATATGAAATAGATTTTTAAAGTTTTCTGGGTATATAGGGGCACCTGGATGCAACTCGTTTTTGCCTCAGTTCATGATCTAGGGGTTGTGAGATTGAGCCCCACATCCTCTGCCCCCTCCTAGTTGTGCTCTCTCAAGCATGTGTGCTCTCTCTTAAAAAAACAAACAAACAAACAAAAAAGCGTTCTGTGTCTATTACCTTTTCAATCATGGTAGTTGTGGAGTCACAGAATACATATTTCATCTATGGTGGCAACACATAGCAGAGTTTCATGCAATGTTATTTTATTCTATTTATTTTGCTTTCCTGCTCTCATTATACTTTCTTCACAGTTGTGAAACAAATATTTGCACAAAGGTGATAGTTTGTCACCCTCTTATAGACGTTTTACTGGGAAACAAAAAAATGCCCCTGGAAAAACTGTAGAAAAGCATAACAAGCATTTTAATATAAACAGCAGGAATCCCTTTTGACTACACAATCCTTTTTACAAGAACTTCCGTTGAATAATTTAAATATAAATGGAAATGAACCTTTAGCCTAAATTTTATGTGATTAAGATTGTGATCTTCAAGTAAGCTTTGTGTCTCACGTCCACTTTCTAAGCTACACATATGTAAATGTACACAATCACATACAAAGCTAGGGATTATATTTTCTTTTACCATCTTTCATATGCTGTTTTTGAGACATCATCCTCTTCTGTTTTTAGAGATTAAACTATTAGGATTAAAAGGGAACCTTAGAAATAGACCACCTTATTGATCATGAATAAAATCCTTAGTCATTCCAATTCTAAAGGCTTTAATCTGATTTCTTTCTCTGTTTCAGTAACTTTCAGGTTAAGAATTTGTCATGATTCCAAGGACATGTTTAATGCCCTTGTAAACCATAATCCAGCTCTCTCGTAGCTCCTGACTGCATTTGGGTAGTCTCTTTAGAACTGTACTGTGCTCCTTAGGGGGATTATGTACAAAAGAGTAGAGATTGACTGGGTCATGCATGCCCTTCCTTACCATTTGAACAGAAACTCAAAAGGAAACCTATCACTACTATTGCTAGGAGTTTTGGTGGAATGAGCAGTGGTATGTAGGTTTGTGTGTCTAGAGATGATGTGTTAGTAGTGCCATCTTTGGAGTGGAAAGGATATAACAGTAGCTCATTTTACATAGCCTAAATCTAAACTGTATTAATATAGTTACTTATGTAGTGCTACATCTATGAAGGAAGAAAAGTTTACTTCATGAGCCACTTCCCTTTTAGATACTCTTCTGAACACATTGGCTCTCTTCACACCATTAGATAGCTGTTGTTAAATATAAAAAGAGGGGATCCCTGGGTGGCTCAGTGGTTTAGCGCCTGCCTTTGGCGATCCTGGAGTCCCGGGATCGAGTCCCGCGTTGGGCTCCCAGCATGGAGCCTGCTTCTCCCTCTGCCTGTGTCTCTGCCTCTCTCTCTCTCTATCATGAATAAATAAATAAATCTTTAAAAAATAAATAAATAAAGTGAATTTTCTACCTCTGACTTGTGACTTGGACTATTTAAAATGTTGTGACAAACTTTTAGTTGTCAAAATAAGTCGTGAGGATGCAATGTATGCAATGTACAGTGTGGTGACTATAGTTAGTAATACTGTATTGAATATCTGAAAGTTGCTCAGAGAGATCTTAAAATTTCTCATCACAAGAAAAAAATGTTCCATACTTATTACCGTGATCATTTCTCAATATGTACAAATATTGAGTCATAATGTTGTATACCTGAAACTAATATAATGTTGCATGACCATTATACTTCAGTTAAAAAGAAAACATAAGGGATCCCTGGGTGGCGCAGCGGTTTGGCGCCTGCCTTTGGCCCAGGGCGCGATCCTGGAGACCCGGGATCGAATCCCACATCGGGCTCCCGGTGCATGGAGCCTGTTTCTCCCTCTGCCTGTGTCTCTGCTTCTCTCTCTCTCTCTGTGTGACTATCATAAATAAATAAAAAAAAATTAAAAAAAAAAAGAAAACATAATAAAATCAGGATAAGCACATGGAAATAAAACGTAAATATTTTCCAGCTAATATTTCTTGGCTCTGGGTAGAATTTCTTTCAGACCAATTAAGGTAAATGGATAGCACTCTTTTAAATATCTTCATGAAAGGATTTGTTCTCTTTCCTGTGTCTCATGCAGATTCTGTGAGGAATTGAATTTAACACATATTCTTTCGGTCTCCTCCTCATTATTGTTTGTTCCTTCTATTATGGGACTCCAACATTTGATTTTAGGCTCTTCTTCGATTTCTCATTTTCCTCATTTCACACTTGTTTTGACTCCTAGCCGGGTCTTAAAGGCTTCTTTCTTTAATTATTTCCAGAATCTATGCTTTTTCCCCATCATTGTTAATAGATTCGCTGTCAGGCCTGGTTTCTGGCCACTTATCTCCCTTATGCTAGCCTTACCAAAGCGAGTTTGCAGCTTTAATCAATAGTAAAGATTGTGGTTAAAAACTAAATTTGCTGCGTATCAGGCTTGATGTAAATCTATTCAAACTTTTTTGTGTACTGCCTTTGTATGAAGGTAATTTATGCTCTCTTCCAATGCCATCCATCCATCGATCCATCTATCCATCAAAAAAGAAAGGATCTTCTTATAATCATTGTATTTCCCCTATAAGTAATAGCCAAACACACACATACACACCCCTACACACACACTCTGTCTCTCTGTCTCATAGTCTAAAAGCTTATATAACATGAATCTGGGATGAATAACTCTTCCTGTTTGATCTGCAGAATCTGTTATTGAGTATGCTTTAAATTGATATTTCTTGATAATACTCCTAACAATCCAAAAGTGAAAAAGATTTTTCTCTTGATAGTCAGTGCATTATCTTCCCGAATTGAAAGAATTGACTTCTCTGTAAGAAGCCAATGACATTTGGACCAATTTCTTATCAAATTCTAGGATTAAGTCTTACAAGTAGATTTATTTCTCCGTGGATAAAACAAATAAGAATGTGCTATTCAGGCTCTCAGCTTTCGGTTTTATGGGCCTACTAGGCAATTATTAATGGATTAGGAAAAGGTAAGCTAAATAAAATGAACTCTTGTGTTGTTACCAGTACTTTTCTATAGAGATACCAAGTACCTTCACATATACTCCAGAGGTGGGTAAAAGAAGCTGAAAGGCTAAAGGAGACAGGATGATACCAGTGAAGTGAATCTTCTTCAAATGCACAAGAAAGTTAAAGGGCTAAAGAATAAAAAGGAATTGAAACTGAGAAGGAAGAGACAAACAGAAGAAGGTGAAATTTCCAATTACATTATTAAAGGTAAATTGATACATTTCACAAGGGAAATTTTAAGTGTGTTCCATTAGTTGAGGAGAGCAATAAAATGCTGTCTACATGTATTGTGATCATAAACAGACTTCAAATTTTTAACAGAGTTAGAATCTCCCTTTCATATGGGAAAAACTTAACTTACATTATTCATCAGGAAAATATCTCACAACCCGAAGTATCCATTTATGTAGAAAGAACCAAGACATTTAAAATACATAAATTACTTTGGTACTTTAAGCGTAGTGAGGAATCCAGGTAAGGTAAGGTGGGGGAGAACAAGCTATTTAATCTGAAAATGCAGTCTATGGACTGATTATTTGATACTGATGCTAGAATTCTGAGAATGTATGAAAGTCCTGAGCAAAGACAAGGGAGGAAAAACTTCCTCACCAGTGTGGGAAAGTTGTCTGGGATCTTCACGGAATGACAATCGGGGCATTATTATGTAATGCTTAGTGTTCCCATGTGCTTCTCCTCTAGTACATCCCAGAGACACAGAGAGTCCAAACTCTAAGCTACATCCAGGTTCCTCCTTTTGGGAACAGCTTAAAACAACCATCAAGTCCAGAGAGAGAAAAGGATGTAAAAGTTGGTTCCCGAACAAGAGATGATTGTAGCAGCCATGGCTGAATCACTAGCAACTGATTTAAGTGGCTTTAGTGGTCACATTGGAAACAGTCTAACAGTCTCTAGAAAAAACAAAGCCACCCATGGGATTCAGACTTAACATGCACATCTTGGGTCACCTGGTGGCTTACTTGGTTGAGCATCTGACTCTTGGACTTGGCTCAGGTCATGATTTTAGGTTAGTGAGATCGAACGCATGCAGAGTGTGCTTGAGACTCTCTCTCCCTCTACCCTTCCCCCTGCTCACATGCTCTTGTCTCTTTCTAAAATAAACAAACAGATCTTTAGAAAAATTCATGAAAATAAATAATAAAATAAAATGTGCATCACATACAAACACAGATGTATACGTAAATAGAAACTTACCTTTTTCGGGATCCCTGGGTGGCTCAGCAGTTTAGCATCTGCCTTCGACCAGGGGCATGATCCTGGAGTCCCTGGATAGAGTCTTGCGTTGGGCTCCCAGCAGGGAGCCTGCTTCTTCTCCCTCTGCCTGTGTCTCTGCCTCTCTCTCTTTCTCTCTGTGTCTCTCATGAATAAATAAATAAAACTTTTAAAAAAGAAAAAAGAAACTTTCCTTTGTCTTTTCTTATAAAACTGAATATAGAAGACTTGAGAAGAAATAACAGAGACTTGATTTATCCTTTTGCTTGAAATAGCAGTAACAAGGGAAAAAAATGAAACTCTGGAGGTCAGACAACAAAAGAATAAGAAACAAATAATGAGAGCCAAATGATTGGTTTGGCTTACTATCTTCAGAGGGTTTCCAGGCCATGATGCCATTGTAGGAGTGAAAACCCAGGTGGAATCCAGGGGCCTTGGTAATTTGAGGCTCCTGGGAAACCAAGGTGACTAGAGTTTGGGGTATGGAGAGTAAGAGAGTATGGAGAGTAAGAGAGAGGCAAGAGCTTCATTGAGCTAGAATCCCAAAGATCTGCAGAGGATCCCACTAAAAGTACTGAGCTGGGCGCTGAAGAGCACGTGCGTGTGAGAAAACTACCCGAGACAGAGGAAGGAAAACTTGAAAGAATTAGAGGTGAAAGTGCCTGTTTACATCAGACAGACTGGGAAACCTTATGACTAATATGGCATGAGGTGGACTGTCAGACAGTCTTCTCTTAATAGGGAGGAATGATAAGCCCTATACTGAGCACTACTCTCATCCTGCTGAACTAGCCTTAAAAGGAAGATTTGAAAGGATCAAACTTCATGGTATCCCAGAAGAAAACTGAAGACTATTTTAGGAAGCCAAGAATATCCAGCTCCCAGCAAGGCAAAAAAAAATCACAGTGTCTATAATCGAATCAAAATTTACCAGGCATGGAAATAGGCAGAAAAATAAGACCCATGAAGAGGAACTAAATCAAAACTGACCCAGAACTGACAGATATTTACCCCACTTGTATCTACATATATGTCATTGTTGTTCTTCTAGATGCTGTTCTCTGCCTTTAGCAGAATATAAATGTGCCAACCGTAACTTAGTATAGTGGGTCTTAGTTATCTGGGTGTTCATTGGCAGAGTCCCCTCTTTGGTTATATTATAAGAAAATAAAAGTCATTGCAACAATAAAAATGTCTGCTAATAAAGAGTTATGCATATATGGCCTTTACTATGATGAAGTATATTTCTTCTGTATTCAATTTAAGAGATTTTTTTTTTTTAAATCTTAAATGGATGTTGAATTTTGTCAAATGCTTTTTTGGCCTATGCTAAGATGGTATGATTTTTATCTCTCATTCTATTAATGTGGTGTATCACATTTATTGATTTGCATATATTGGACCATTTTTACTTCCCGAGAATGAATCCCACTTGATTATGGTGTATGGCTTTTTAAAAGTGCTGCCAAATTTGATTTGCTAGTATTCTGGTGAGAATCTTGACATCTATATTCGTCAGGGATGCTGGCTATAGGGTTTTTTTCTTTGTGTAATGTCCTCATCTGGCTTTGGTATCAGGGTAATGCCGGCCTTATGAAAATGGGTTTGGCAGTGTTCCTTCCTCATCAGTTTCTTAGAAGAGTTTGAGGAGGATGGGCAGTACTAATCATTTAGCACAACATATGCATCTTTCAGATCATTATGTCGTAGACCTTAAGCTTATACAATATTGTCTGTCAATCCTATCTCAGTGAAACAGGAAGAAAGAGGAGTTACACAATTAGCCCTCCCCAACCTCCCAAATCCTTCTCTGCTTAACACTAGTGTCCTGTTCAGTTAGTCTTCCCTGATTGCCACAAGCTGCGAAGAGAAATTGAAATCACAACTCAAAACAATTGCAAAAGCCCTTAGGAAATGGACAACTTGAATAATAAAGGATCAATAGAGTACATTTGAAATAAGGATAAAGCTCTCAGTTCTTAGAAATAGTCCTCTTTAAAAGCTTGGCCTTTGGGGGACGCCTGAGTGGTTCAGTGGTTGAGCATCTGCCTTTGACTCGGGGCGTGATCCTGGGGTCCCAGGATCCAGTCCCACATCAGGCTTCCTGCATGGAGCCTGCTTCTCCCTCTGCCTATGTCTGTGCCTCTCTCTGTGTCTCTCATGAAAAAGTGAATAAAATCTTAAAAAAAAAAAAAAGGTTGGCCTCTAAAAGCCATCTAAAGTTGAAAGTGAGGTAGAGGGATGTCTTATGTTATATAGTTCTATTGAAATTGCTTAGCAAAAAGAAAATTTGGACTTGGTTCATTCTTGGTTTCTTCAGACAAGTAGGTCAGAATTGCAACCAAATTCTAAGTGTTATTTATAAAATCAAATAGACATATTTTACTAATTTTCAGTTACCATGTAGTCCAAATTAAAGGCTTTTTTCTTAGCCTTCCACTATTTATAGTCTAAATTTGGCCTTGTTTTATTTTTATTTTTTTAATATTTTATTTATAGAGAGAGAGCATGAGTGGGGAGTGGGCGGTGGTAGGACGGAGGAGTGGGAGAAGCACATTCCCCACTGAGCAGGGTGCCCAATGCAGGGCTCCATCCCAGAACCCTGAGATAATGACCTGAGCTGAAGTCAGGCACTTTACAGACTGAGCCACCAAGCACCTTTTAGGCATTATTTTAAATGGCAATTGAGAAAGAGTTAGTATAAGATTACCTGGGGGAGAAGTAAGGGCATGGTTGTGAATTCACCCCCCATCCCCCCAGAAGATAGGAGGGCTTTCTATCTTTCATTCTACTAGAGGTGAAGTCAAATGAAGCTCGGTACTACTAATTGGACTGATTTTTGTACCAACAGCCAGAAGGAAAGATGGGCCTATAATGCCATGAGAAGTGGCTTAAGAAGTGCCAGTACCTTTGCTAATTTTATTTGTTTTTCTAAATATTCAGATTTTTTTTTTTAAATATTCAGATTTTGATGTTTATGATAATCTATTAAAAATCGTACTCTGCTAATTTCTGCTTTTCTCTTTACTAATTTGTTCCTTTGGTTTTTTTTTTTTTTTCACCTCTAGTAGCTTAGTTAACTACTTTTCTCTCTCCCCAGAATTTTTTTTTTTTAATTTACCTATTTAAGGATATGAATTTCCCAGTGAGGATCACTTGCTATATCCAACAGTTTTGAATATATGCACTGGGGGTTATCATTTAGTTCTAAATCATTTAAATTTCCATTTTGGATTCTCATGAGTCATTTAGAAGGCTGTTGTCACATCTCTAGGTACATTATTTTTGGCTGCCATTTTGATTGTTGATTTCTTTTTTTTTTTTTTTTATTTCTATTGTGTGATACTTTCTGGACTGCTGAGTTTTTTGTAGTTGAGCACTTAGTATATTTTTATAAATAAACACATCTGAGAAGAATATGCGTGATTTGATTGTCGTTCTGTAACTATGTGGATAAGTCAAGCTTGTTAATGTTGTGATTCAAGTTTTCAGGCTATCTTGTGTTTTTGTGCCCCTGACCTAATGAATTCTGATAGTTGTTTTAATGTCTCCCACAATTATTGTGAATTTGCTAAATTGTCCATGTAATTTTATGAGTTGATGCTTTATATGTTTAAAAGTGATTTTGTATAGTGAATAAAATTCCTATCTTCTAGATAAATCACTCCATTTGTCAGTGTGCAGTGCTATTCCCCATCATACTGATGATTTGTTTTGCCTGATAGTATATCTACATTATTAATTTTTAAGTGTTTTGTTGTGTATTTTCCTCTTCCCTTATATTCAATCTACCAAAGCTATTTTCCTATTTGTTTTTTTTTTAATCCATTTATGAGGGTTTAGTAAGGGAGATTTTGAACCTTTCATATCGCCTATACTTTTAATTTAATCTTGCCAACTTCTATTATTTCCTGCTTTGGAACAGTGTGCTTTCTTTGGTTTCTCCTTCCTTCCTTTTTGGCCTTTTGTTGGATTTATTGAATTTGTTTCTTTTCATCTTCTGTTTACAAAAGGCTAATTTTCCATTCTATTCTAATTTTCTAATATTATAATTTTTATTCTGAAAATTTCTCTTAGATTTTCAAATATTTGAATTTTTATGATTTTCTAATAAATGTGTAATTATAACTCTCCAACAAAAAATAAAACAGTCAACACTGTTTCATTACTGTCTACTATTTCCTCTTGTCATTTCAAATTCTAATGCTTAGTTACAGACTTTTATAAGCTTGATATTTTAAGCTAAATACTTAGGTTTCACAGTGAGCTCCTGAGTTTTGTTTTGCTTTGTTTACCATTGCTTCTTGCATCCTGTTACTTATTTCTAGGTTTTTGTTGTTGTTACTGTTGGAACACATCTTTTATTAGGTCTTTCAGAATGTGTTCATCAGTGGTAGTGTGTGTGAGTTCTGGTATGTATGAAAATATTTTTATTTCTTTCATTCTTTAATGAGATGTACAATTGTATATTCAAAGTTTGTCTCTTTTTATTTCTTCTGATTGTAAGCTCTCCTCACAGACTTTTTATTTGTAATGTTTCTGACTAGAAGCCTAATGCCAATTTTTAAAATTATATAAGTAATCTAGCTTTTCCCTCTGTCTTTGGTCTGAAATTATGCTCTTTATGTGCCTAGGAATGGGTTTTTAAATCTTGCTTTGCATTGTATTTTTGGGCCATTTCAATCTAGAATATTGTGAATATATTCAGCTTGGAGAAATCCCTAAGCATTTTATTTTCTTTCTCAATTATTCTGTGATGTCTTTTTGCAAGTCCTTTTATATGAATATTGAAAATTCTGGATTTATTCTGCAGTCTACTTAACAGTTTCCTATACTTTTTAAGAAGTTATCACTTCTTCTGTATTTTGGGAGGACTCTTAGTCTCATTTTTCAAAGCTTAAATACTATAATAATGTAAAATTCACATTTCTGCATATATTCATTGTATATTAATGCATATTGTTATTTAAACATCCTTGCATATGGGTGGAGCCATTTGACTCACTCTGGGCATTATATTGGACTACAATTCTAGGCCTGCGCTCCTAATTTTTTCTTACTATTCTGCATGCTCTTTCTCTTTATCAGCCATCCAGATACACAGCCACTACATGATTAGAAACTGGATCCCTGAGTCATCGCTTGAAGGAGAGCCTCCTGACCTGGAACATCTCCATTGGACTTTACATGAACGAGAAATTAACATTGACTTGGTAAGTTACTGAGATTTGGGAGTTATTTCCTGAAGCATCTGGTGTTCTTTGATGTAGGTAATATATCACAGTAGGTAGTATAATGCTGACATTTGATAATATTAGATACAATTAAAAATTTAACATAATCTTATTTGCATCTTGTTTCATCTTACCCCATGGTTTCAGACTTGACTGTCTTATAAGAATGATGTAGAGTTTGTTTACTTGTTTGTGCCTTTACTGTAATTATCATTGTATAATTCAACACTGAACGCAATTTATTACTCATTGTTAAGTTTTCAATAGCTGCTTTAAAAATGAAGTAAGTTTATTGTGTATCTTAGGAATAGATTTTTAAGCTTATATAAAATTAATATTTCAAGTAAATTTACTCCATTTGAGAATTTGAGTTTTTGCCATACATACTTTTTTTTAGAGATTATCTTACAACCTGATGTATTTGTGTGTATTTTTTTAGTTTAAATACATTCTTATTTTAGACAATCTACAGGACATGGTTGGGTTTTTTTTTCCTTAAAAAACAATGCCTCCACAAATCAAATGAGATACCATCTTACACCATTGAGAAAGGCTAAAATTAGCAAGACAGGAAACAACAAATGTTGGAGAGGATATGGAAAAAGGGGAACCCTCTTGCACTGTTGGTGGCAATGCAAATTGATGCGCCACTCTGGAAAACAGTGTGGAGGTTCCTTAAGAAGTTAAAAATAGAGCTACCCTATGACCCAGCAATTGCACTACTGGGTATTTACCCCAAAGATACTGATGTAGTGAAATGCCAGGACACCTGCACCCCAACGTTCATAGCAGCAATGTCCACAATAGCCAAACTGTGGAAGGAGCCATGATGTCCTTCAACAGATGAATGGATAAAGAAGATGTGGTATATATGTACAATGGAATATTAGTCAGCCATCAGAAAGGACAAATACCCACCATTTGCTTCAACGTGGAGGGAACTGGAGGGTATTATGCTGAGTGAAATAAGTCAATTGGAGAAAGACAATTATCATATGGTTTCGCTCATATGTGAAATATAAGAAATATTGAAAAGGATTATAAGGGAAAGGAGGGAAACTGAGTGGGGAAAAATTAGAGAGGGAGACAAACCATGAGAGACTCCTAAGTCTGGGAAATAAACAAAGGGTTGCAGAAGGGGAGGTGGGTGGGGGTATGGGGTGACTGGGTGATGGGCATTAGGGAGGGCACAAGATGAGGTGAGCACTGGGTGTTCTACTCTATGTTGGCAAATTGAATTTAAATTAAAATTTTTTTTAAATTACCACAATACAGAATAGATAGAAATTGAAAAAAACAAAAAACAAAACAGAAAACAGTGCCTCCACTCCAAATAAATCAAGGTCAAAATAAATGAAGAGCTCAAGATGACCTCAGTCCCATTCATCAAAATCCTGGTGTTATGTGGCTGAAGAACAGCAGCCAGTTATGACAACAGGTGATACATCCAAAGTAATAGCCAAATTTGTTAACATTTTTCCATTTCTAAACCATCCTTAAAAGAAATCCTATAGAAGGTCACACCATCCTCACAGTAGTCTAGCAGAGCAGCCTTCCCATCTGGGTTCGTGTTTTCATCAATAAAGAACTGGTAGTTTTTGCAATTAGTGAGAATGTGCTTGATTTGTTCTGTAGCCCGGGTCATAAAGGGTTTTACTCTTTCTGGCCTCTGTTCTTCAAGTTTGCCTTTGATTGATTTTATGTAACTTTTGACATACTTTCTGGTAGGCTTCTGTTGTGCAGCTGGTTTCTACAGGTGATTGTTCAGGACAGTATCTATACCACTGCTGACTGTGCTTTCTGTACCTTCACCCTCAGCGCCTTCTGTGGGGGCATTTCCCCCAGTAAGTGAGGCATCGGTGTTACCCTCTGTTCTCCTGACCATCCTCTCCCCCACCTCCAGGCACAGGCCCTATGTAATCTCCCAGATCTTGTAGATGTTTGACAATACCTCATCCTAGCTGATGAGGTCCTGGGAGATGATTGTGATGGTGATTGGAGAAAAAGGATAGTGGTGCTAGCTTAGCAGGAGCCAGGAGCTCTGAGCAAATGTGGTGCAGCCAGAGTGGCACTCGAGGTGTAGGGAGGGGTGGGCAGAAAAAAGCTACAACCTGATATATTTGATTAACTCTCACCTCTTGAATTGTCTATAGTATGGAATTTCACTCTCCTATAATTTAGAGAGTTAAAGGTGATAAAATATTTTAACATACCCAGTATTTACCAAGCTGTACTTAATTTAATTTGCATTCAGCATGTTGTAAAATATAAATAGAGCAAAATTTATAACATAAAATATACTGAGTATAGTGATGGATACCAAGGAAATGGTAATGACCAACTCAGTAATAATGGATGATGATGATAATACCTGTATTAGGACAGACAGGTCTTCTAGGGCAATGTCGTAACTGCTCAGTCTCAGTGGCAATGCACTGTTTTATTTCTTACTGAAAGTACACGTCTCAAGTAGGACAAGGAAGAACCCAGTGCCACGTGGTTACTAAGAGACTCAGGCTTGGAAAGAGGCAGATCTTGTCATAATGCTGACTCAACATGGTCTTCCAGGGTTGCCCCAGCAGAGGAAGAGAGAGATGGGAGGCTGGACAGGGGGTTTTCATTCTCTCTCACTAAGTTACTCCTGTCATTTCAGTTTATATTCGACTGGCTGGAGCTCTTCCTCTAGCCTTGCACATCTCAAGATGGCTGCAAAGTCAGTGTTCCATGAGTCAAAGGAGAGGGGAACCAATTATGAGTGGGCACTAATAATGTGTCCGAAATAGCTACCGTTTCCTGAAAGGTGTACTGTGTACACTATCACATCGAACTTTCAGAGCTACCTTATGTGCTTCCTACTTTTAATATTGTCATTTTACCGATGAGGAAACTGAATCCTAAAGATGTTAAATACTCACCTTAAGTTTGAGTTTATTTATTTCTTTTTTAAAGATTTTATTTATTTATTCATGATAGACACACAGAGAGAGAGGCAGAGACACAGGCAGAGGGAAGAGCAGGCCCCATGCAGGGAGTGTCTGACATGGGACTCGATCCTGGGTCTCCGGGATCACGCCCTGGGCAGAAGGCAGGCGCTTAAACCGCTGAGCCACTCAGGCTGCCCTTAAGTTTGAGTTTAATAAGTGGAAGTTCCAGAACTTAAAACCGTGTCTATATTAGTAGAAGGACCGTACTCATATTTGCTACAGTATTTCACCTCCTCACAGTAAATACTTACCAGTTATGGTAATATCATCCTGACTGGAACATTTCCCAATTACCAGGATCATTTAAGGAAGATTGAAGTGACCAGACTGACTCCCTCTTTTTACCTCTTTCCAGCCCTCATGGTTGGGTCCTGGACCGGAGACCTCAGGTGGAAGCCTTCCTTACGCTGACTATGAGACTAACCCTTGTGTCTGGCCAGAGCAGTTCAAAAGAAGACACATCACCAACAAGGTCAGTCCTGTGCCAACTCTGCCCTTCTAAGAATTATTCTTTTGTTCAGGTGTCGAAACCCTGAGCTTCTATTGTAAGTCTGACACAATATGGTAGAAACAGTATGGGCTTTGCTCACTGTCCAACCTGGGCTTAATTCCAGGTTCCAACACTTACTAGCTGTGTGACCTTAGGAAAATTACTTTCCAGAGATTCTGCATTTTTCATTTGTAAAATGAAAGCAATAATGATAAGTATTATTGTTAAAACTGACATTTCTTGGGCACTTAGATTGCTGCCAGTGGGCTAAGTGCTTTAGCATAAATTATCTTGTTTAATCCCTCATTATCCCCCTGAAGTAGGTACTATTATTCTGCATATATTATACATGAGAAATTATGTAATTTTCCCACACTTAACCAGCTAATAACTGACTGAAGATTCAAACCTGGAATTCACTAACTCCAGAACTACAGTCACTGTTTTTAGAAAGTATTTATTTTTGTTAACATTAAAAGAAATTATGTCTATGTTCACTTATTTTTCCCATAATTTTTCCAGTAATTTGATGTTTACTTGTTCAGTTATACACAAGTCATAAACTTAAAACCCTGTCTAGTGTCCCACTCTAGCATCTTGCCTAGTTCCCATGAACATAGTCCATGGGTACCTCCATCACTGGTAACACAGACCTTTTTGATTCTTTTTTTCATTGGTTGAAATGTCCAGATATTTCCTGCCTTTGAACATCTCCCTTTCTGAACTTCACTTGCCTGATTATTATAAGCTCCATTGTCTCAGTGTTTTTTTTCTGTTATTAAACCTACCTATCCAAAGAAACAGTTACTAAATGCCAGCTAAGAAAGATACTTGTGAATAGGGCCTACATCCTACTCTCGGTCAGCCTGCACACTAGTACAGGGGACGAGATGGATGTGGAAATAAGTATAATGCACAGGAGGAAGTAAATTAGGCCTGGAGGCAGGCATAAACATTTGCACAGTGCTCAGAGAAAGGAGAGCAGGAGTCAGCTGACGTCTCCGAGTTTCTAAGATAGGCCAAATACTGTCAGGTCTCATTTACATTTCTCATGACCCGGTGAAGAAGGCATTATGACGATTTCTTTTCCCAAATAAGAAAACCTGGCTACACAATTATGAAGTAATTTGCTGGAGAATGTTGCGCGGCTTGGACACAGTGGTCTGCTGGTCTGAAAAGATCCCTTCTGTTCAGTGGACACGTCTCATCTCCGCGTCCTAGTCCTCTTCCATTCTGACATAGCTCTTCTAGACTTGCCAAGGAATTCCACCTCTCAATCATTAAGCCTCCTTTTGGATCTTCCTGTACTGATTTCTAATTGGAAAAGAGAGGGAAAAGGCAGTCGAGTGGGGATCACCAAGTTCTTTAGACAGACATGCATCCCTAAGCTTTCTGAACTCCCATTGATACTGAGTATTGCTCAGGACTGGCCCAAGGTAAAACTGCTAAGTAGGGGAAGTCTCCCTAAAGTGGCTCTGATACCTGAATTGGCACCTTTCCTCCCACTGTAAGTGTGTCACAGTGTTTCATTCGTCCCATCTGCATTCCAGGACTCCCATGCCAGCCTGACATAAGGAGAACTTCTTCCTAAATGAGGTTGGCTTCCTGCCCCCATCAGTCACAAGTATGTGATTACCTCCCGACAGTGTTAAGGCAGGCTCGCTGAGTATTGGCTCTTAGGGGTTGAGTAGGAAATGGAGGCCTCTTGTCATGGGTTAGCAAGTATCATTTCTGAGCTTTAATGACTGATGATCTGTTCTTTACTCTGTTTGCTTCTCATGGTCTAATTACTATCTTTTTTATGTGTGCTTTTTTTGTATGTGTTTTATATGAATCTTGGACACATTTTGTTCTTCCCCTTAAAGTACTGCACATCTGCAAGTTTTGATCTTTTTTTTTTTTGGACTTGGGGTGCCTACCTTGTTCCATCTTCCTTTTGAATCCAACTGTAGAGGCCATCAGTTTTAAGATGTTGGTGTCAATGGGTCATCTTCATTTTTTGACAAACCAATCTCTAGGAACATTGGTGCTTCCTAAAAGTAATCATTTCAGATCTTGGGTGTTGAAGCTCTTTCTTACTGTTTTTCAAAGTTCTATGTGGCAGTATTGATTAAGTTAGAAGTATTTTGAGTATATAGACATATGTATGGATAGGAACACTACAGGAATTTGTGGTGAACTTTGTTGTCACTCTGCATGGGATCAGATCCTGGCCCTAGTATTTGATAGTGCCTGGTCTTAGGAAAGTTACTTACCTGCACTATTGTCTGTTTTCCTTACTCAGTGAACAAGAATATCAACACAATGGTAGTAGTATTTATCTTAGAGCTTTCCTTCCTTTCAGGGGTTAAGGATTAAATGAAATTATGGATATAAATCCCTTGATTTAGAATGTGGCATATGTAAGCACTCAGATTTTGGGTATAAAGGAATAGGCACTTTTCTTTAAAATATTGTTCAATTAGGCTTCAGTAGGAATTGTACTTAAAACTCTCAGATGTCAATTTTATTTTTAAGTAACATTTGGAGAGGTAACTTCAGGTAACTTCAGGGGAAAGAGACAGGGAGCTTAGCTTAGATACCAAGATACTTCTGAGGGTTCTTTGGAAGGATTACTCGGTTGGCACAATGCAGTGGTTTATCTAAAAGCACAGAGATGTTTCAAAATATTTGTAGTTTAGTTTAAATTAAAAAGTAAGATATTACCATCTCCTCTCTTTTGAAATTTCAAAAGCTTAAGGAAATTTCAACGTAGAGAAGAGGAGTAGAGAGGAATAAGAGAACAAAGTGAGGTTCAAAGAGCTGTTGTTTTTACTTGAGATTTAAATAGTGGTAGAAAACAGAACCACTTTTTCTATAAGCAAGAAACTGGGATAAGAATGATGAGGTCATTGCACATTTAAAGTGGTAAGAGTATTTAAAAATATTCAATTGTCTATCAGAAAAGAAAGTGGGGTTGTTTTTTTTAAGGATCTCACTGTGAAAACAGATACATTTCTATGTATGAAGAGATTGTGCCAAATATTTGGATTTAAACTTAAAAAAACACTGAATGTGGATGTACACAGAGAATTAAAGGTGATGAATTTAAGTTTATTTTTTCTGGTGATGTGTGTCTGCTAGAACTTGAACCAGAAGTGCTTTCATTTAGATGTTTGTATGATAAAGACCCATAAAACTGTAAAACTTTGCTATAGCTGTCAGAGATCACAGTTGAATGCAATTCAAATTATGAGCTCATTGAAAGCACCTTAAAATGTCAGTAAACTCATTTCTTGAGCTGTTGGCTATCTTTTGGTGAAGATAGCAATAGGCTCCCAATCTTATGGTGTATGCTTCTCAGTTCAATTACTATGATGTGGTCAGAAATATTGCCTGTACTTTGGTGATGAGGTATTTTTGAAATGAGAATTAACATTCTCACTCGACACTTGGTACAATTTCACACCTGACTGTCACTTTTAATGGTTGTTCTGCCTTTTTAAATTCTGTGTAGTGCAGGAAAATTCTGGGTGAGTCATATCAAGTTGCTAAATGTGGTTGTCTGGCATGGGGTGAGAAATAGGTTAGAGTTAGGTCCCATTAAATTTTTACTTAGTATGTTTTTTTAAATGGTGAGCTTTTAAGTGATTTTTTTTTATTACTTGGGTTCCCCCCCCCCCATTTTTCCATTTTGAAAATGTACTTACAGATTAATAAGGATGTATGAACTAGCGATTTCATTTCTAATTATATTCTTCTATATTCACCAAAAGATATACATTATAATGTTCTTAGCATCACTACTTGTAATAGCCCCAAACTGAAACCATTCAGATTTCCAAAAGAGAAGCCAATAAATACAGTGATAAATATATATGTGTGTGTGTGTGTGTGTACACACACACACATTCATTCTATATATCCATCTATCCTCATAATGGAGTACTATATAGCAATGAAAATGAACAATCTATAATTCTGCAGTCATGTGGATGAATACTACAAACATACTATTTAAGAAGCTAGTAACAAAGGAGTCCATACCATGTGATTCTATTATATAACGTGCAGTATCTTGGAAAAACTTATCTATTCTGTTAGAGAAAGGTTAGTAGTAGTTAATCATGGAAGTAGAATGACTGGCAGGGAGAATAAGAAGCTTCTGGGTTGTGTGTAATACTATTTCTTAATCTGGATGTTGGTTATATAGTTGTTTACTTGGGGAAGATTTGTTGAGATGTAAAGTTAGGAAATAATGTCCTTTTATGTATTTAAATCTACTTCATTCACAAACTCTAAAATGCAAAAAGTTCTTTCATTACCAACTTGACAGGTTTTTTAAAAAATATTTTATTTATTTATTCATGAGAGACACAGAGATAGAGAGGCAGGGACACAGGCAGAGAGAGAAGCAGGCTTTAAATAAATAAATAAATAAATAAATAAATAAATAAATAAATAAAATAAAATAAAATAAAATAAAATAAAATAAAAGAAGAAGCAGGCTTCATGCAGGGAGCCCGATGTGGGACTCGATCCAGGGACTCCAGGATCATGTCCTGGGCCCAAGGCAGGCGCTCAACCGTTGAGCCACCTGGACATCCCCAACTTGACAGTTTTTGATGTCCTAAAACATGAAGAACTGGGTAAGGGAAAACAGAACAAATTTCAGCCTTAAGATCTGAAAAGGCTTTGACTTTGATGGTGCCTTCCACATTATAGTTGCTGAATAAATGTGTGTTGATGGACCGATGTGCTTTATTCTGTTGTGATTATTTTAGAACATAATGTTAACACTTCATGATAAATATTCACAATAAAACTACGTATGAGAAATCATACTTTATAAAACTCCTTAAAGGTTTTCCCCTGGAGTACTCAGTAGCACCTAATGTATCTTTCTTAAAAACATGGAAAGCTGATAATGCCTGTTAAAGTGCACATATTCAATTTCAAAGGACATTGCTAACTCCCTTCTTTATCTCTATTAGTAATTTCTATCTGGCTTCTATCCTCCACTTACATGGTGTTCATTGAATTTACCAAGGACAGGAATTTGTTTTATCATTATGATGATGCATTGCCCTAACAGATTGGTAGGTCACTGTTGTTGTTGTTGTTTATCACAAAGAAGATATATTTTATAGTGATTGAAAAATTTACTTAGGAATATATTGCTTATAGCAAGTGGATAGTCTTTGTTATATTGGCATGGAGAGGCTTATTTGAAGTGCTACTTCTTATTAATCACCAAAAATATTTAAAGATTTTTTTTAAACAAATGGATCATTTTCTGAATGAGGCCTGGGAATAAAAATACTATGCCATACATACAGAAATTTAAAAATTTGAGAGGTGCTTGGGTGGCTCAGTTGGTTGAGTGTCCAACTCCTGATTTTGGCTCAGGTCATGATCTCAGGGTCATGGGATCAAGCCCTGAGTTGGGCTCTGCATTCAGCAGTGTGGTGGTGGGTGTGGGGGTGGTCTGCTTGAGATTTTCTCCCTCTCCCTCTACCCCTCCTGTTCATGCACTCTCTCTCTTTTAAATAAATAAATGAATATTTTTTTAAAATAAATTTTAAAGCTTTTAAGTTTATATATAAATAAAGCACTCTGATCATTAGAATACAATTTATCAGCTTTCAATTTAAGAATGATTTTTTTTTTTTTGTAATCTGTACTAGACTCTTTGTAAACTCATTCTTGGATTAGATGACATCAAAGTCTCATAATTATGAAATGGCTTTGTTTTGGTATTCTTTGCGGCTAATGGCAGTAATCTATTTTATATTAAGAATCTAACTCGGGACTGGCTCAGTGGCTGAGCATCTGCCTTCAGCTCAGGGTGTGATCCCGGGATCCTGGGATCAAGTCCCACATCAGGCTCCCCACAGGGAGTCTGCTTCTCCCTCTACCTGTGTCTCTGCCTCTCTGTGTGTGTCTCATGCATGAATGAATGAATGAATGAATGAACAAATCTTAAAAAAAAAAAAAGATTCTGACTCTTATGGGGGCTCAGTCAGTAGAACAGGCAACTCCAGATCTCAGAGTTGTGAATTCAAGTCCCACATTGGTGTAAAGATTATTTAAAAATAAAATCACAAAAAGAGAAAATAACTCAAATGTAAATATTTAATGCCCAATTAAACCTTATCTTCATATGAGGGTTAACTGGTAGGGTTGTTTTTCTCATATAGGCCAAGTACATATGTTTACTGAATGTTGTGTTTTCAAGCCTTACTTCAGCATTGCATAGCAATTTAAAAATATTTCTTTCTGCCATATTTTGTTTACATTCACATCTAATTCATATATTTTGTTCAAATCTACTTGTGTGACCTTTTTGAACACCTTCTATTTACTTGAGTTGGGGGGGGGGGCGCTCAACATTTCCTCCTCTTTCACAGAACTCTAACTCTGTCTCCCATTCCCTGACAATGACCTCTCCAATAAGGATTTATATGCCCTCTTCAGATACAGCCCCAGTGAAGTCTTGAGCCTGTTCTGTTTTATTAGCATGTCTTCTGTACTGATCCCAGGTGGCTCTCTAAGTCTTTGTTGAGGGAAGCTCTGGAGGGATGAACTAGGTTTAAAAATCTAGTTGCATTTTAAAGACATGAAGCACCAGCATCTGAAAAAACACACCAGGGAAAGCAGAATAAATGAGGGATGCAAAGAAATAAAAGTTACAGAGGTTGAGACTCGAGACTTGGGCTATTGGGGTTTTTGAATGCAAACCTAGAAGATTTGGGAGATGTTGCAGAAAGGAATGAAGAAAAATGAATTTGAAACAATTTATGACTGATTATTGTTTGTTGAAAGTACAGTCTAAGTTGATAAGGATATGAGAAAGAGAAGTGGCTTTGAATTATGTAAAATTTAGATTTTAAATAGCAAACACCCTACTATACTTAGTAATACAAATTAAGTTCATTAGGTTTGATAGGGAAGCTGGGGTGTTTTTCAGTACACCAAGAATCAGAAAACATTAAATACATTGGATACCCTTATCCTGGTCTTCATCACCATCATCTAATATACCATGCAGATGTCATGCAATTTTTAATTATTAGAGGATCTCTAAATTAGATAGAGACTAGCTCCTCATGTTAAGTATTATAATGATTATTAAAATCATCCCTAAGTATTTGGAAATGTCACTTTAGAATTTAAGCTGCTCCAACCTGTCTTGCATCTTGTCCATCAAGTCATTCAATACAAAACTTCCTTAATTTTTGGTCTTCTCTTAGAACACACCCATGTGGGATTTTTATCATAATTTATGAATGGTTCTTACAATGATCTGCATCTTTTTTTTTTAAAATTTTATTTATTCATTCATGAGAGACACAGAGAGAGAGAGAGAGAGAGAGAGAGAGAGAAAGAGAGAGACACAGGCAGAGGGAGAAGCAGGCTCCATGCAGGGACCCCGATGTGGGACTCGATCCCGGGTCTCCAGGATCATGACCTGGGCCGAAGGCAGCGCTAAACCACTGAGCCACCCAGGCTGCCCCAATGATCTGCATCTTAATGCTTGTTTTCTACTACTGTTGGGGAAATCAAGGTAATTTCTTTTTCCAGACCCAATATGCTCCCAAGAAAGTGGCACATTTTCAAGCTCTCCCCTCAGTAAGAATGGTTTTACTCTCTCGCTCTCAAAAAAATAAAAATAAAAAAGAAAGAAAAGAAAAGAAAAAAGAAAAAAAAAATAAAAAGCAAAAGAAGTGGGGGGATGCACCTTGAGTGGCTTAGTTGGTTAAGCATCTGATTCTTGATTATGGATCTGGTCATGATCTCAGGGTTTGTGAGATTGAGCCCTGCATCAGAATCCATGCTGGACATGGAGACTGCTTGGGATTCTCTCTCTCCTTCTCTGTCTGCCCCTCTCCCACTCACTCATTCACTCTCTTTCTCTCTCTGTCTCTCTCTTTAAAAAAAAGAAAAGTGATTTTAGTCACATGGAAATTATGGTCACAATGCTTGGTAAAAATCAAACAATAATAATGATAGTACTCATAATGAAATTTAAATCTTTTGTATTTGAATTTAAACTTATATTTTCCCTCTGCTTTTGTTGAAAAATTATGTTTTGGCATTTCCAGGAATTCTGATATAATAGTGACTCACCATTTTGTTAAATAGCTGACCTTTCTCCAAGTATTAAAAAGTGTAGGCATTCAAAACCAAGGGGCTAGCATTTACTTTGACATCTTGGCATTTTTAATCTTCTGTAATATTACATTTTCAAGTTAATTTTAATCTAGCAGATTTTGACATGCAATAAAATATTTAAGCATTTCCTTTTGTTGAAGTCGGAAAGTACAATACACTGTTTAAACATAATCTTCATGAAATTTTGCAGATGTGCATATTCTCTCAACTAGATTTTAAAATTATCTCTGCTGCTAGATGAATTTATTAATAGAGTACAAACTTTTTCATATCACATGATTATAGCCAAAACTTTTGGGCTATTTGAAGAAGTTGTTAAAATGAAGAATAATACGTACAAAACATAACTTTTAATTTTTTTTTACTTCAACAATAAGAGATGTGTATCTATTTGCCAACGTTTCTTCGAGTTTAATCCCTTTACGTGAAATTTACCTTTGCTTTTTTTCCAATAAACTACAACCATTTTGTTTACGTGATAATAAAGCAAGATGCTAAAGACACTCATGAAACAAGCTGAATACAGAATCCTCTTAAGAGGTTGTTTTACAAAAAAAAAAAAAAAGAGGTTGTTTTACCATGTTTTACACCTCTACATCACTATTTCTTTGCTTTTGTTTACTTCTCAGAGCCCTCAGTGTCTTTATATTTTGCCTAAGGACCTTGTAATCAGTTTGAGAGATGAGCTGCAGTGGTTTTATACTTCTATAGTGTAAATGACCTTGCCATCATTTTTTTTTCACTTTTAATTTTAATATGAATTCAAAAATAAAAGATACAAAAGTAGGGGCACCTGGGTGGCTCAGTGGTTGAGTGTTTGCCTTTGGCTCAGGTTGTGATCCTGGGGTCCTGGGATCGAGTCCCACATCAGGCTCCCCACAGGGAGCCTGCTTCTCCCTGTGCCTGTGTCTCTGCCTCTCTCTCTGTGTCTCTCATGAATAAATAAATAAATTCTTTAAAATAAGAAAAAGGTACAAAAATAGTACACGTTGTCCATAAGTCTTACCAGATTCACCAATTGTTTATATATTATTTTGCCCTTTTACTCTATCATTCTCTCAGTTCGTGTATATATATGTGTGTGTGTGTGTATGTGTGCGTATGTTTTCTGAACTTTGTTAAAGTGCTTCTCTGCCAGAATTGGCCAAACGTAAAATAATTGTATTTTTCTTTGTAAGTCATAAGTAATTTATGGAGTGATGCATTAAAGCTATTGAAATATCCTCTCTCATCAGATTTTTACCCATTAATTTTTACCCCCTAGTCCCTTTGATGACATTCTAACTGCATCACTCCTTTTCCATCTGTTAGTTGGTGTTTTACTACAAAGAGGGGCTCTTCCTTCTCCTCCATTTATGTATTTACCCATTTATATTAATTTGGAAACATGGATTCTTATTCAGTGGCCTGTAATCTCATATTATTTATTTTGATGTTCAAACTTACCCATATTTGGCCTGTATGAGTCCCTTCTGGCTGGCTCTTTTGTGTTTTGATGTGTTGTCATGACTCTTGAAGTACTTAATTGTTTCTGGCACAGTCTCAGGGCAGGTGTCAGCCATTTTGCTAAGGAGTCAGATTTCCTTATTGTGGAGAATGGTATTGAGAAAGTAAGATCCAGATACTAGGTATATCCTGTTGGGGAAAATGTTGTCTGTCAGTGGGCTAACAAAGAAACATGCAGGCATACATGTGCACACACACACTTACATTTATTTGCCTGAGTACTCCAATTTCCACACTAGAGAGTTTATTCTAGTCTTCTCTTTCCATCTTTCTAACTCTGTTCTCCAGCAGTGAACAAACTTGCACCTGCTATTTCTAGTATATTTACTTGTTCACCCCTTGGATTTAAAAATGAGTTTCAGAATTGCTAGCCCATGACACTACAAAAAGAAAACCTACCAGCTAAAGTTTAGTATTTGTTTATATTTCTTTGAGGCAGTATTTATGGACAGTGAAATGTTCAGTTATGAGGGGTACAGTTTGTTAAATTTGGATGAATGTATACGATTCTGTAATGATTACCCTATTCAGAAAATAGGATATTTCCACAATCCCAGAAAGGTTCCTCCTGCCCACTTAAAGCCAACCCATACCCCTCATTGGCACCCTCTTTTTGAATTATATCACCACATACTACTTTTACTTGTTCTTTGAACATCATAGAAATGGAGTCATTTAGAATATATTCTGTTGTGTCTGCCTTATTTTACTCAACATTTCATCTCAACTGTTCTTTAGATTCGTTAGTAGTATTATATATCACTAGTTCAGTATTTTTTAAAATATGTAGCTGCATTTCATAGATAAACCATAATTTATTTTTCTTGTGGATGGATATTTGGGTTGTGTCTGATTTTTAGCTATTGTGGAGAAGTTGCTATAGACATTGTTGGGCAAATATTTTGGTCAATATGTGTTTTCTCTTGAATAAATATCTAGTGTACATCTGAGTCAGAGTAGGAATATGCTTAACTTTATAAGAAAATATTAAAATATTTTGCATTGTAGTTATACTGTTTTATGCTGTTACCAGCAAGGTATGAGAGCTCCATTTGCACCTCATACTTTCCAACATTTGGTGTTTTAATTTTTGTTTTCTTTAGCCATCCTAGAGTTTGTGAAATGATAGCACATTATATTTTTAGTTTGAATTTCCCTGAAGAAAAATGATGTTGAGCTCTCGACCTGTAGGTATTTAAAAGTAAGTTGATAATTCCCAAAATACCTGTGACTTCTCTAGATAGATTATTTTTATTTCTAATTTCATTCCATTGTGGTCAGAGCACATACTTCCTAAGATTTTAGTCTTTTGAAAGTGTGATTTGTATTAATCTGTGTTCTTTTCCATGTACTCTTGAATGAATATGTGTTCTACAGTTTGGGGGGTATAACGTTCATATATTCCACTTAAGTTGATTGATTATGTTATACAAATATTCCATGTATTTTTTAATTATCTTGAAGTCTACACTGTCTTATAGTAATGCAGCCATACCAGGTTTCTTTTAACCATCATTTTCATAGCATAGCATTTTTCCCCATTTCTTGACTTAATAGCATAGGCAGCCTATTTTTAATGATTTCATTTTGCTTACAGTAATGACAAGGGAACTTTATCTAGAATTTTGATATTTAGTTTTATCTCTTTTGCTCTTTTAGTGGTTGATCTAGAGATCACAACATATATCTTTAAGGTATCATGGGAAAAATTCAAATAATATTTTAGCATTTCACAAAAAGCATAAGGAACTTATACCTTTGTCACTCCATTTTGCACCTACTTCTTGTTTTGTTTTTGTTGTCTTATATTTCTCTCTAACAGTTCTGGGAAATTCACAATTGCTTTTTTATATTTTGATTGAAACAGTCATAAGTCTATTAAATAAGTTCAAGAAAATAAAACACATAACACTAAACAGTTGTCTTTTATGTTTGCCCCAATACTGACATCCTCTGATGCTCTTCATTTGATCCTCCACATTGGAATATTTATTGTACAGTTTCTCTTTAGGTTGTAGAAATTTTTTAAGCATTTTTTTTTCTAATTCAGGTCTGTTTTTTTAAAATGCCTTTATTTCAGCTTCATTTTGAAGGTTCTGGTCACTGGATATAGAATTCGGGTTTTAAAGGGTTTTTTTCAACAATTTAAATATGACATCTAGTCTCCTTTGATAGAATTTAGGCATCGTTCATATTAATTGTTTCCTTGTATGTAATGTGTTGGGGTTTTTTTTTGTTTGTTTTTGTTTTTGTTTTTGTTTTTGTTTTTGTTTTTGTCAGCTTTAAAATGTTCTGCTTTGGGATCCCCAGGTGGCTCAGCGGTTTGGCGCCTGCCTTTGGCCCAGGGCGCGATCCTGGAGACCCGGGATCGAATCCCACGTCGGGCTCCCGGTGCATGGAGCCTGCTTCTCCCTCTGCCTGTGTCTCTGCCTCTCTCTCTCACTGTGTGCCTATCATAAATAAATAAAAATTAAAAAAAAATGTTCTGCTTTTGTTTGGCTTTCAGAAGTTCGACTATGATGTCTCTAGGCATGTTTTCTTTGTTTTATCCTGCTTTGGGTTTTCTGGGCTGCCTAAGTCTGTAAGTACTTCTTATCCAATTTGCAAAAAAATTGGCCTTTTTTTTTTCAGATTTTTTTCTCCATCGTTCTCTCTATTCTTTTCTAGGATACCAATTACTTATATGTTCGACTACTTAATATTGCCCCACAGGTCACAGAGCCTCTATTTTGGTTTTTCAATTTGTATTTTTTTTCCTCTTCTCCTGATGAGTTAATTGCTACTGATCTAACTTCAAGTTTACTGAAAACTTTTTGTCCTTTCCCTATCTATCTCCTCTTATAATTATCCCCTGGATTTTTCCTTTCAGACAGTGTTCTTTTTATTTCTAGACTTTCTAAGTGGTCCTTTTCAAAAGAGCTTCCATTTCTCTCCTGACATTTCCCTTCATTGTACCCATTATGACCAAAGCTTTTCTTTAAATATTTGAACATATTTCTAAAATTGAATCTTTGCTTGCTAATTCCACTGAGTCATTTCAGGATTGATTCCTGTTAACTGCTTCTCTTCTTGACCATGAGTCACATGTCACTGTTTGAGATCTAATAAATTTTGATTCTCTAGTAGACATTTGGGTTAGATGTTTTTAGAGACACTAGGTTCTGCTTTTTTCCTCTGAGCAGTGTTGACTCTGTTTAGCAGGCAGGTAACTTTGTTGGACTCAAACTCTGTCTTCCCTGAAATGGGTGGCAGCTGAAATCTCTGCTGTTATGCCAGTCTTCCATATGTTGCACCTGGAGTCTTCCTTGCCCAGGGCAGAGTCTGAAGGTCAGCCAAGTGTGCAAGTGGCATTTCTATGCAGATTTTGGAATTCCCTTGTCTTTGGTTTTTCCTTTTCTGGAAATTCCCTCCTTAATTTCCAGCTACTCACTCAGCCTAAAACTTTATCTCGGACTCTTCAAGCCAGTAAGACTATTCGGCGTTGTGAAGACTGAAAAGTGGCCTGGAGTGGAAAGGTGTTTAATTCTTCACAAACTTACTTCAAAACTCAAGTTACCTTCACTTTCTGCCTGCTTTGTACTTACTTTCCCTATGAGTCTTAAAAAGGAAAGATTCACAATGCCAATGAATAACAGAAGCATTGATATTAGAATCTATTAAAAATGTAGTAATCAAAGTTTGTGATAAAGCTTTTATGACATTGAGAATGATATCTGAATTTAGAAAAATCAAAATATGAATTACTTGTGGTGGTAAATCAGAGGCTATCATTACAGGTGAAATTTTAGGTTAGACAAAAACCAAAATTAGTATTTTCTATTTATTTTTAATGATAGAAATTATTATGTCCAAGAAATTACTACCTGTGAATGTGCTTTGCACTGCCACATGGACTTACATGGTAATATGTTCCAGTTGTACTGATTTAACTATTAAATTAACAAAACAAAGTCAATCGGAGAAGGACAAACATTATATGTTCTCATTCATTTAGGGAATATAAATAATAGTGAAAGGGAATATAAGGGAAGGGAGAAGAAATGTGTGGGAAATATCAGAAAGGGAGACAGAACATAAAGACTCCTAACCTGGGAAATGAACTAGGGGTGGTGGAAGGGGAGGAGGGCGGGGGGGGGGGGGTGAATGGGTGACGGGCAGTGAGGGGGGCACTTGATGGGATGAGCACCGGGTGTTATTCTGTATGTTGGTAAATTGAACACCAATAAAAAATAAATTTATTATAAAAAAATAAATTAATTAACAAAACAAAGGTAATCTTTATCATTCTTTTCGACTGGTTCTACTGAATGTCAACTGTGCATAATCTCTAAAACTCATCTGTGTTACTTACTGTGTCTAAACAAAGACACAGCAAATTGCATTTATTCAACTACGTTGTTTACATCTGATTCAAAATGATTTGTAAAGTCGTACAAGGCATCCATCAGTAACAGGGAAAGCTCAGAGATTCGTGGTTCTCACTGTGGGGTTTTAAAAAACATATTTAGTTCTTTTAATTGACATGGGTGGAGGAAGAAGCATTCAGATTTATTCATTACTTATTTATTGCATATCTGAGAGGCATTTGAAAACTTCCCATGGGGGATGCGTGGAGCATGACCTGAACCAAAGGCAGATGCTCAACCACTGAGCCACCCAGGCGCCCTTGATTTCTCTTTCTGCTACTTTATTATTGGTGTATAGAAATATCATGTAAGATCATACATTTAAAAACCCAAAAGGACCTATAGAAATGTTAGCTCTTGCCACTCTTCAGTGAGCATGCCCATATTCTTTCATTCCTAGTGGAGTGTTCAAAAGAATCACAATGGGGGTGGTGCACCTGGGTGGCTCAGTGGTTGAGCATCTGCCTTTGGTTCAGGTCGTGATCCTGAGGTCCTGGGATCAAGTCCTGCATCAGGCTCCCCACAGGGAGCCTGCTTCTCCCTCTGCCTATGTCTCTGCCTCTCTCTCTGTGTCACTCATGAATAAATAAATAAAATCTTAAAAAAAAAACAAAAAACTTCCCATGGTGTTTAACCTCAGAGCAGTTACCTTTTATTTTTTCTAATTAGATTGAATGCCAATTCTTAGCTGGTAAATTTTTTAAAAATTAGCAAGATGAAATTTGTGGCTCAGATGTTAGTTGTATGAAGTCAGATAACCATTTACTCAAACAGTTATTGGAATTATTTAGCCTTGTAAATATTGTGTATTAGTCAGCAGATGGCATGCATTGTACATTAAGTATTCCACCGTGTTATGGCATGTACTTTAGAACAGAAAGCATCTGGTTTTCTCAGAAAGACACATTATCCCCTCATTTGCAGTTTAGTGTTAATTTGTGAACTATTTAGTGATTGTCAAAGAAGGTGATATTTCATCTTCATTTAGTTTGTGTAGCAGATTCAATCAAGAATAAGATGGGGTGAAAATACATTCAGCAATTCCTTAGCAAGCTTCAGCATATCAAAAAAACAACCCTGAGGAATTGTTTTCCTGCTTTGGCTGGGGGCTTGCACAGGAGGACAGAAGCCTTTTGGATGCAGTTTCTGAGTGCCCTCCATGGTTTTCAGGAATATCAAAACCATTTCCTGTTGTATATGAATAAGTGCAGAAATCCAAAATCCAAGAAGCAAGGAAATCCACAAACGAGGGCAGTTAAATATACTTCTGAGTCATCTATTTACGATAACACTGTAATAGCCTAAATGGAAAATCTCCTTATGTATAAAACCAGGCACGTGTTCACAGGCTACCCTTTGCGTGGTTTCAAAGGAGAGGTTGGTTGGCGGGCAGTGCTCTAACCTAACATAACCTAACATATTTCTTGTCCAACTGATAGCCATCTGTCAGCCTGGCCTGATGCCTATTCCCAAGGTAGTGGGTCACTCTTGACAGGGCCCAAGTTGTGGCTGTCAAGGTCCTCTCCAGGGAGCTGAGTCACACAATAGATGAGAGAGTGAACACACAGAGAAACAGAAGCGCAAACTGCATCCACCTCAGCAGTCAAAATGGAGAGGGTAGCTATTTGTTTCCCTTCATACCAGAGGTGTTTTTTTTTTTTTTTTTTAAATCTGTTAACCATAGAATGACTCTCTTAGGCTGAGACTAATGCCCTTTTAACCATAAACTTTAAGGCCAGTTGTATCTGAGGGGAAGCAGAAAAACTAGGTTCTGTAATAATATTAAACTCCCTTTTCCCTAAATATCGAGATGAATTAAATAGCCATTGAAGAGTAAATAAATAAATAAATCCCTGTCAAAAAAACAAACCAAAAACCTTAACACTTTTGTTTTATATTTGGAGAACTAAATTGATAAATATTTCCTTGAAGAAATAGCAAAATATATATGCAAATTATATTTAGATATATATATATATATTGTAGTTATTGCATGTCTTACCAGTTTAGATCTGTGTTTCACTTGAAGGAGTGTTTCCAGTTTCAAAGAAGAGTAAAATATCTCAAATTAAAAGAACAAAAACAAAAAAACATTACTTTGGTGGTAAAAGATTTTGGGGTTTGATTTATTTAGTGTCTGTGTTTAGAGATACAAGTGATCAAGGACATTAATGAAAATGTTGTGTGTTCAGTTTGATTGATGCTCTTCAGAAACACTTTAGAAATGTTAAATGCTCAGCCAAGAAGAAAAGATCCTTGATTTTCTTGTGTAGGTAGGAGCTGGGTATGGATGTGGGAGTTCTGAGTGGGATTGCCTTCTAGCTGCTGGCTTCCAAAGATGCTAAAAGGAGCACAGTGGTGGTTGTTACTGATGGATGAGTGCATTTTGCTGTCCAGGGCTTTCTCATATGGACTGCTAGGAGTATTTTTGTTGGGATTGGTGTTCCCCTGTTATCTATTTCTTAAGGAAAATCGGGGAATAACTGGGGAATATACCGGGGTGGGGGTGGCGAGGAGACACATATGAACCGGGTAAAACTAGCTGTTCTGTGTACCTGAGAGACTTGGGGAGAAATGTGTTTTGTTAAATGAGCTCTCTACTTGAGGGTTATGCTCAGGGTCTTTCTTTGTCATTTGGCTTGCATTCCAAGTTTCCTCTGGCCTAAGGCAGCACCTATGCGGTAGCTTCCGAAGAAATTATGTACCTATTTTGAAGGAATTTGTCCCATATAGATGTCTTGAGGTTATTGGCTGCTTCAGGAAAACCTGTTTTCATTGGCAAATAAACTGACATGGTGGGGGCAGGGGGAGAAAAAAGGTCACCAACTACCTTTCAAAGTGATAGGAAATGGATGCCATGAGTGCTGTGAGTCTGTTTTACTGTCATGACAGGAGATCTAAGAGTAAGAATGTCACTCCTGCCTAGTATATGCAGGTGACCTGCAGCCACAGGCAGGTCATTATACCTGTAGGTGCCAGATACTCCAGGATTTGGCATCAGGCCTGGGTTATGCTCAGAAGCCAGCTGGCTGAGCATTAGGGAAAACCAGGAAGACTTCACCTAATTGGGGGTAAAAATATGGCTGTGTAAAAGATGCATAAGAAAGCAGCATGTCTTTTTATAACTAAATATAATAATGATTTTGAATAAGAGAATATACAAATATCAAACACATGAACTCACTCTTCATTTCTCAGATTCTCCCCTATCTCGGCCTGCCTCAGAACCACCCCACCGCCCCCACTCCGCTCAGCAAAGGCACTAGGCAGCATGTAATCATGTCACTCTGTCACCAAGTCTCCTTCTCAATGAAATTCAGGTGTCGAAACAGAAAGGAGTGATGGCAGATTTTTCCCTTCTTTCAGCAGAAAGCCAGGGAAATGCTTCCAGAGAGATGAAAACTACACTTTTGTGTCATCACAAATCATCTGTATAACACCTGGTGCACAAATATTACGCCTCTTTGTGTCAGCTGTTTATGGCTTAGGTTAGGACAGGAATACATTTTCTGTGTCAATACTTGATTAGGTGAAAAATTCCCTGCAAGTGGAAGCTGAGTTACTTGTCAAGAAATGGGTTGTATTGAAAACAGAACAGAAGCTCTTGTGAGATAATGAATGTTATTTGTTTGAGAAAAATCACTATTTCACAACAAAATAATATCAACAGACTTGAAGCTTATATGTAAATATGTTTTCCAAAAACTTCAAGTGTTTTAAATAATCATTTAGGCAACGTGCCTACAACAAATGCAGGTCAAGAAATACCCTTACTAGCGGGCAAAAATATAAGCATTAAAATAAAATGAGAGTTTCTTCTTACGGCTTTCTTGCCATGTGCCATCCGTTTTTACATTCTATGAAAATCCTCTCTGATCCTATCACAATCATGCAAGTTACTCCCATTTTACAGATGATTAACCTGAAGGAAAAACCTGATTCAAATTTCGGAATTTCTCATTCAAAACCAGATACTATCTTGAGTATGAAAACCAGATACCATTCATCCACATTTAAGTCGGTCTTTTACATGTATCCTAAATCCAGTTTCTGTACGTGTGTTTTAAAATCTGAGTTCACTGTGCAGTTTTGATTTTTCCATCTCTGTGATCAGTGTCATTGCTTAATTTACTGCTAGAGCTGATAAAATATCTGCCAGTACATCTGCTGGAGTGTTGCCACTGGGATGAACGGTGGGGTTTGAGGGGGGCGTTGTTCTTTTTAAAGATTTTATTTATTTATTTGAGAGACACTGAGTGAGAGAGAGAGCATGAGAAGGGGAGGGTCAGAGGGAGAAGCAGACTCCCTGCTGAGCAGGGAGCCCAATGTGGGACTTGATCCTGGAACCGTGGGATCATGACTTGAGCTGAAGGCAGACACTTAACCAACTGAACCACCCAGGCGCCCCAAGCTGGTGTTTTTTTTCTAACTGGCCTGAAAAATATATTATTTACTTTACTATGGAAACTTAGGACAGTGGAGTCAGTTTATTCACATAAATAAAGTCACTATACTGCGTTTTGCATTTGGCCTTAAGAAGGCTAGGGAATGTCATCTTGACAATAAGGGAATTTGTACTGATGGGTGACAGTCTTCAAAATACTGAGACTTTTACTGATCTTTTTTATTAAAAAAAAAAAAAAAAGATAGGTCACTAGGGCTCTGAATACCATAGATTCCCATCACATTTTTCAAAACTTTGCCTGCCAGGCTGACATCTTTTAAAATAGAGCAAAATCCATATCAGAACATCTACACTGTGAAAGGATATAGCACAGAAGATCCGGGGCATGTTAAGGAATGAGTATTAAAAACCTTTTTTAAAGAAGTTACTATTGACATATAGCAGATATACTGTTGAATTAGTTTCAGATGTACAGTGTGGTGATCTGACATTTCTATACCTTACTCAGTGCTCACCCTAAGTATAGTCATCATCTGTCATCATACATTATTACAAGATTATTGATTATATTCTGTATGTGGTGTTTTCATCTCTGTGACTTACTTATTTCATAACTAGAAGATTATACCTCTTCATTCTCTTCATCTATTTTCCCCATCCCCTCACTCACCTCCCAGCTGGCAACCACCGGTTTCTTCTCTGTGTTTAAGAATTTATGGTTTTGTTTTGTTTTGTTTTCTAGAATCTACATGTAAGTGAAATCATATGTAAGGTATGTCTTTTTCTGTCTGACTTATTTTACTTAGCATAGTATCTCTAGGTCCATCCATGTTGTCACAAGTGGCAAGATCTCATTCTTGTCTATAGCTGAGTAATATTCCATGATGTGTGTATATATACTATGTATATATATATAAATGGTATATACATGTACCATAATGGTATATATATATACCAAATCTTTGTTCACCTATCAATAAACACTTGGGTTGCTTTCATATTTTGGCTGTTGTAAATAATGATGCAGTAAACATATAGGTGCATATATCTTTTCAAATTATTGCTTTCATTTTCTTTGGATAAATACCCAGTAGTGGAATTATCAGATTTCATGGTCTTTATCTTTTTAAGTTTTTGAGGAACCTCTATACTGTTTCCACAGTGATTGCACCAATTTAACATTCCAGCTTTTAAAAAGCGTAAGAAGTGCTGGAGTGCCAACCTTGAGGGCTAGAGTAAGGTGAGCAGGTGTGAGCCTTCCTTTAAGTTAAAAAGTCCATAAGGTATTAGTATTTGCAAAAGCATGTTGAGAGCAGCACAGCTTCTTCCCCTTTGGATTGGTTGTGAGTTTAAAGTAGATAGAAGCAGATGAAAACAAAACATGTGCATAACTAATGCTTGCTTTACATAAAAAAATGAATGTCAATATGAAGTAGTCTTCAGCTTTCCATTCAAGCCAGCCTATCATTTGGTAACACTGTTGTTAGCAGCAGAAGCATAATATACCCATTTACTATTTTTTAGTCTCAGATTTATTTTCTATTCCACCATATTCATACCATCTTTTTTCCCCCAAACATGACAATTACAGTCTTGCTTCTTTCTCTGCAAAGCTGCTAGCATTGTCTGATTTGCTCTACCCACTGCTCCTGCTTTACCCCTCCTCCTCTCCATCTGTTAAAATGTCCCCAATCTTCAAAAGTCACCTCTTCCAAAGAGCCTTTGTGTGTATCCCCACAAGCTGTGTATGAACGCTTTTTCTTTGTTTGATCTCTCAGATGTTCAAATTATCGACATTATGATATATCCTAACATTTTTACCTTTAGCATCATGGCTCCTAGATTCTGTGATATCCCTTTCTTCTGTAAATTAAGGTAATTTCTTTTTGTCATGTTTCCGGGCACCTTTCTCATTTTTCTGTTAAAAAAAAAAGTCTCAAAAGTTACATTTGCTGGATTTGCTAGTTCTTTCTGCACTCTGGGGATTATTGATGTATCCTTTGAGAGTTGAAGTTGTTTCCTCTTATTTTGTCACCTTTCATGGACTTCAAATATCTCTGGACCATGTTTGTTTTATTCTTTTTAGTTTGAAGATCACGGTCCCTGCAAACAAAGGTTCAAAATACATGTTGAGAGGTTCTCCATTCTCAGATAAAATCACCTGCTTCCAGACACCATGTTCTGTTCTGGATTCATAGGGTCGTCTTTCTTGCCCCTAGTATAAGTTGAACAAATTTTGAAATTTTACTTTTTCAGGTATCTTTTATCTGTTGGTATGTACTATGTGTGTAATCTCCAGCCAATGCATCATGGTGGCTTTTACCCTGATATTTTTAGAAGCTGTCTTCTTGTGATCCGTAGCCCATTTCAGCCTCAGTACGCCCCTTAATTTTAGCTGGTAATTCCCATGTGATCCACTCCCTTATCCTAGAGTTTTATCGCATCCACTTCACCCCTGATTCTCTAGTGGAGATTGTCTCTTCAATTATCAGGAATGGAATTGTCAGCACTGAAAGTCCTGACTTTCTTATATATGCTACACTTGACAGTGGGTGACTTCTAGCAGATGACTGAATGCTGCTATGTTGTATCTCTATGACAGTTTTAAAATCTACATGAAGGAGAGATTTTCTTTGTTCTTCCTTGGAGATTAGGTGGATCGTATGAAGTATTCCATTTCAGTCCATTCCTTCTCTTAAGGAAACATCTCCATTCCCCTCATACCTGCTCTCTTCTCATTTCTCTCTCTCTCCTAAATGTTTCCCCTGCTTCAGACATTTTCAGGAAATAGCAAGGCTAGAGACTATGTCCCATAAAAACTAGTACCCACCTTCTCTCCTTCCCCTCTCAATCAAGCCTCCTAATGAAATGAGTTATACTTCCCATCTTCACAATTTCTCACTTTACTAATTTATTCATCACCAAAAGAAACATGGCTTTTGTTCTCACATTTCTTCAAAAATAAGCAACAAATCACTAAATCTAGTGACCATTTTTGTGTTATTTCCTCTTGAATCCTTTCCCAGATTTCTATAAGACTATACATGTTTGTTTTCTTTACATCTTTCTGCCAATTATTTTATTTCCCAATGTGACTTTCTCTTTCTATAACTATGCCGAAATGTAAGTGCCCCTAAGGTAAAGTTAGATCTTTTCACATGGCCTAGATCCTATGTATTCATCTTACATATTCTTCCAGGGAAATCTCACCCATATACATGGATGCAACTAGTTCCTAAATGCTGTTGAAATCCTAAAGTATCCATCTAATCTAGAACTCATTCCCAAGTTCTGATAGCAGTATCCACTATTTACTGCCTTTCTCTTCCAGAGGCTCCAGAAATTGCTAAAGCCTAAATCCCAGAATCATTATTTACTTTTTGTCTTAATGTTCTCCTTTTGCAGTCTTATCTCCTAGCTTTCATACTATCCAGTTGCAGATCTTTGCCTAAAAAGCTTTCTTTCCCTGTTCCAAATTCCAATTTCACTTATCATTTGAAGATACTAGTGTTGCCTTTAAATGGGAGCCTCATGCCTTCTGGTGGTGTGGAGGCCATGGGGTACTCATGCGAGTGTTGAGGATGGAAAGGTGGAGTGAATAGAACATTGATTCTCTGCCTATGAAGAAAATTATATTCCCAGGTCCTAGGTATTATCTAAAACTGAATATTTCTTTCCCCTTGTCTCTGTAACTACATGATAGATTTCAATAATTTTGGTGAGGTTATGGCCAAAACTGGCAGTTAATTAGTTGTAGATACTACATACCAAATATGTGACACGCAGTTATTTAATTCTTTCAGCAGCTATGAAATGAAATAAAAGTTAAGAGCACTGCTTTCAAGATTACAAAGAAAAAAAAGGAAAGAAAAGAATGAAAACAGAAGTTAGGTTGCCTTCCTAAAGACAAACAAGGTTCAGACTCTGGCATCTGGATGCCAGTGTTTATCCTTTCTGCTAGAGTATTCAGGTTCTCTATCGGTTTTGACAACAAAGATCCTGTAAGTCTTTTGTTTGTTAATGGATTTGACCATTTGCACAATTATGAGAGAGAGAGAGAGTAACCTCAAAAATCTTAAATAATCTATAGCCTCAGACAAATGTCAACATCTATAAATATGCTCAGAATCGCCTACCAGTATAAAGCATGGAATAACTATACTATGAACTTGGTGATACAGCTCTGAGGATTTAGTGCCCCAGTAAAGCTTTTATGTGGGGATATGTTTGATTCATTCTGGGAAGGTTAAGGATTTTTTTCACTGTATCTGTACAAGAGTGCAGATTACCTATGATTGGCAATAATTAAATGCTGAGAGAGAGAGAACTTGGAAATCCCTTTCAGATGATCACATATCTCAAACATTTTTTGAAATCCACAGATTTCCTAAAGTGAGACAAGACAACCATTTGGAGGAAAGACAAATTAAAATAGCTTTTGAAAATGTAGTCTAAAACATTCAAAATCGAAAAATGTAAACATATTTGCGGATAAATTAATTAACTTGTACCAGATGTTTCACTGAAACAAAATAATCAAGCGAATATTACAATTTGAAAACAAGAGAGGTTCTCTTTATTCTTGTGGCAAATGATTAGTATGAGTGTATCCTTCAACACTTACAGCAAATGAGTGACTAATAGCATTGATCACTGTACTGAATTGTTCGATTTATGTCTAAAATCAAGTAGTTACTGTCAAGTAAATTTCACCTCAGTGAAGAGAGAGTATTTTCATAGTGCTTTGGGAAGCCGGTATGGCTATTTCTCCAACAAAGATCTAATGTTTCACAAATTGAATTAGACTCATTTGACCTGCTATGAAGGAAAGATGCTCTTGATGGCAGTAGAATTCTTGTCATAGACTTTCCAAGTACATGGCATTATTTCAGTTTCAGCTTATTATAGTATATACCTCTGCCATGTGGGCAGCTGAACAGCACCTAAAAGATTCGTCCCTGTTAGGAGAGCATCTAGATTGAAGCTGTGGTTTAGCACAGTAACAACTGATAAACTTCAGTTGTGCAAAACTGTGTCATGGCATGGCTTTATTTAAATAATATTGAAGGGGGAGGGGCATTCGCATTTCCATTTCTGGGTGTACTCACTCCAAGCCCACCCTCACACATGGAATTCCTCTAAATAAACCTAATGCTGCTAATCATCTGACTCATTAGCAAGTGCTTCTTCCTGCCTGAAACTGAGTGGGTGCAGTGGAGGATAGATTAATCTTTAAATCCCATGGAACACGCATCTGCTCTCTTTGCCTTCTGATTTTTTTTATGTCAGTAGCATAATTAAAAATAAAAATGTATTGCTATGTCAGGAGAGAAAAGCTGTTAATATACTTGCAAAGGAATATAATCGGCCAATAATTAATAATCACACTAATGAAATATTTCAATATTTATGTAGAATTTATGCTTTAGACAGAAGGAAGAAAATCTACCTAGAAACTCCAAAAAGTTCCTTACATTTTTATCTTTCTCTCTGCCTGGAATTCTTTCTACCCCCTCCCACTGTTTTATTCCTCACTATTTTCAAGACAGCTCCTCAGGCAAAGCCAGACCACAGTTATTTATCTCTCTTCTGAACATGTAGCTTTGTAAACAAACGTACCACACATTTGGTACTTGTTTCAGTATACCCTTATAAGAATCTTAATATTTTTCATTTTGATAAAAGAGTGGATTTGGGGGCACCTGGCTAGCTTATTCGGTTAAGGGTCTGCCTTCAGCTCGGGTCATGACCTCAGGGTCCTGGGATCCAGCTCCATGTTGGGCTCCCTGTTCAGCCAGAAGTGTTTCCCCCTCCCCTTTTGCCCCTCCCCCCATCTTGTGCTAGATCTCTCTCTCTCTCTCAAATAAATAAATAAATAAAATCTTAAAAATAAAGAGTGGATTTAAAGAAAGTCTCATGTATTTGGGTTAAATTCCCAACTATAAATTATAAGTTCATTGAAAGTGAGAGTCCATGTTTTGTTAGCCTCACCCATAGCATTGGACTTCTACATGGTTCATCCCCACTAGCCTTTTGGAAATTGATTTATATTGAAGAAATCATGATGAATGATGTTATCATAATATCAAAAGCCAAAATATTAGATCATTAGGGATTATCTTTTGATGCCTTCTTTGTTTTCTAATACTTATTGAATATGTAAAACCTTTTCAATTTCATCACTCCTTTTCTTTCTAATCCTCCATTGGCTTTTTCATCTCACTCTGAGCTACTACAAATCTCTTACAGTGGCCTAGGGAGTGCTTGTGATCTAGTTTTTTCTCTATTGTTGGGCCTCCTACTACCACCCTCCCTCCCTCCTTCTACTCCCTCCCCATCTGAACGCTGTCCAGCACAGGGTTTTGGACCTGCTTTTCCTATGTTTGGAATGCCAGATATCCCCTTGGCTTTCTACCACACTTCCTTCAGGTCCCTGCCCAGCTCCCGCCTCATCAGTGAGGGGTTTTTCCATCAGATTTTATGAAGTACCAGTTACCTTCACTAACATTCTCTGGCCACCACACCCTCATTTCTATTTCTCCCTAGAATTTCTCACATCGGATGAAATGCATATTTATTAATATTCTGATATTTCCACTAGCACAGACTGAGTTACCCAGGCACCCCTCTTAACATTTTTTATGGCTTTAAACATTAGATTTGAATTCACTCTAAACAACGAGTATAAACTCATTCTGCTAATAGTCTTCTCCGTTATTTACACTTGTTTAAACTCTGGTCAGAAAAAATTAGGTTGTTTTTACTCCCTGGCCTTACTGAGAAGCCCTTGCTGGAGGTGCCAGCTATCACATCATCCTGCTCGTCTTTTGTGCTTGAATTATTTGTTGTATCTCCACTCTAATGTTGCTTTTTAGAAATCTTATTACATCACATCCATTTTTAAAAGGTTAGATTGGTTAAAGCTAGACAAAATAATCAATCCTAACCAAATATACAGAACCTACAAACTATCTCATGATGCTTCAGATGATTAGAGGTAGGGGCCGGGAGATGTGTGACTACTTAATAATTATAATCCCTCTCAGTATGGAATTCTCCCATTACCCTCAAATTCTTTGATGTACCAACTGTGACATGTGACCAATATGGAGTGATAGAATTACTCATCTATAAATTAACATTAATAAGCTTAATTTCTTTCTTGTTTTTAGAATTAAAATAAATAGAAATATAAACAGCATTTTCCTATTCCACACCAATGGAGTATCTTGCAAATCTTTTGAGTTGTACCCATCCCACTTTGGAGAAAAGCATAACTTACTGTGGTGGTATTATTAATGTATTATGTAAAAAGCCACACGGAATAATGGGTATTGGAACAGTTATTTAACCTCCATAAAATGTTAAAAAAAAATAACAGTGTATGTCAGTGTGTGTCCAATTACTGTATCATTAAGATGTTTCAAACAGCAGGGTGTTTGGAAGGAACTGTAGAAATCCAGTCAACATTTTTTGAGGTGGATATGAGGGGTGTTCGAGGTGTGGGGAAGGGAGCAGTGAATAGCCTTTATTTCAACAACTGAACCAATTCAGATCTTTTGTTCATTGGAAATATTAACTACTATCCCACTAACGCTTTATTTCTATCAGTGGCTTCTGCACTGATCCTCTACAGGGTTTTGAAATCTTTTCTTTGTGTAGAATCCAGGATCGTACACAAATAAATGTCCTTATCCTGATTCACCGCTAGTGATGGTAGATTCTGTTCACACCCAAGTACAGCAGGAATTAGCTATCTCTATGAACAGTTTTTGATTTCTGTGAGCGTTTTCTATAGGCTGGTTGAGAGTTTCAAACAGATTTTATTTTTGGACTTTTATATTGATGATAAACATTCTGTTCCGGATTGAGTTGTGGCTGGCAACAAACTCATACATTGAAGCCAGTGCCTCTAGTGCTTCACAGTGTCACCCTTCCTTGGAGATAAGGTCTTTATAAAGATAAGCAAGTTAAAATGAGGATATTAGGGCCAGCCCTTGTCTACTAAGAGGAAATTTGGACTCAGACACACTCAGAGGAAGATGATGTGAAGATACACGGGGAAGATGGCCATCTCCAAACTAGAGAAAGGGGCCTGGAACAGATTCTTCCTCACAGCCCTCAGAAGGAACCAGTGCTCCTGATACCTTCCTTTCGGCTTCCAGCCTCTATAACTGTGAGATAGTAAATGTCAATTATTTAGGCCACTCCTTCTATGGCACTTTATTATTGCAGCCCAAGCAAAATAATAAAAAATCTTAACCTTATTACTTTTTAAATTTTTTAAAAGATTTTATTTATTTAAGAGAGCGAGCACATGAGCATGGGGAGGGATAGAGGGAGAGCGGGAAGCAGACTGCCTGTTGAGCATGAAACCCAATATGGGGCTCGATCCTAGGACCCCGAGATCATGACCTGAGCCAAAGCCAAACACTTAACTGACTGAGTCGCCCAGACACCCCTTAGAGTAGCTTAAATCTACTTTATGTTCTTAACAACCTTCCCCCAACCAGCAATACAGATCTTCATTTGCCTAACTGCTTTGTATCTCAGAACTATCTGTTCCTTAATATTTTTTGACAGTGTAGAATTCGTTATTTCTCTCTTAAACCAGCACAATTCAATTCCAAACTTGCTTTACTACAACCTGATCCACATTCAACTAATGTAATTGTTATTTTGTTATTAATGTTTCTACTCACATATTTATGTTTAAACCAACTCTCAAACTATATGTTTTCTAATTTCCCCCCAGTTTTTCTTCATTCTTTTCTTCTTTCTTACCTTCTTTGGTTTAGTTTTCTAATATAGCCTATTTCCCCTTTATCAGCTTATACGTTGTTTTAAACTTTCTTGAGTATTAATTTTAGTGATTACAATGCAGATCATTGACTCATTGGAATCTAAAATATATAGTACTTTAACTACTTCCAGAGTGACAGAAAGACCTGATAATACTTTAACTAACCCCCTTTAATAACCTCTTATACTTTGTTACCATTATTAGGTGCTTTTATAATGCATGTATATATTTTAGACCACACACCATGTTTTTATGTTTTCTTTTTTTTTTTTTTTTTTTTTTTTTTTATTTATTTATTTTTTTTTTGTTTTTATGTTTTCAACAGCTGATAATCATCTATAGTCACCTGACTTTTTTTTGGTCATTATTTCTTTCTACTTCCATATGGGTTCATTTTAATCTCAGTACTTTAATATTTTTATTGTTGGATATCTGCTAGAGATGATTCTTCTCAATTTTTGTTTCTCTGAAAATGTCTTGATTTTACTTTTACATTTAGAGGACATTTTTTTTTCCAGGTATGAAATTCTCTGCTTGTAATTTTTGCTTTGAGTTTTTGAAGGCCCACTCCATAATCTGTCATTTTGACTGTTAATTTTGAGCCAATTTTGAGTTGTAATTTTGCTCCTTTAAAGGCACTTTGTCCCTTTTATTGCTTTTCTGATTTTATTATTTTTGGCAGTTTTACTACGATAAGCCTAGGAGTGATTTCCTTTATATGTTTCCTGCTTGGTGTTTGGGGTGTTTCTTGAATCTGTAGCTTGATGTCTTTCATCAATTTGGGGAAATTCTTACTGATTATTTCTTCAAGTATTGCTTTTATCCCTTTTTTTTCTTTGTTCTTTCTGAGATTTCAATTACTTGTATATTCAACTTTCTCGCTATATCTCATATATCTTACTAGGATTGCATCTCTGTTTTCTACCTCTTCTCTCTCTGTGTTTCAGTATGCATTTTTTCCCATTGATCTATCCTCCATTTTGCTAAACTTTTAAAAATCAGTTGTGTATAATGTGCTATTAAACACATCCCCTGAGTTCTCAGTTTCACCTATTGCCTTTTCTAGTTTTAGAGATTTTATTTTACTTTTTATGGTTTACTGTTCTCTGCTGAAATTTTCAATGCTGTAAACTCTTTTCTTGAATAAATTCATTACAGGCATTTTGAAATCTACCTCTGACAGCTCCAATATCTGAATATCCTGAGTTCTGCTTCTGTTGTTTACTTGTCCTTTTGCTTTTTGTGCATTTGGTGTTCAAATACCTGCTTATTTTTTTATTAATTCCTAGACATTATATAGGAAATGCTGTAGAAATAATGTGAATCACTAGATGATGTCTTCCTGAGATAACTTGCTTTAGGTTCTGGCAGACGTGATATCCAAGGAAACTTAACTCATTCATCACTTGAGCTGATTCGTAACAGGGTAATTTCTTTGTACAGGCTAATCTATTTCTATTTCACTCTTTGTGTTTTGGCCATCACACCTGAGTGTCTGGAATGCTTACCAGGGCCCCTCATCCTTTCTGGGCTGCAAGCTTAGTTTTTGCCCCTTTGGTTTAATAACACTACTAGAAGCTCTGCTCATTTTCACATGTTCTCAGTCACTGCTTCCTGATTGGCTTTCTAGTTAGGAAGTGCAGCATGATATTTGACATTGGTGACTCTGGCTTTCCTTCTCTTTGTATCTTATCCTTGAGGTCTTTATGGCCTTGGGGTTTTTCCAATGTCTTCAAGACAAGCCTGAGAGAAGTTTCGGCATTCCCTAAGTTTGTTCTCAAATAATTCAGTTGAGTACCCTCAGTGGTAAGTACAATTTCTATTTTGCAAGTAAGATTAAAACTCACATAGAGGGACCTGGGTGGGTCAGTCAGTTAAGTGTCTTTTGACTCTTGATTTTGGCTCAGGTCATGACTCATGGTTGTGAGATCGAGCCCTGAGTCAGGCTTTGTGCTAGGCGTGGAGCCTGTTTAAGATTCTTTCACTCTCTCTCTCTCCCTCTGCCCTACCCCCTACCTCTGCTCATGCTTTTCTCTCTCTCTCTCTCTCAAATAAGTAAATAAATAAAATAAACCTCATGTAGAGATAACAAAATGGCATTTATATCTCATATGTACTTTCATTCAAAGTTCTAAACAATAGGATGGCAAATTAAGGCCTAATATTACATCTTAAGTGATTTCTCAAGCAGAATATTCATCCTTCTTAGGGTTGTAGAAATTAAAACTACTTTGGTGGGAAAAAAACCCACACCATTTAAAGCTACTTACTTAAATGTTAAATTAGAGTCATTTTAGTATGATGGTAATTAAAATTGCATAGAGTAGATGATTTTAAAAGGCTTCATTTTTATTTTGTTGCCAGCCTTTCTTTTTTTACTAGCTTGTTGGCACATAGAAAATTGTTAGCATTTTTCTCAGCATTTTTTTTTACTACTAAATGATAAGATATTTTGCATTGTCTTAAAGGATGATTTTTAATTTTTTTTTAATTTTTTTTTATTTATTTATGATAGTCACAGAGAGAGAGAGAGAGAGAGGCAGAGACACAGGCAGAGGGAGAAGCAGGCTCCATGCACCGGGAGCCCGACGTGGGATTCGATCCCGGGTCTCCAGGATCGCGCCCTGGGCCAAAGGCAGGCGCCAAACCGCTGTGCCACCCAGGGATCCCTTAAAGGATGATTTTTAGTTAATGATTTTTAGTTAATGCCTTAAATATATGCTTGATGTCATGGTTTTATAGAAGGAAAAACAAATCAAGCACAAAATGAGAAAGAAATGATAATATAAAACTTGATAAATATAAATAATCTTAATGAAAAAATACATTTCAAAGCCATCAAAAACAATAATTTTTATAGATATTTTAAGGAACCTATCTAGTCTTCTTAACAGTAAGTCCCCTTACTTAAGCTCATCTTCTACATTTCTACCAGATTAATTAATCAGCTAAAAACTTCTATTCTTGTCTTCAAATGGCTCAGTTTCCTAGTAAATAAACACATACTGTTCAGTTCCACGTAGAGACATATTTATTCATAGTATAGTTTCCTATCTATATCTGTAACCCTCTTTCCTATTCTTTTCTCCTAAAAACTCTATGCTCTAACTTCTCCCCAGCTTTCTACATTTTATAATGCTTTGCTTTTTTTATTTTAATGTATTCATTTATTTGGGGAGTGGGGGTGAAGGCAGAGGGAGAAAGAATCCTAAGCAGACTCTGCACTGAGGGCAGAGCCCCACACAAGGCTCAATCTCATGACCCTGAGTTCAAGACCTGAGCCAAAATCGAGTCGGGGAGCTTAACTGACTGAGCCACACAGGTGCCCCATGCTGTTGCTTCTTGGATAGCCTTTATTCCACTCTACCTGGAAACCTCCTACTCATTTGTAAACTCCAAACACATATATCTCCTTTATGTAATTTTTTCAGAAAAGGTTGGTTATCTACCATTCATTTATATCCATGCCTCTTGGTAGAAATTGGAGTGATATAATTAGAGTTGCTGGTATATTTTTTACATTTCCTATATGTAGATGTTATTGGCAAGTGATTTACATAACAATCATAGGACTTACAATATTGTCTTTGATAGATTTATGTCTGTCCACGATTACTAGATTTTTTATGAGATTTTTTATTATTTCCTATGAATGCTCAGTAAGGAGAGAGAAATTCAGAGACAGAAAGGCAGACATATTAATTTCAGAAGTATATATGCCAAGATTTAAAGATTTTTATACTGTGTGATAGAAATAATTTTCTTGGACAGCCCAGGTGGCTCAACACTTTAGCGCCAGCTTCAGCCCAGGGCATGATCTTGGAGACCCAGGATCGAGTACCATGTCAGGCTCCCTGCATGGAGCCTGTTTCTCTCTCTGCCTGTGTCTCTGCCTCTCTCTCTCTCTCTGTCTCTCATGAATAAATAAATAAAATCTTTAAAAATAAATAAATAAAATAAACTCAGGGGACACCGGGGTGGCTCAGTGGTTGGGCATCTGCCTTCGGCTCAGGGCAGGATATCGGAGTCCCCGGATCTAGTCCCACATTGGGCTCCCTGCATGGAGCCTGCTTCTCCCTCTGCCTGTGTCTCTGCCTCTCTCTCTCTCTCTCTGTGTCTCTCATTAATAAATAAATAAAATCTTTAAAAATAAATAAATAAATAAATAAATAAATAAATAAATATAAATAAAAATAAACTCGGAAGGAAGACTATACTATCAGTTATTGTGATCTTAGTGTGAATTTATATCAACTTGTAACAGCTTTAGAACCATAGAGTTTTACCTCTTAATATGGAATTTGAAAGCTTTGATCTTTCAGAGGCATTTTGGGGGTTAGTAACCAAGTTGAGTTTTGTCATTTGTGTTAAAAGAACCCTTGTTACTATTTTTACTCTTTGATAGCTCAAATTCTTTGTGAACATATGCATTGTCTTTTTTTTTTTTTTATGATAGTCAGAGAGAGAGAGAGAGAGGCAGAGACACAGGCAGAGGGAGAAGCAGGCTCCATGCACCGGGAGCCCGACGTGGGATTCGATCCCGGGTCCCCAGGATCGCGCCCTGGGCCAAAGGCAGGCGGCTAAACCACTGCGCCACCCAGGGATCCCTGCATTGTTTTTTATTTCATTTTGATTTTTCCACTACTAGGTAGAATGCATCCTGACAACAATGCTGACTAACCCAGTCATTACCTATTTCATCTCTGGATGCTTTGCAGCTTGGAATCATTCCTTAAAGAGCCTCCTTTTCCTTGTACCTTTAACTTTTAGGAGGGTTATGTATAACCCTTATGGGTCTGTGAGACCCTTGTAATCTTAATTATGTCATTAAGTCCAAAATACTCTCTAGTGCATCATCAAAGCTATTTTGAAGCCTAAGACCTATATGATACCCTTTTGTATGTTAGCCATTTGTCATAGATGATTTGTAAATGTCATTTGAAATCATTCACTTCAGTGGTCATAATAAGACACCTTCAGTATTAAAGAGGACAGATTTTGAAACAGATAATCGATCTAGTTAGAATGTATTTATGTGATAATGAACAAAATGTAGAGAAGCCAGACTGTCCCAAGCAGTTTGCTGTGTATGATTGTTCTAAGGTGGGATCCCTGGGTGGCGCAGTGGTTTGGTGCCTGCCTTTGGCCCAGGGCACGATCTTGGCGACCCGGGATCGAATCCCACATCGGGCTCCCGGTGCATGGAGCCTGTTTCTCCCTCTGCCTATGTCTCTGCCTCTCTCTCTCTCTTTCTCTGTGTGACCATCATAAATAATAAATAAAAATAAAAATAAAAAAAATGATTGTTCTAATGTAAGACAGGAGTGGAGTGGTAGGTTGAGCAGTTATAAGTGACCTGCATAGACAATTTATTGACATTTGTTGATATTTTTATTTTGAGAAAAACCATAGAGCCAAACATATGTAGATAGGAATTGCAAGTGTGAAACCTTTTGTGCCTTTGATTGGAGAACAGTGTGGTATAGGAGTGAAAAGAAATATTTAAAGGCAGAGCAAGTTTGTTTATCTTATATGTATAGATATCAGGAATATAACCTCAAAGACACAGATCTTGCCATCTGTTCCCCAGTGGAGTTCAGAATCTAGAAGATGAGATCAAGAGATAAAGAAAAAAATGTAAACGATATAAGAAGTACTATGATAGAGGCATACAAGGAAAACAAAGGGAGCAGAGAGTATGGCCTTCTAAACCATGCTGGGTAAGGCAGCAAGGCTTCCAAAGCAGAGGTGGAACCCTTTTATGACAAACTTGATTTTGACTTTGTTTGATTCTAAAATTATGAAAGCATAATATATAATACAAATATGGAAGGGACCCTGGCTGGCTCAGTCAGTAGAGTATGTGACCCGATCTCGGGGTTGTGAGTTCAAGCCCCAGGTTTGGTATGGAGACTACTTAAAAATAAAATCTTTAGGGCGCCTGGTGGCTCAGTCATTTAAGTGTCTGCCTTCAACTCAGGTCATGATCCCAGGGTCCTGGCATGGAGCCCTGCATCAGGCTCCCTGCTTGCCGTGGAGCCTGCTTCTCTCTCTCCCTCTGCCATTCCCCCTGCTTGTGCTCTCTCTTTCTCTGTCAAATAAATAAACAAAATCTTTAAAAAAAATTTTTTTAATCTTTTAAAAAATAAGAAAGGGCTCAATCAGTTGAGCATCTCACTCTTAATCTTGGCTTGAGTCATGATCTCAGGGTCGTGAAAAAAAATAAGGGAGATTCAAAAAGCATAAGAAAATACAAATGGCCTGTGATTTTACCACCCCAAAATCCATATTAATATTTGTTTTAAATATTTCCTTGCCTACAGGCACCTAGCTGGCTCAATCAGTAGAGCATGTGGCTTTTGATCTTGGGATCATGAGTTCAAGCCCTACATTGGGCCTAGATATTTTTTTTTAATTTTAAAAAATAGTTCCTTGCATATATTTTAAATGGTTGTGTTCTTACTGTTTGCATAGTTGTACATGATTTTTAAACATTTAACTTTAGAATATAAAATAAAGTACAAACAAGATAAAAATACAAACTATCAGATATAGTACTACTTATTATGCAGCGAATTAGATCATGATGATGCGATTGAAAGTCACCAAATGGAATTTTAGATTGGGCGGCCAAGGAAGGCTCTTTGCAGAGAGGATATGTAACCTTAGAATATATGGCAAGTTGCAGAGAAAAATCACTGCAAGCAGTGGGAACAGCCGCGCACAGACCTCCTGGCAGGATTAAGCTTGGCATATTAAGGAGAAGAAGCACAATCAGCAGTGCTGGATCTTAGTGGTGGGTTCAAGAGTAGTAGGAGATGAGGTTGGGGAAGTAGGTGGAAACAAGATTCTGCATGGCCCCTATTCATGACTAGGAACTTCTGTAAATGGGCAACATTGGCTAGGAAACACTTCATTGGACATTGCAGTTCCCCTGGTGAGTAGTGGTGCTGGTTTGGCCTGTTATGAATACAGGTGAAAAGTAAGAAGCAGTGAGTCCAAGGAATGTTTTCATGATAGAGGTTTCAAGATTTACTGACTGTTTAGGTCTGAAGAATTACAGGAAAGGAGAAACCAAGGTTCACACCTAGGTGTTAATTTCAGCAATTACATGGATGATGGTTTAGGGCGACCTACTTCTCCTGGTACACCTGGGGGTTTCTTACTTTCAGCACTGCAAGTTCTGTGTCTTGGGAAACTCCTCAGTCTTAGGCAAATCTGGAGAGTTGGTCAAACTAAGTATGATTTAATGTACAGCAAGTTTTATTGTTGTGAGTGGAAGCAGCAAGAATCAACAATGATATTTTGGTCTTTGGAAGTCTCTGATACCTTGACATATATTGTTGAAGAGAGAGCATTAATGGTACTAGAAGAAGAAGAAAATATCTTTTAAATAATACCAGAAAACAATAATGGAGCGAAGAATCCACTTTGAGTGTCTTACATTGTGGTCACTCTGTTGCTGGAATTGTCATGCCATAATCTGCTTAAGAAATTGATACGTGTATTGTTAACTTATGAGTGTTGATACATTATACCACCTCCTCTGCTTCCTGCATAATATATTCAAGTAGCTGAATTGTTACTGAATTACTCAAAATATTTCTGTTTAAACCAAGTGCTAATGGTATTTGATTCAGAGTGCCAGAGTTACTGAATCAGTGAAAAACAGTGTTCATTTGCATAAAACATTACATATTCATTAAATGTCAAGACGGTCAAGTATCTCTCTTAGGTATAGCTAAATCCCATATAGTTTGTCTTCTGTTTTTCCTGGTCTTTTCTTCACAAACTCTTCAAGCATTTGGATGTCACTTTAAGTAACTTATTCCAGGGTAGAAAACCTAAGCAAGGCCGACTTGATGTTTGATTTCAACCACTGATGAAATAGTCTAAATGTGAAAGAGGTACCAGAGTGGGACGGGGGTTGGGGGGGGGGGGGGTAGGAATGAACTAGGGCTTTGGGGATCGCAAACTTCCTCGAAGAGCAGATTTTGCTTTATAGACCTTGTAGCACTGGCCTTTATTTTGTTTATTGGAGAACAGAGAAATAAAACTGTGGGAAGTAGGTGAACGCTTTTAGAGTCCTAAAACACAGATAAACATTCTGTCCAAATTGATAGGTTCACACCCATTCATATTTAAGTAATTTTACATATATAATCATTCAGTCTTCTGTATCTAGATCTTTAATAGGTATACATCATTGATCATTTTATTTGAAGAAAATACTTGAAGCTAATCTTAATCATAAGCATGCTTTGCATGGAGATAAATGGAGGGATTCTGAAAATTTCCTTAAGCTCAAAATATTTTCCTTCAGTCCTTCACCTAAACCGATGATTTTCACATGACTATATACTTGGATTCTTTTGGTATCCAGTAGTCACTGAAGACTTTTTAAAACTAAGCACTTGGTAGGATAGACAGAACGTTAATGAGTAATCATTAGTATATTACCTAAAAAGTATCAATCAGCTTATCTAGAGGGACCTGAATACTGAAGACATAGGACAGACATCCTTTTGATTAGGGCTGGAGATGAGGGAGGGACAAATTCACAAAGTGCTTGGTCCACCAAGGAAATGAAAGCTTGAATATCCTATTGCAGTGGGGTCTGCTAGTTCCTGAAAAAAGCAAGAAAGAACTAAAACATAACTTGTTCCAGAACAGGCCTGATGACACTGCTTATGGATCTGACTGGACTGGACAAATAATGTGGACACTGCTACAGGATTATATGTGGCAGGGCATGTTATTTCCTGACCTCTTCTCTAAATTGGGATGGGAGGGAAGCCTGGGTGGCTCAGTGGTTGAGCGTCTGCCTTTGGCTCAGGTTGTGATCCAGGGTCTTGGGATCGAGTCCCACATCAGATTCTCCACAGGGAGCCTGCTTCTTCCTCTGCCTGCCTCTGCCTCTCTCTGTGTCTCTCATGAATAAATAAATAAAATCTTAAAAAAAAAATAAAATAAAGTGGGATGAGATATTAACTTATACTGCTGAGCCCTTCTTAGGTCCTGATCCAAACAAAAAATAGGACAACAGTTAAGATGTTAAGATGGAGAAAAGTAGATAGATACTGTTAAAATAGTAACATATTGGTATAATATTATTAAATTATCAGTTTTATCTGGAAAAAATATTAGTGATTTTCTTCACTATGCCATTTTAGTTCATCCCTGCCTCCTGCACTCAGAGTCTGTGGGCAATCAGATTGGACCAAGGAATTGCCAAGAAAAGGTATCTGGGTGACTCAGTGGTTGAGCCTCTGCCTTTGGCTCAGGTTGGGATCCTGGGGTCCTGGGATCAAGTCCCACATCAGGCTCCCTGCAGGGAGCCTGCTTCTCCCTCTGCCTATGTTTCTTCCTCTCTCTCTGTGTCTCTCATGAATGAATAAATAAAATCTTTAAAAGAAAAACGAAAGGCACCTGGGCTTGTGAGGATGGAAGGAATCTTCCAAAGAATTGTGATGGAGTGAAGTAGAGGGAATGTGACCACTGGGTGCTCTAGTCTGATAGAGATTCCTATGTGTGATGGGAAAAGACTTGAGGAATGAAGTAAATAATGTTCTGGGATATAGATGAGCTCAGTCATCAAAGAAAAACAAAACATGTTTGCTTTCAAATAATGGCAGCTCTTCTAATGAAATTCCCATTATATGTGTGTGTATAATTATTTTATTTATATACTATAATGTTATATAACATATATACTATAATATATCATAATATATAATAGATAATCTATTTTTGTTTTTGTTACAATAAAAACAAAAATAGAAAAATACAGATATCATAAATATGCTATATAACATTGTAATAATATATATTATATATATTTTATATATCCTGTGTATAGTAGATCTTTAAAAATGCATTGTTGAGGGATCCCTGGGTGGCGCAGCGGTTTGGCGCCTGCCTTTGGCCCAGGGCGCGATCCTGAAGACCCAGGATCGAATCCCACGTCGGGCTCCCGGTGCATGGAGCCTGCTTCTCCCTCTGCCTGTGTCTCTGCCTCTCTCTGTCTCTCTCTGTGGCTATCATAAATAAATAAAAATTTATAAAAAAAAATGCATTGTTGGGATGCCTGGGTGGCACCATGGTTGAGCATCTGCCTTTGGCCCAGGGCATGATCCCAGGATCCGGGATCAAGTCCCACATCGGGCTCCCTGCGTGGAGCCTGCTTCTCCCTCTGCCTATGTCTTTGCTTTTCTCTCTGTGTGTCTCTCATGAATAAATAAAAAATTTAAAAAAAATGCATTCTTGAACTTTTTCATTTATAAGGTAAGAAAATTGAGGTTCAGGGAATTTAAGAAACCTGCTAATGATTCCTAGTTAATTAAATTTGCATTCCTAAAGAACTGATACTTTTTCCATCAATACTCCCCGTGTTTCAGTGACCGTGGTTCAACAAGCTAGCTACAAGAAGAGGGAGCAGCTTTCAGAGAATGGGACAAATCTGAAAATGCTAATCAAATCTTATACAAACCTCTATCCTATAATTTGCTTGGACATATTATTTGGGACTAGATGGCCCCCAAATCAACATTATCATCATCATTATCATCATGAAAGAATGAAGGTTTAGGAAAATTGCTTAGGGTATTTCACAGGATGGGTTGTTTCATAAAAAGACTCTTAAGGGATTTTCTTCTAAAGAGAAAAAATGTCAAATGATACAAAATGATTTCGTGTAATAGGAAATGCGAATGATATCCGCTCTGTCCTTCTGAGTGCCTATTACAATTATGCGGGTTTGTATGAACCTAGAATCAGGTAGGTAATCTGCATCCACTTTTTTAATGACTATCCCATTTTTTTTATTTATTTATTTATTTATTTTTTTTTTGACTATCCCATTTTAAAGGGCTAGCTAGTTTGCAATCTACAGTGAGTAAAAGTCAATTCAGTGACCGCTCCTCAGAAGGAAGAATATTAGAAGATTCATATCCATTTAATGATATTTTTCTCTGAACAACAACAAATGTTGTCTTTTATTAGGGTTGCCTGCATTTTGTGTACATATTCTGGGACCCACCAATGGGTCCAGAATATGATAAAGTTCAATAAGGCAGTTGAAAAAAGGGGGAAACAAGAGAACACTTGGAAAATATATATTAAGATATTTAATTGACCAAGACTGGAAATAAAAAGTGAACATAGGGGGTTATGTGATAGGAAATGAAAACAAGGCATCTAAAAAAGATAGCAGATTGTGTTTAGTTTAAGAATATTTGAATGGCCAAAAAACAGAGAGGCATATGCTTATACTTAACAGCATCTTTACTCTTTAAGACAGGAAAGTAAATGCTATAAGAAAATGCAAAAACAAAAAGGAGAAGAAAGAAAAAAGAAAAATCCGCTTTGGTTCTCCCAGAATTAATTCTAGTCTGGTTCTGATTCAAGTGAATTTACATTTGGGCTAAAAAGATTTTGCTATCTGTGCTTGAACCATGTTTAGACACAAATATTTAATACACCATGGGCACTGGCTTTCTTTCCGTTGTTTAAGTTAATTGTGAATTTATGGTATTGGGATAAGCTAGGCTTGCATTTCATTCATTATGGAGATGTGTAATGGCCGTAGGGTATGTGGGGGTTTTTTTGACTTTTTTTTTTTTTTAAGATTTTACTTGTTATTCATTTTAGAGAGAGAAAGAGAGAGAGAGTGTGTGTGTGAACAATGGGGAAGGAGAAGCAGACTCCCCTCTGAGTAGGGAGCCAGATGGATGCAGAACTTGATCCCAGGACCCTGAGATCATTCCCTGAGCTGAAGGCAAATGCTTAACTGACGGAGCCACCGCCATAGGGTTTGCTAATGCTGAATGAGAACAAAGCCACTATGCGTTAGTAGAGGGCTGAGGCTAAGCAATCATCAAGATTTTTTTTTCTATTTCTTCTGCCCTACCTTTGACCAGAAAGGCAAAGAAGAGAGTAGCTAATAAAAAGTCATCTTTCCCCTCCTCTGAAACTCTTAATCAGTTGTTATCTCTGTTACATATTTGGTACTTTCTAGAGAATACCATGCAATATCTCCTTCATAAGATAGAAACTACTGGAGGGCAAGGACACTGTGTCAGGTTTTCTGCAACCCTCCATGCTTGATCACAAAACCAGAGAACCTACCACCTGGTCTTGTGTTTATGTACAGTGAAATAAAACTTGATGACATGGTGCTAATAATATCCCCCTTTGAGGATTCTGCACAGCAGAATCTAGAAGAAATTTTTCTTATGTTATAGAGCATCAGATACATGAGTAACAATCTAGAAATATTTCACATTCTGTGAGATGGATGGATGGATGGATGGATAGGTAGGTTGGTAGGTAGATAGAGGCTACCAGCCTTAATCTAGAAGCAAAAAACAAAATCTTGAATTGTCTTGATTGGTATTCACATAAAATGTCGTTAAATTTCTTCCCAAAACTTATAGCCTTGAGGTCACAGGAGAGCATTTTTAAAAATAGTAACCTAAAAAACAGACTTCTTTAAATGAAAAAAAATAATAAAAAATAAAAAGATAACCTAATGGTTGTTGGAAGTGGCTTCCAGATGATGTCATGGCTTCCTTTTTTTGTGGCAAATGTGAAGACAAGCCTTTAGTTCCTTTCTTGACCACCAGCATAGAACTAAACAATTAAATGTGTCTGAGAAAAAGATCTGCTATATTTTAATATACAGTTTCATACATTTTCTTACCTTCTGTCTGGCTACTCAGAGGGGTTAAAAAAAAACAAAAACCAGGAAATATGTACCCTTGGAACCAAACTCAAACTGCAAACTCAGCTTCCAATTTCCTCAATGAGCCTGGGGTTTAGCTTGAGTGACAGTGGAATCCCCAGCCAGCCAATTAGACTGTGGCTGAATTGGAGGAAGGCTGAGAGATGCAAGAAACAAAGTCATGCTAGAATGTTCGGGTGGGTGAGGAGTGTTGGGAAGCGCACTGCGGCTGGCAGAAGTGATTAGGTTTGATTTATTTTTTTTTTTTTTTTTTTTTTTTTTTTAGGTTTGATTTAAATTGAGTTTTCTAACACTGATACTGGAGCAGGGAGCAGCCAGATTTCCATGGAATGGATGGACTTTTTCTGAACAGTAGCTGCCATAGAGGCAGAGTCAGAAGCGAGCAGGATGCAAACCATTGTGAAGGGCTCATTAGCTACATTTCACTTTTATGACACTCTGTAAATGGCATCCCATATAGCTTTTGCTTGGGTTTCTTGCAACTTGAAATCAGTGTTTCCCTGAGCAGTAAATGTGCCTTTTTATAACGTGTGAAATAGAGTATTTTTAAGGCAGTTAATATTGAGAAATTTGTGTAATTTGTCATAAGTAACTATCAGTGCTAAAACCTAGAATGTTGAAATTTGTGGGGGTTTTTTGGTCTGTATTTGTTTTACCAAATTGGTTATTGTTTTGATGATTTTTTTTTCCGGTATGGTTTATAAAAATCACAGATCACAACTACAGGGGAGTTCTGTCCCTGGATAAACAGAAAGAAAGATGTGATTTTTTTTGTGTGTTCAAGTACTGAATGCCTAAATATATAGGCAGAGATTTGATTTTTGTTTAAGTGATTCATATCCTTTCTTACTATCTTAGAAAGCACATCCCCTTGACCCCCCCCCCCACAACTGCTTTCTATAAGCAGCCCCTTTCAGGTGGTTTGTGAGAAGTGTGATGTTTCTTCTCTCAAACTTTTGTCTGAGAAGTCTCTCAGTAGTAAATCCAACTGTTTGTGACCTAATATAGGTGATATTTTTCTCTAGAAATGATTATTTAATGATCTTAGTGGCAGTCTTCTCTATCAATAGGAGACATGATAAACTGGAAAGCCATGTACTCAAGTAACATACTTTCTGTTTACATAGAGATTGTATTGTAGTTGCTAGAGTTTAGAAGATAAAATGTTGCCATTATTTTTATAAGCCCCTTGAAGGTATCTTATAAGCAAGTTTAAAAATAATTTCCTTAAAAAGACACGTGATTCATTTAATCACAAAATTGATAATAGGCAACTGTAACTTTTTCTCAGAAAAACATATAATTGAACTTTTCCTCTCATGATGATTAACACAGTAACATTATAGATTTTTCATTTATTCTTTGATGCCAGCAGTTCAGAGATTAGGTGAGGATGTTACAGCTGTTCAGGCATTTATTCTATACAATCATGGAACGTGCTGTACATGAGCTCAAACAAACCACAGCTGTAAAAAAAAGAAAACCCAACAATATGGAGTATATAGTTTTTTGTTAATCTAATCAATCGTGTACTGTTAGTGTTTACTAAGGATGTTCTAATTGATAATTCTAATTAATACCAAAATATCACATGGATGGATAAACAGTGTTTGGTGTTTATATATTTAGGTAGGTAGATAGATTATTTGAGTGCTGAGTTATGTGATAAATAGCTTTACTAAGTTTGAAAAACTATGAGATTCTAACAAGATAAATTAATTGCGGTTTTAAAATACACCAAACCTTCTTGTATAATTTAAGGCAGTAGAGAACAGACTTGGCAATCTGACTTGTTGGGTTCAAATCCTAGCTCTGCAGCTTCTGAGTTTTGTGTTTTTGGGTAGGTTAATTAACATAACTTTGCCTTATTTATATCTCATGTGAAAAATAAAAATAATATACAGACCCTTTTAGGTAGTCATGAAAACATGAGGGACACCTGGGTGGCTCAGTGGTTGAGCATCTGCCGTTGGCTCAAGGTGTGATCGTGGGGTCCTGGGATTGAGTCCCACATTAGGCTCCTGGTGAGGAACCTACTTCTCCCTCTGTCTATGTCTCTGCCTCTCTCTGTGTGTCACTCATGAATGAATAAATAAAATCTTTTAAAAAAATAACATGAAATAATATAAATAAAGTTAATTACTTTATCACAACAACTATGTTTGCACTTAATAAATATTTAACCACCATGAATTTAGGTCTAGGTTTTAAATGCACCATCTCCTAACAATCCACAAACCTATCTCTGAAGTTACAGGTGAAAAAAAAAAAAGTGCCTAATACTGAAAAGTAGGAGTAAGCACTAATCTATTTACAGAATAAAAGCTCAGTCAGCACTAACTAAACATTCTTAAGAATTGCATTTAAAATCTCAATGAAATTTCCGTATGATGCAATGATTCCATATTTATCTGAGAAAAAAAAAATCTGTGTCTACACAAAAACTAATATACTGCTGTTTACAGAATTTTTACCCTTAGTGATCAAACCTGTAAACAACCCAAATGTCCACCAACAGGTGAATAATAAACAAACTGTGGTATGTCTATACAATGGAATATTAGCAATAAGCTAGCACTACTGGTAATCTGTAATAACATGGATGAGTCTAAAAAACATTTTACTGAATGAAAAGGCTAGGCAGAAAAGAGTATGCATTATATGATTCCATTTATATGAAATTCTAGAAATGACAAATCTAAATTATAGTGTTAGAAAACACCAGTGGTTTTCTGAGGCTGAGGATAGGAAGTAAACAATTCTGTCTGTTTTAAATGCTTAATATGATCACTGTTTTCCTGATTGGATCCTGCCTGAGAAAACTGTGTAAAGACATTAGAAAAAGAAGAACAGCATATTTATTAGACACAAATATGATTTTTTAAAGGAAATGATAAAGATAATAGCAGAAATGAGTAAAATTGAAAATTATAGAAACTATTAAGCCAAAGTATGTTCCTTTGAAAAGACTAAAAATACTGATAAACCATGGCAAGATTGATTAATTCAAAAAATGGGTGGATGGATGGATAGATGGATATCTCAGGAATGAAAAAAGAGACATTATTATAGATTACACAGACATTTAAAAGAGCACAAGAGTATATTATGGCCAACTTTGGATGATAAGTAAAAAGTTTAGATGAGGTAGAAATTTTCTTTAAAAAAATGAGATAGCCAGGGGCACCTGGCTGGTTCAGTGAGTAGGGCATGAGACACTTGATGTTGGGGTCATGAGTTCAAGCCCCACATTGGGTTTAGGGCTTCCTTAGAAAATAAAAATGTTGGGATCCCTGGGTGGCGCAGCGGTTTGGCACCTGCCTTTAGCCCAGGTTGCGATCCTGGAGACCCAGGATCGAATCCCACATCGGGCTCCCAGTGCATGGAGCCTGCTTCTCCCTCTGCCTGTGTCTCTGCCTCTCTCTCTCTCTGTGACTATCATAAATAAATAAAAATTAAAAAAAAATGTTGTCACATATAAAATTCATTTTTAAAATGCAATCACCAAAAAAATAAATAAATAGAATAATAAATAAATAAATAAATAAATAAATAAATAAGCAATCACCAAAATCACATCTTCTCAATGGATGTAGGACAAGCATTTGAAAAACTACAATGTCCAAATATGACTTATAAAAAAATCCTCTTAGAAAAGTACAAATTGGAGACAACTTTCTTAATCATTTTTAAAGATTTTATTTATTTATTCATTCATGAGAGACACAGAGAGAGAGGCAGAGACATAGACAGAGGGAGAAGCAGGCTCCCCATAGGGAGCCCAGTGTGGGACTCAATCCCGGGACTGGGATCATGCCCTGACCCAAAGGCAGATGCTCAACCGCTGAGCCACCCAAGCTTCCCAACATCTTTCTTAATCTGATAAAGATTTTCTACAAAAACAAAACATAACAGGGACACTGTACTTAATAGTGAAACACTGAAAGCTTTCCTTCTGTAATGAGGAAGAAAAGAATGTATTTTTAATCACTTCTACTCATCATTTAATGTGAGGCCCTAAGTGCAAAAAAGGAAGAAAAATGGAAAAATGTATATGGAATTTTAAGGATGAAATTGTCATCCTCATACAATATCCCTTTGTATTTAGAAAATTTTAAATAATCAACAGAAAGACTAATCAAATTAACAGGGGTATTGGCAAGACTACTGTATGCAAAATCAGTACATAAAAAGCAGTTGTGGGATGCTTGGGTGGCTCAGCAATTAAGTGCCTGCCTTCAGCCCAGTGCGTGATCCTGGAGTCCCAGGATTGAGTCCCACATCAGGCTCCCTGCATGGAGCCTGCTTCTCTCTCTGCCTATGTTTCTGCCTCTCTCTGTGTGTTTCTCATGAATAAATAAATTAAATCTTTAAAAAAAAGCAGTTGTATTTCTTTATATCAGAAAATTGGAAAGTGAAATGTTTAAAGATGATACCATTTACAATAGCACAGAGTCTAAATATCTTCTCCACTAAAATAAAAGTATATAAAAATATACTAGAATATTTGTAGCACTTTAATTCATAAATGCTGAGATAAGCTACCCAGTGTCCATCAGTAAATGGAGAAATAAATTGTAGTATAAATAACACAATGAAATATTACATAGCAGTGGTTCTCACACTTTTTGATATCAGGACATCTTTATACCCTAGAAGATGGTTGACCTTAAAAGCCTGAATTTATGTGGGGTATGTCTACTGATACATACAGTATTAAAACTGAAACAGAATTTTTTTTAATAAACTATTTTAGAGCTGTGACATGTCCTGAGATTTTACAAGTTAGTCTGCCATAGTTTCAAGGATGCTGGCAAAAGAAATGAGATGCCTACATCACAGACAGGGAACATTAGGATTCAAAACAATATCAGAAGCCAAAAGTGTCACCATTTTATTTTCCCCGTTCTCCAAGCCCCAGTTCCCACAGAGCATTGTGAAGAGGGCTAGGTGACACCAGCACATGCAGTGAGTTGCATCACCTGAGAGGCACCCTGAGTTTAGGAACCCTTTGAGTTTAGGAACCTTATTCTTTTATAATGGGCAGTAAACATACCTTAGAGACATGCTCACTATCTTCCAGCATGTTCATGATATGAACATCCTTGAAAAAGGAATCCAGAACAAAGGCGCTGAATGTCTCAACTTGAAAGAATGTACAAAAACAGGAGAAACCCATAGGTAATTGTCTTTCAACCCAATTATGTTAATAAAAATAACATATTTTATAAATAACTGTTTCTCAAAACAAAATTAGAAGAGTGTTTTACAATTTGATTTACAATTTTGCACATCTTTTTAATACCTGGTTTAAAAAAAGGAGCAAAAATAAATAAATAAACAAACAAACAAACAAAAGGAGCAATCTAGATAGCTAGTAATAGAAGGCAACTTAAATAAATTAAGAATCAATGTTGGGCAGCCCGGGTGGCTCAGCAGTTTAGTGCTGCCTTCAGCCCACGGCATGATCCTGGAGACCCAGGATCGAGTCCCACATCGGGCTCCCTGCATGGAGCCTGCTTCTCCCTTTGCCTGTGTCTCTGCCTCTCTCTCTCTGTGTGTCTCTCATGAATAAATAAATAAAATCTTAAAAAAAAAAAAGAAAAATACTACACAACTCTTCTTCCTTTCCATAAATAAATTAAAAAAAAAAGAATCAATGCTGCAAAGAAGTAAATTAAACTCTTTTAAGAATTGAGGTAGATCTCTATGTGCTGATATGATTAAATACTCAAATATATTAAGTCTCTTCCTCTATGTGTACATGCACAGAGAAAATATATATTGAATGGTTACATTTGTGTACAGAAAACTAATATGCATATGTATCTTTGTGTCTATCGGTAAGGAAACAAAAAATAATATAACAACAGTAGTATTTTTATGGTTGGATGACCAGAAAAGGGGAAAAAAAATCCTTTTTTTTTTTTTTCTTAGTTTAACCATCTTCATTTTAATTCCTTTACAATGATCATGTAGAGATTTTAGAATAGAAAACTGCATGACGGGATGAGCACTGGGTGTTTTTCTGTATGTTGGTAAATTGAACACCAATAAAAATTAATTAAAAAAAAATCTTTCAGATCAAAAAAAAAAAAAAAAGAAAACTGCAGATCTGTTCCTTGACTATCCAAATCCATTCAGTGGATTTTCCTTGCCCATACGATAAAACCCTAAATAGTTATCCAAGGCCCACCATGATGTCACCTCCCCCACCCAGTATCTCTGAATCCTTGGCTGTGCTACTTTCTGTCCCTGCCTTGTAGAACTTCTTTTAGCCTTTCCCATTAGAATGCAAGCTCCACACAGGCAGGAACTTGTATTTCTCATCAATTATTCTATCTCCACATCTTCAATTGGTACCTGGAACATAGAGGAATTCAGACATTTAAAAGGTCATGGCCTTCTTTCTAAATATAGCACTTTGCCCTTTCCTCTACCTATGTCTTTTACCTTCTAGAGCTCAACTTAAATGACAACTCTGCTGGAAACACTCCTTCACATTGCAAATATGGCTGTGTCTGCCTGGCTTGATGTTCCTGCAGTGACTTCTGTGTCTTTCTCATAACACTCAGCGTGGCGGTAATCTTGTAATTGCAACCTTCCCTACCACCACCACCAGTTCTTCCACCTTATATACTGCCATTTTTTAATTACACCTAAACGTCCTCTCTGTTGTCATTAGTTCTTTTCGTACCCACCATCACACTCCTCATAGTCACCCCTCAAATGAATGCACCTCCTCTCTTATACAGCTTAGATTCTGGAGTCTTGTGTTCTAACAAGTCCCTGACCATCCATAACTTAATGGCCTTTCACTCCTTCCACTGCACTTGCCTGGCAAAATGCTGCAACTTCCACATGATCTTGATCTCATTCATATTTTCCTTTCTAAAGATTTTCTTCTTGCAGTGAGTCCTTTTTCTCCTGAATCATCAGTTATCACTTACCTAAAAGATCATTCTATTCACACACAAATATGCTCTAGTGTCACCCGTATTAAAAATACCCTCATCCCATGACCCCCTCAGTTCCCTCCATCAACTACAACTTCTTTTTTCACTTTATAGAAAATTTTACCGGAATACTTCTCTACAGTCACTGTCTCAACCTCCTTGCTTTCCTCCCCAGATCCCTTCCCATGAATACTCTTCTGTCTCTTCTACCTCATGGAAACTGTTGTCATCAAGGTCAACAACAATCTCCATGTTGATGGTCTTACTTAGCAACATTTCATCTCCTATCTCTTCCATTCCTGAAATACTTTGTTCTTTTGGCTTCCCGAATTATGCCCTCCTGTCTAACAGGCTCTTGTTTGACTCTTCTGCCCAATCTTCCAAAGTTGCGTTGGCCCTGACCTCCCTTCTCATCCTTATCCATATGTTCTTCTTATATTCTTTGACTCCATTACAAGGTTTTAAATACCATTTATCTCAAATCCATGTCTTATTTCTGAACAAAACATTTGTATACCAAACTGCCTACTCTTTTTTTTTTTAAGATTTTATTTATTCATGAAAGAGAGAGAGGCAGAGACATAGGCAGAGGGAAAAGCAGGTTCCCTGTAGGAAGCCTGATACAGGACTTGATCCCAGGACCCCAGGATCTCAACCTGAGCTGAAGGCAGATGCTCAACCACTAAGCCACCCAGGTTCCCCTAATAATTACTACCCTTGGGGTGACTTGGGGCTCAGCTGGTTAAACGTCTGCCTTCTGCTCAGGTCATGATCTTGAGATCCTGGGATCGAGCCCCACGTCGGGCTCTCTGCTCAGCAGAGAGTCTGCTTCTCCTTCTCTCTCTCTCAAATAAATAAAATCTTTAAAAAATACTACTCTTAAGGGATTTTTTTTTTAATTTTCAAAAACTCTTAACTTTAACACACTCTTGAGAACCCAAGACTAACCTATCTATCTACATTCTTTCCCTTATCATTCAGCTAGAGGCACAACCATTCATTCCATCCCTACAGTAGATCCCAAATGTGTTTAATTCTCTCCATCTTCTTTTTTGTTCCAATATGCTATCATCCCTAACCTGGAGTATTACAGTGGTCTCCTAATTATTAGGAGTGAAAACTCTTGCCTCTGGTATTATCCACGAACTACATAGCACCCAAATCAATCCTTTGCAAACAGAAATAAGATTGTTACATAGCAGAATCAAGTTCTCCAAAAGTTTCCCAATATAATTAGAATATATTCCAAAACCTTTACCTTGTCATATAAGACCATAAGGTCCATTTGGTCAGTATTGTGCCTGATTTGCTCAGAACCGTATCATCGAAACCGAACATAGATTTCTGTACCTAGTAGTTGCTTTACAATATTTGCTGAATTGATATATGAGTAAAAAGTTTATGTATTTGTTTCTTAACAGTAGCTGCCTTGGAATGCTTCAATTTTATTTTACCATCCGAGTACCAATGAGCAGGTCATTCTGCTTAAAAAAAAAAAAAAAAAAAAAAACTTCACTAGAAGCTTTCCACTGCTTTTAGGAGAGGTTATAACACTGAGCAAAGAAGTAAGGCCTTCCATTATTCTGATCTTTGAATATATTTATCATTTTATTCCCAAGTGAAAAAAATTCTGGGAAATAATCTCTACCTGAAAAGTTTTTCCTTCCTTCTTCTTTTTCTCCTTTCTTAGTATACTTGTTCATCTCTCAATCCTTCATTAGAACTTCTTAGAGTATATTGTAAATGTCTTTATGCCTGGGTCCTTCATTCAAGGGTGAGTTCCTGTAAGGCAGGAACAATTTCACATGGCTTTAAAAAGGAGTCTTTAAAAAAGGCATCTCCAGGAGACACTGTATCAATGTAGATGTTAAAATAATTCATGGGTAAACTATTATAAACTATAGATTATTACACTTCAAAATCAAGGACCTGGGCAGCCCAGGTGGCTCAGCAGTTTAGCGCCGCCTTCAGCCCAGGGTGTGATTCTGGAGACCCGGGATCGAGTCCCACATGGGGGTCCCTGCATGGAGCCTGCTTCTCCCTCAGCCTGTGTCTCTGCCTCTGTGTGTGTGTTTCTCATGAATAAATAAATAAAATGTTTTTAAAAAAACAAAATCAAGGACCTATTTTTATTTATTGAATTATGAAATTGCCACAAATATACTCTTTGAAACTTAGTATGAGGGCTGGCACAAAGTTTCTCATTAAGCATGGAAGAAAGGGAGAGAGGGACAGAAAGGAAGACAGAGAAGAAATATTTTACCATCATCTGAAACCCATTTTGCAATTTGTTTTTACTTACCATTAGTATTCTCAACATTTTCTGCCTTTTTCATATTTTGTTTTGTATTGTTTTACCATTTCATTCTTGACTTTAGCACATGCCCTTTTCTACCCTGTTAAGTTGTATTGTTTCTCAACCGAAGAACTCATTCATCCCTTGGTCTAAAGATCCAGGTCAGTCTCTCTTCCTGTGTTTGGCAGAAGCCGAAATGGACCCACATATATTCTGGACTAGTAGTCATGACTACTTTCATTGCCACTATTTATCTTATAGACAGGAAGATCATACACCATCTTCAGCTTTTGGCATACCTTCAGATCTGTGCTTTTAATTTATTTTTTTTATTTTAAGATTTTATCTATTCATTCATGAGACACACACAGAGAGAGAGGCAGAGACACAGGCAGAGAGAGAAGCAGGCTCCATGCAGGGAGCCTGATGTGGGACCCAATCCCTGGATCATGCCCTGAGCCAAAGGCAGATGCTCAACCGCTGAGCCACCCAGGCGTCCCAGATCTCTGCTTTAGTTTAAGTTTGACTCTGCCTCTTTGTCATGAATATATCTAATCCTGACACAGCATTATCCTGACAATCCATTAACATTACTTATAGATGATTAAATTTTACATATATACTCAAAGATAATACAGGACAAATTCTAAAATTCCCAAGATGACAAATGGTATATAGCCCACTTACTTTAAATGTTCACAAAACGTGTCTAAGATGCTGAGCTGCTCAGCTCTGCTCTTTTTTTACTTCATTTGTTGAGTTCAGCTATACTTAAAATAGCAGGGGACTATCCATTTTAGCAATTGACACAGCAGAAACGCTGTACTATTTTTTAAAATCCTATAATATAACAGGATATTCAAGGGGGGATTAGCTCATGTGAAATAGAAAGAGAAGCTTTATCTTTGTTATTCTAATAACCTCACAACCCACTCAATGAATCCCTTTATGATCATGTAGGAATTGGCCTTGAGGCAATAATAAAAATACAAGAAAGGGAGCAAAGATTTTAGTCATATCTACGTGGAGGGTCCACATAGTATGATTAAAGCTTTTGCTCATCAAACCAGGCATTTGAAAGTGTAGTTGATGGACTTCCACTCATATAAACTATGTCATGGGTAATATTGCAGTTAATTCCCAAAAAATGAATAGGACAAATTAGTTGGTGAAATAATACAAAAAATAAATAATGTTAAGGCTTGATCAGGTGCTAAAATAAAGGGTTCAGACAGTAGATGTATAGAAATATAAGAGCAAAGCATTGAACTCTAGAAGCTAAGAAAAGTAGTGGTATGAATTATTTCTTAGGTCAATCAATGACTCAGCAAGTGTCTCTTGAGCCTCTACTATATGCAAAGCATCACCATAAGCATGGGATTTGAATCTGTAAGGAGTGAGATGGACAGTTCCTCTGATCCTTGAATTTGAAGACATCATTTTACCTTCCACCCTTTCATACTCTCCAAGTCTCAGTAAGACGTTTTCTTAGGCCAGTTAAATACTTAGGCTTGACTTGTTAAAGGAACCTTTATTAACTGGTCTTCCCACCATCAGTCTATCTCCAGAGAAAATACTTTGTAGTAGGCAGAATAATGCCCCTTCCCCCAATAATGTTCAAGTACTAATCCCAAGACTTTTGAATATTTTATACTATATAGCTGGGGGGAATCAAGCTGCAGATGTAATTAAGGTTACTAACTAGCCGACCATAAAATAAAGAGATCATCTGGGATTATATGAATGGGTCCATTATAATCGCAAGGGTCATTATAAACGTGGAAGAAAGAGTCAGAAGAGTCAGAAACAGGGATGACATTGTAAGAATATTCCTCAGCCATCAGAAAAGACGAATACCCACCATTTGCTTCGGCGTGGATCGAACTGGAAGGTATTATGCTGAGTGAAATAAGTCAATCAGAGAAGGACAATCATCATATGGTTTCACTTATATGTGGAATATAAGAAAGAGTGAAAGGGATTATAAAGGAAAGGAGGGAAACTGGGAAAAATTAGAGAGGGAGACAAACCATGAGAGACTCCTAACTCTAGGAAACAAAGGGTTGCAGAAGGGGAGGTGGGTGGAAGATTGAGGTAACTGGGTGATGGGCAATGAGGAGAGCACTTGATGGGGATGAGCACTGGGTGTTATAGTATATGTTGGCAAATTGAATTTAAATTAAAAAAAAAACTTGAAAGGCTATTGCTGGCTTTGGAAATGGAAGGGGGCCACAAGTGAAGTAATGAAGTAATGTGGGCAGCTTCTAGAAGCTGGAGAAAGCAAGGGAATGGGTTCTCCCCTAGAATCTCAGAAGGGAATATAGCTCTCTCTGCCTACAGCTTGATTTTCAGACTTGTGACCACCAAATGTCTGTTGTTTCAAGCTCTTGATGTAGGAAAGAATGTTAGGGTTACTTGGAGTTCCCAGAATATCTCAAACTCTTTTCCACTCTAGTGTTTTTGCAAATGGGTCCCCTATCTGGAATGACTTGTTCTGCCTTCTTTTTCTATTTCTTTTTTCATTTGTTTCGTATTGTTGATATTATTGCTCCTTTGTTTTTTACTGGATTATGCTTCTTTTCTGATTTTCATTTTGGAAAATTTGGGAAGTTTTAAAAATATAAAGAATAAAACAAAAATCTCACCATCCTAATATATCCAGAGCTGTTTATTTTAGTCTATATGATTTTAGTCATTTATTTAAACAACTTATCTCTTAGAGATTATCATAAATGTTATTTCATAATTTACCATTTCTTGTAGTATTGTTGTAGTATTGTGAGCTTTTCTTCATTAATATTCTTTGATAATCTAATATAATTGTTCAGTAGTTATTGCAATGATATTCAACGGTTTTTTTTTTTAAGATTGTACTTAATTGTTCATGAGAGACAGAGATATAGGCAGAGGGAGAAGTAGGTTTCCTGCGGGGAGCCCCATGCGGAACTCATTCCCCAGACCCCAGGATCATGCACTAAGTGGAAGGCAGATGCTCAACCACTGAGCTGCTGAGGTGCCCCAATATTCAAAAGTTTAATTGATCAATTCCCTACTATTATTGTGTATCTTAGCAATTTCACGTTGGAAAAATGTCTGCAGTACCTTAGGGTTACATCTTTGTTAATAATTCTGATGATTTCCATAGAATAACTTCCCAAAGCCACATACCTGAGTTAGGCTCTGAGCATTTTTGATGTTTTGGAAAGCAGCTTGATGGAGAGGTGCTGCAGATTTACTCTTCATCAGCAATATATACAAGTGCCAACATATTTCTTATCATTACAATACAAATAAGTACACAAAAAAATTTGGTCAGTGGAATTTCATTATTGCTTTAATTTAGTTTTCTTGGACACTTAGTGAATTTGCATGTTTGCTTATGTTTCTTATTTATTTTTCATTTGTAAGTTGCCAGTTCATATCCTCTCTGTTTTAAGAGTACTTTTATAACATGTCATTAAGACCTACTTGTTGTATAAATTGAAAATATTTTTTCCAACATATCTGTTTTTGCTCATGTTTATTTTTGATATAAAGATACTTTAAATTTTTAGACAGTCACATAAGCCATGTTTTAAAATAAATATATATATGAATATTCATGTATATTCACATGTATATTTATTTATACTTGTATTTACAAAGGCCTTCATTAACCAGGGATCAAATTAATATTTATGTGCACTGTATTGTAATTCTATATATGTGTGTGGTTTTTCAACTACATTTCTGTATATACTCTATTTGGGATTTATTCTGTTGAATAATTTATATTACAACTGTGTATCTTCAAAAATAATAATGTCCAGACCCTATTTATTAATGATCATTCTTAATCAAATAGTAAATGCTTAGATGAATCTTGGTCTGGTTTTGGATTTTGTAAATTTGTCAAGGATTTCTCTCTTCCTACACATATAAATAGTCTTGTAATAATTGTCATTTTAATTTGCATTCTACTACCAGGCACTGGAAGTTACCTTGTTCTTGCCCATTAAGGTTTTCTTCATTCCTCAAAAAGAACTTTAGAATAAATTTGTCAAGTTAAAAAAAATCCTTAAAAGTTCCAAAGTACATTTATCATTTCAGTAAAGGATAATTTCTGTTTTCTTGTGATTCTTTTTCATTTAGGAATAGATTATCCTTCCACTTGGGCATCTCTTGTATTATATCTGTTAGTAATTATTTCTATTTTTAGATCTAAATCTCCATATAATTTGAAATATTTTTATTATTAAGTTTATTATTACCAGGGATTTTATATTTTTGGTTGTTAGCAATAATAACTTTTTTCCATTGTATTTTCTAACTAGTTATATTCAAGATTCCTCTTGCTAGTTAGGGAAACTTAACCTGCTTAGCTTATACCTACAAAAGGTAGAAGTGGTATAGAAGTGGTATTTAATGGCAGGATTCAGAGATATCTCGATGAACTTTAAGGCAGAGATTTTTCCAGAACTCAGAAATGAATTGTAAGCAAATGCCCCTGGGATTCCTGCTTCCTTCTGTATAGCTTGTCTGTCACTCTGTGCTTCTCTCCTTGTTTGGCTTTGTTTTCCCCACTGAGATAGGCTTCCTCTGTTTTTTCCTAGAGGAAAAACATATCGGGGATGATTTGCTGTAAACAACTCATAGCTCCTAACTTTATGGTTTAGCAAGTTAAGCCATTTCTTCTCTCAGCCTGACTTCCAAATTCCCCTTGAAGAGACCCTGTTTGAGCTGAGTTGAGTCAGGGGCTGGCCCAGCATTGATCATCCTCCCCTTCCAGGGTACATCAGAAACAAAGTTTGGATGGAAATTTACTTTTTCCTTCCCTGTTCTTGTCTCCATGCAGTAATGATCTGGAATAAGGAGAAGAGGTAAAAGTGTTAGTCTGGAGATTTGAAATGGTAGTTGGCTCTCAGGTTATAGATCTGCTTGTTTGTGTTGTTTTACTTTTGCCAAGGACAAAATATGGCACATCGAGGTTACTTTTTTCTAGAAAAGAATCATCTCTTATGGGGGCTGTCCATTCAGCTTTGGAAAAGGGTAAGTGAAGTAAAATGATGTCTATCTTAGTAAGTTTAAGAGACAACTGAATAAGTACTAGTACAGAACACCTGACTTTCATATTAAGCAGCAAGTGGGATGGATTACTTGGTGTCAGGAAAGAAATGCAGCTTTAGATATTTACACCTATTGTGAAATCATCTTTCTCCCCATTGCTACTTTCATTAATCAAAATAGAGACCATCCATTCAAGAGCTCTACTATCCCCAGTGAAGACTCTGTAAACAAAGAGCCAAATAGCACCTCTGAGCTCTCATTCCACACCACCCTGGTTTCAGGGATGTAAAGTCCTCCCTAGTCCCAGGTCCATCCTGATCAAAACTGTTTCAGCACTGGTTGTCTCTTCCCACAGTGATAGCGATGTTGAGTATCTCACAAACATAATCACAAAGTGACCAAACCTTTGAAAGTAAGAAGCATTACAATAGATCTTGCCTTCTCATCCCACTGAGTGGAAAGATCTGAAGCCCAAGCACATAATTACCACCTGAATCTTTGCTATTGACCATTTCGCTCCTCAGTTCCGTACAGACTTGATTCTTAGCCCAAGCCACCTCAGGAGAAAGTCTGTAAGGGGTACAAGCTTTAGTATCTTGAGCCAGAGAAGATTTAAGACAATAATTCCCAAACAAAGTTATATTCCTTCAACTCTGATTACCCGGTGCTAGGTTTTGATGCTTCCTTATCTCAGTAATACCTTTCAAGCAGGGAGATCAAAATGACCAGAGAGAAATAAAATCTTCACTTTAGATTCTGCCTTCGAAACTAAACTGTTTACTGCACATGAACAAATTAAGCCTCGTGTTTACTCTCACTTTTAGAAAGATGATGTTTGCCTTCCTGTGGTTGTTCGTAATGGGTTTTCTGGACAGATCACCACTACCGGAATTCCCTCACCTAAAATAATATACCTGAGAGGCGAGAAGTGAATCAGTTATCAATTTTTGAATGATAGAAAAGTGCCAAAATTACTTTCTTTAGATGTTTCAGAGATTTTTTCATAGTAGGAAATTCTTTTGAATACCAGCCATAAATGTCTAGTAGTCCACAGGTTATAAATAAAATTTTCTGTGTGTCAAAGTAACCTGTATTTGGTGAGGCAGGAGAAAGATAAAAGCGTGGAAAGGATTCGCCCTTCCTGGGATAGCCATGCTTATTTTGGAAAATAATGCAGAGCTCTTTTGATCCTTCCTTATCATTCTAGGAAGTAGGCAGACTAGAAAAAAAGAAATACTCATGTTTCTTAAGAGTTTTTCTTTCTTAAGACTTTTTCAGGGGGGCCTGGGTGGCTCAGTTGGTTAGGCGTCCAACTCTTGATTTTGGCTCAGGTCATGACCTCAGGGTCATGAGATGGAGCCCCACATCGGGGTCTGTGCTGAACACGGAACTTGCTTGAGATTCTTTCTCTCTCTCTCTCTCTCTCTTAAAAAGAAGAAAAAAAAAGGGGTTGGACTTTCCCATAACACTTTGCCCAGAGGCTTGTTTTGCTTGGACTAGTAGCGGACTCCACTTGCCATTTTCACCACTGCTGCCTGCTGCCCTACACTCCTGTCAGGTTCAGCCTGATTCTGATTCCTGGGAGTGTAGCTCTTAACCTGGTAGTTCATAGGAATCACCTGTGCAGTTTTAAAAATGCAGAGATGGCTGGGCCAAAACAAAGATTATTCTGTTGAGACAGTTCTTGGATCTATATATAAACAGTGACCAAAAAAGAGCAACCAAAGTCCTCTGAGGAGAATTCTGATAGGCAACCTCAGTCAAGCTCAGCCAAACTAGAAGCAGGAGGGCTTTAGGAGGCTCCAGCCCTTCAAGACATCCTTTCTTCCCATAGATTCTAAGATATGTCCCCGCATCTGAAAGTGAGGTTCACTGTTGCTGAGTTCCTGGCTTGGCAAACAAAAGGAAAACAACAGGGCAGCCCGGGTGGCTCAGCAGTTTAGCGCCACCTTTGGCCCAGGGCCTGATCCTGGAGACCTGGGATCGAGACCCATGTCAGACCCCCTGCATGGAGCCTGCTTCTCCCTCTGCCTGTGTCTCTGCCTCTCTCTCTTTTTCTCTGTGTGTGTGTGTGTGTCTCTCTCATGAATGAATGAATGAATGAATGAATGGAAAACAACACCTTTACTCCAACTGGGTGGAATTCTGCTCTTAAACTAAAGACCAGTATGTGGAGCTCTGTTATCAACTTACAGCATTTCATGATCCCTGAGTGTCAGTCCTGATTTCCCAGTGTTGACTGTTGTTTCCTTCATTGGCATTGTCACCGATTAGGAAATCAGCACCATTTGATTTTGGGTTCTACAATAAAAAGTTCTCCCCTGGAATACCACCTCTGCATTTTGCCTTTTGGTTTTATCCGCTGTTCCCCGCCACTGCTCCCCCCACCCCCACCCCCCGCCCAGGCTGGGATTTGCTATGTAGGCTAATAATTGAGAATATCCTCTAGAATATCACTGTCCAAGTAGAGACATCTAGTTTTGAGATGGCTTTTCTTAATCTGCTATCTCAATACTGTCAGGCCATAATCAGCAAGGCCTAGAAATATCTCATCATTTTCCTACCCCAGACCACAGAGGAAGAATTGACAGCAGTTCATAACATGCTAGTAAAGGCCGTAGGAATTACTGTGATTTAGAATTGGGGATAAACCCAGGGATTATTGACTGCCAAAGCACAAGGCAGTCTGAGATGGGGGTGCTGATGCTGGGCAGGGACCAAAAGTGGTCAGTAGTACCAGGGGCAGTTTGTGTTCGGTGAGGATGCATACCTGGAGCCACACAGTTAAGCTTGGGGATGTCAGTATCCAAATGCTGGTAGCTGGTCTGTTATCAGGCACTTTACAGCTCCTGTTCAGACCCCAACTTCTGATTTTAGGAAGCACCTGGTTTGAAAGTCATGAGAGGAGTCGTTTTCTAACTTTAGTCCTTGGTTGGCCTATAAAAAGGCAGATTCAGATGCCCTGGGCACCAGATATTCTGATTCATTAGGTCTCCGGCAGGAGCAAAGAATTGCATTTGGCAGGGAAAGAAGCCTTGGTGATTTTAATACAGCTGATCAAGAATCATACCTTGAGGAACTCTAACCACATAAAATATGCCCTAAAATTTGAAGTCTCAGACCAGAGACAAATTGTCTCCTTTGTTGGGGGAGAGGAGTGTAAGTTTTGGCTACCAGGCAGGGCCTGACAATAACTTCTGAATTTGTTACAAGTGCTAAAGGATAAACTGAGGCACATGAAAATTTTGAAGCATGTCTTTGAGCAAGCATCGATTTGAATTGGACAGCACCAAATAAGAAAGGATTAAGAGCGCTCCACAGACAGTAGCTGGAGCAAGGATTGTGTACAGAAGACAAAGAAGCAAAGGAAAGTAATTGCTTGACTGACTGTAGCTTATTAAGTGGTTGCCTTATTGGGAAACCTAGTGGGCTCTTTGTGATTGGTGGTTTTTAAATTTCTTTTTCTCTGATTCAAGTACATTCACTCTGACTTAGGTTTAACTTTGTTTACTGTAGGCCACCAAGGCATTAGAGCCAGCTTGGCCTTAATGGGGTCCTTGTTTAATACTTGAAAACAAGCAATTTTATGAGTGCTCTATTCAGCCATTTAATATGTCTTTCATATGGTTTTCCCGAAGTAATTTCTTGAGCGCTGTCCAAGTCCTTTGTTTTGTAGGTCCCAAGCTAAGGGTTTTTAGTTAATAAATTTAGAGTAGAAACACCTACAGTGAATGGCCTCAACCCATCATCCTGTGACTTAATGGTTCCTAAATAGAGCTTACCGTCATTTGAATGTACTTGGCCCCCGTAGTGAGCACCATTACCCATCTAGTGGTCCAGCAGAGCATATCCCTGACTTGGCGGTTGCCACATATGGCTGGCAGTCTTCAGGTCTTCTGCTGCCCAACAACGGAGGAAGAATTAGAGTCAGAAGTATGTTACTGATGTGCCGCTGTGATAATGCCCTTTTTATATTAAGTGGATCCCTGAGTGCTGATTTACATAAGAGCCTAAATAAAATCATTTAAAAAGCAGTGAGCCCATGGTTGTTAACTCTTCTCACATTATGAATTCTTGACTCCATGCTGGCTCTGGTGATCTTCCAACTTCAGGAGTGAGTGTCTCCATGAAGAACAACTCAGGCATCATGGTGTCATGTTCGCACATGGGTCCTTTCTGCTGCTTTTCTGCCGGCTAAGTAGTCAACTGAACCGAAGACAAGTTAAATCAACTCTACATCTTTATTCGTAGCAGTCTTCAACAGTAGACTAACAGTCCTGGTTTGACCTAGCTCTACAGACAGTGCAAACTTAGACCAGCAGAGATTAGATAATTTAATGATCTCACATGCAGTTTCTTTGTTGGGAGTATAATTGCTTCATTGTTGTAGCTAAAACTGCCTGTTAGGGAGAAAGGAGGAAATAAAACTCCCTGGAGGTGGTTTTTTTAAAGATGCATTGGATTAACCACCTTGCTACCCTATTGGTGATGTTTTCATTTTCAGGCACAGTTTTCAGCGTGCCACTGCCATTTGTAGATCCCTATGGTGGCTCTCAATTGGCTCTTAAGTTGAATTCAATTTCCTGAGCCTGGGTGGTAACGTTCTCCACTTCTTCATTCTCCTTTAGCTAAAAGTTCTATTTTCTGCTTGCCACATTTCACAGCACTCCGTATTCCAAACCTAATTACTGTTGAGGGGTGATGTCTTAGGCTGTTTTCATATTTGCTATTATTTCTCCTAGAAAAACCTCCCAATTTCTTTTGCTTACTGATGAACACTTACTGCAGGTGGCTCCTAAGAGAAATGGCCTTTCAAGAACTTTTGTAGATGCTTTCACTGATGAGTGTAATAGTTCCCTGATCTCAGTGGTTTTCAATGCCTCCTGCACATTAGAATCACTGGGTGTGGGAACAGAGCATTAGGATGTCTGGGGTGGGGACCCAGGCGATCCCCATATATTAAAAAGATTGATAACGAATGCCTCAAATTGTTCCTCAAATCTTAATGTGCATAAATACTAAGGATGCCTAACCTTGGGCAAGTGCTCTTGTGTGGATGCATGACTGCTCTTCCTTTTGCCCTTGTCAGCTTTCCTGAACTAAAAAGCATAGGCATTTTTAAATACCACTTAAGGCCTTAAATTTCTTAAGAGAAACAACTCCCTTCTTTTTCTCTTGCCCTTTTTACCTTTATATTTAATCACAGTGGTAGCTTCCTCCATACCGTGACTTTGAGAGGTGGCCGGGGCAGAGCTCATGATATACTGCTTCTGTGTCGTATTAACTCTGTGTTGAAAATAGTGCTGTGTTTGCGTCCATGCAAACAGACATCTCTGACATATATTTCTGAAAATACCCTGGCTGTGATGTGGAATCAATATGGAAAATTTGAGCTAGAGCTTTGGCGGTACCCCAAAACTTAGCACTACACTGATGGCTCACTAAATCATTGATAATACATGGCTCTCTTTTACTTTTGTGCAAGCTGGTATGAACAAAGATGCAAATATCTGGTTGAAAGGGAACTTTCATCACAGCAGGAAAGGCATCATTTTATCAGATAATTCACTCTTTTGGACTAGACCATTAACAGTGGACAGGTACAAGCATAGCAAGCAGAAAAACCCAAAGATTCTGACTGAAGAGTTCAAAACGGACCCCCAAAGCTGAAATAAATAAACTGCCCAGGTCATTCTGAATCAGAGGGTGTGGAACATGTTTTGAGAGACTCTACTTTAGCTTTTCTGACTTCTCCAAAATTGTATTTTCTCTTGATATGCCTGCATAATTATAGCTAGGAATGCTCTTCTGAAATGTGAAAACACATTATAATTAGGAAAACAGAGAATATGGTCAAATGAACATAGGCATTGGAGCAGTGAGACCCAATTTTGAATCCTGGCTCTTTGCACATGAACTAAGGGAAGAATTTAAACCATGGCATTCATATTGCTGAGGTTCTGATTTATCTAGGCATGCTTCGTGATCACATTGGCCCTGCAGGTATCTGTTGAGAGCAGGGCTCTAGTGGACAATTATTACTGCCCAAATTATTATTTTTAATTTTTTTTGGTAAACTATCCTCCCCTTAACTGCTAGAGATGTTAATTACACGGTTTGCCCTGCTTAGTAACAAGGGTTGGCAACTAGAATGCACCATTTCTCTGGCCACAGTGCTGGCTGAGCTATGGGCCCAGTTACTCAAGCTACAGCAATCAAATGCATACCAATGACTTTTTTCTGGAACCAAGAAGGAGGAAGTGCTATCCTGATACCCCCTTTTTAGGGGGGGCAAGGAGGGTGGCTTGCCTGTGACCAAAGCCAACACAAAGAGTAACAGAGATGGGGAAAAGGATAACTTCAAAGATACCATTGAAGTCCTCAGACAAGGCTGTGCCTCGAGACAGAACTACTGCGGGAATTTGAGTTTGTTGAGCCAGTAAGTTTTCTCTGCTATCCCCTAACAGCTCAACATTGAATTAGACCTCTGTTACTTAAAACCAAGTAATTTGTGACTTAGGGGATGAGAGGATTTTGAGGAGAGCTAGTTACTGAGGGAAGTAGCAGCTAAGTAAGATTGACTTGACACAGAAAAGCCTTGGTTATTAGAAAGAATAGTCAATAGCAAGGGCACATGGGTGGCTTAGTCAGTGAAGTGTCGGACTTCAACTCAGGTCATGATCCCAGGGCCCTGATAGTCAATTGTAAATTAAATATGACATCCCTTTTTGAGATTTGTCATCTGATGTACTTTCTCCACCTTCCCTTCTTCTCCCTGTAGAAGTCCTATGGAATATTGGGGAGAAAAAGAGCAGGGCAAGAGGATTAAAGTAAAAAACCAAAACCAAAAGGGGCACTCCCAATAAAAATTTTGTAAAGCATTAGGACATGCCAAGACATCTTGGGATATGAGGAGAGGGAAGCCCTTCCACACCGCTTCACCATACCAATCCTGACCAGCTTTGCCAACAGAAGCGTGCCAGTGCTTCATCTGCGGTGCTCAACGACAACACTAGATGTCTAACCTAACTGAAGAAGGACACGATGGTACTTAGAGGATGACTCATAGAGACTGAGATGGCTTTGGATGTCTGGCAGAGTAACGGCGTGTCCCAGCTGTGACTGGAAACAAATAGAAGTTTCCAACATATATCCATTGCCTGTGGATAAAATGGTACTTAGGCACGTATGTGAACACGCATAAGTTAACACCTGCAGACTCTCAGATATAACTGAGCATGACTTTTGCAAGCAAGTAGAGGCTCTGTGTCAGTACCTAGGATAAGGGCCACTGAAATCTAGATTTTTCCTTTTAGTATGATACCATTTCAACTCATGGTTTCCTGAGGTCTGAGGGAATGCTGATAATAAATAAGGAAGCATATATGAAACTACTCTGTATATTCCTGGTAAGCACTCATTAAATATATGCTTATTGTTAACATCATGAAGTAAAGTGTGAAGAAATTATAATAGACAATTAAAGAACATGGCCTCAGAAAGCAAATAATTAAAATGTCCACCTTTGAATCTTTTGCAGTTTTTCTTTAAAGATTTTATTTATTTTAGAGAGAGAGAGAGCACACACTGGGAGAGCAGGGGCGGGGATGGAGGGAGAGGGAAATAATCCCAAGCCAGTTCCACACTGAGCTCAGAGCCCCACGTGAGGTTCCATCTCAGGACCCGGAGCCAAAATCAGGAGTTGAATGCTTCACCAACTGAGCCATCCAGGCGCCCCTAATTTTTTGCAGTTCTAAAGGATGACATTCTACATATTGATGCTTTTAAATATATACTTGTCATTTTACCTGATTTATAAAAAGCTGTGCCCCAAATATATCACATGGCCCTGTAATGTTTGTTTGTATTAGTTCAACTTCCAGTCTGCAGTGTGTCTGTATCTCATTAATATTTTTCTGTTCGTAAGATGAGACATATTTTATTGCTGTTTGTGCTGATGCTTTTTTACTTTCTATTTTTCTTCCCCGTGAGTATCTAATGCCCCATCCCAAATGCCAAGTCATAGTATTTTCACCTAATAAGATAAATTGTCCAGTTTTGTATCTTGTTAAAAGTGTTCATCTCATATGAATGAAATGTATTATGAAAGTTTTCTTTTAGTTGCACTGACCTTAAATTTTTCTTAGTAGTTTCGGGAAAGCTTGCTTTTTTTTTTTTTTCTTAATAAAATTAAATGGCAAAACTTGCTCCATACTAGTCCTATCTCAGATAGTAGCCATGTTCATCTTTTATCTCCAGGCTGCCCAGACTGGATCCAAGGAGAATTTTTCAGCACAATTAGGAAGTCGTTTTCTTAAATATCAATTTCATCTTCGATCTGATCTCTGGTCATCTTCAGTCCCTGATCTGCTTCTGCCTCTGTCTCTTGGATGACCTGGGGTTTCTCCATCACTACTATGTTTCTAGTGCCTTTAAGGAGCCAAGCACCATGTCTCAGCCAACATACCAGAATATGTCCTGTGCTCAAAAAGTCCTACACATCTTTTCCAGGAACGGAGCCTACTGCAGTTCATTGTTTCTTCATGCTACCTAACTGAACCTAACAGCTAGACTGTCCAGCTATGCTGGGGGACATCACAAGTGTCTAATTCTCAGGAAGGGGTTAACCCACCCCCTTCCCAGCCTTAACCCACGTCCCTCAGGCCAGCTCTTGCAGTCATGGATGCCCTTCAGGGGTTGCTCTACATGGGCACATGCTTCCCATGACTGTTTGCTGGGGGTTTTGCTCTTTCCATTTAAACAGTCTGTCTTCAGAGATAAACTCAAAATGGATGAAAGATCTACATGTGAGACGAGAATCCATCAAAATCCTAGAGGAGAACACAGGCAACACCCTTTTTGAATTTGGCCACAGTAACTTCTTGCAAGATACATCTATGAAGGCAAGGGAAACAAAAGCAAAAATGAATTATTGGGACTTAATCAAGATAAAAAGCTTCTGCACAGCAAAAGAAACAGTCAACAAAACTAAAAGACAACCTACACAATGGGAGAAGATATTTGTAAATGACCTATCAGATAAAGGGCTAGTATCCAAGATCTATGAAGAACTTATTAAACTCAACACCCAAGAAACAAACAATCCAGTCATGAAAGGGGCAAGAGACATGAAGAGAAATCTCACAGAGGAAGACATGGACATGGCCAACATGCACATGAGAAAATGCTCCGCATCACTGGCCATCAGGAAAATACAAATCAAAACCACAATGAGATACCACCTCATACCAGTGAGAGTGGGGAAAATTAACAAGGCAGGAAACCACAAATGTTGGAGAGGATGCGGAGAAAGGGGAACCCTCTTGCACTGTTGGTGGGAATGTGAACTGGTGCAGCCCCTCTGGAAAACTGTGTGGAGGTTCCTCAAAGAGTTAAAAATAGACCGGCCCTACGACCCAGCAATTGCACTGCTGGGGATTTACCCCAAAGATACAGATGCAGTGAAACGCCGGGACACCTGCACCCCGATGTTTCTAGCAGCAATGTCCACAATAGCCAAACTGTGGAAGGAGCCTCAGTGTCCATCGAAGATGAATGGATAAAGAAGATGTGGTCTATGTATACAATGGAATATTCCTCAGCCATTAGAAACGACAAATACCCACCATTTGCTTCGATGTGGATGGGACTGGAAAGTATTATGCTGAGTGAAGTAAGTCAATCAGAGAAGGATGATCATTATATGGTTTCACCTCATACGGGGAATATAAAAAATAGTGAAAGGGATTATAGGGGAAAAGGAGAGAAAATGAGTGGGAAAAATGAGAGAGGATGACAAAACATGAGAGACTCCTAACTCTGGGAAACGAACAAGGGGTAGTGGAAGGGAGGTGGATGGGGGGTGAGGGTGACTGGGTGATGGGCACTTGACAGGATGAGCACTGGGTGTTATGCTATACCTTGGCAAATCAAATTCCAATAAAAAATATATATATATACATATATAAAATAAATAAACAGCCTGTCTTTTCATTTGCAGCTCCCCGCCCACTCCATTCCTGGATTAGTCAGGAATCTTACAGACTCAGTTTAACAGACACCAAATTCGAACAGATGTACTAATTTCTGTGTTTGAAACTTTGAGAGACTTCAGTTCCCTCCCTCTTTTCATCTTTTGTGATGGCTTTGCTCTATATCCTATATTCTCAGGCTGGCTTTATCCATTTGGTGCCTAGCCACTGACGGTCACCTCGGAAGCACTACCATGATAAACTGGTGGCTCAGCAAACATCTCTTTGGAAATAGCTCAGGTAAAAATCCAAGATGACCCTCAGTGGCCTAACTTGAATTACATGTCAATCTTGCATTGCTCATAGGATACAAGCCTGTGATGCAAGCCCTACCCTTAGACGTGAGGCAAAATTATCCCCACCAGAACTACATGAAATTGCAGTAAGAATGGACCTCCCAAAGAAAAACTGGAATACTTTGACTAGAATAAGGGGAAGAATCAAATAACTTAGCAGGTAAAAGGAACATTCTTACTACTCTCAACATTTGCTTACTGTCTCAATACTCAACGGGTAATTTATTTTTTTAAAGATTTTATTTATTTATTCATGAGGGACACAGAGAGGCAGAGACATAGGCAGAGGGAGAAGCAGGCTGCCCATGGGGAGCCTGATGTGGGACTCAATCCCAGGACCCAAGGATCACGACCTGAGCCAAAGGCCGATGCTCAACCACTGAACCACCCAGGCATCCCTCAGTGGATAATTTAAATTCATCTGAGTCCTCACGTTCATGTATCATTGACAGTATCTTCACTGATAGTGAGACTGTGCACTGACACAGAAATTACCCATCTGCTAATTGAAAGAATAACAGGTACCATTTTTAGAGTGCTTTCTACGTGACAGGCTGTGAGTAAATGGATGCTATCAGGCCTGGGCTGATGCAGACCTCATAGAGAATGACACTGGGCTCTGCAGCATTGTTGCCCTGGAAACAGTAAATATAAATGAGGAATATTGGCTCCCCCTCCTTTGTTGGGTAGAACCGCACCTGTGTTAAGGGAGCTTTGCTTTGGTGTGCCGGACTCCGGCTTGTGTGACTAGCCCTGTATAAAACAGTAGCAGGAGGATGGGCTTGTAGTTTCTCTATGTTCAGGTGACCCCCAGCTGCCTCAGTGCATATGCTCTGGATGGGCAACAGGGCCAAATAATCTGTGTACTTGGGTGGATGCTGGGACTGCTGAGGACACACTACTGATGTCCCTGTTGTCACCCTTGCCTTGAATTGTTCTATGAAGTTAGGTGAAGGTAGCACCAGATTGAAGCCTATTTTGGTCTTACAAGTCTTGTTGCCATCTCAGCCCATAACTTCACCTGTCCTACAGCATAGACAGTGTTCCAAGAGCTTTATATACAACGACTTGTTTATTCTTTCTGGAGAATTCTATTAATTCAGTGTGATTTAGAGATGAACAAGCAGAGACCTGAGAGGCTGCCCAATTTACTCATGCATGAGTAAAAACCATGATCATCAGGACTGTCTACTAAGATTGTGCCCTCAGCCAATATGCTGTACTGGCCTGGGTGTGCCAAACCACCCTTCATCTCTTCCATGGTAATGATCTCATTATTGTTTAAAGTTTTTCCCACTTATATCTGAAGAAACAGTGTCATCTCATCTTTAGGTGTGAATTTTACGAAGGTCACATCACTGGGAGGTGTTAAAAGATACTTTCTTACTGACTTTTTGATAGGGATAGACAGCCTGCTTGGCCTACGATCTGGTGACATACATTTGTTTATGTCATGTTTTGGAAAACTATATTTCTCCTGTAGCATTAAAAACCTTTTTTTTTTTTTTTTTTTTTTTTTTTTTTTAGAAAACATGGTTTCTTTTTTTTTTTTTTTAAGATTTTATTTATTTATGCATGAAAAGCACAGAGAGAGACAGAGACACAGGCAGAGGGAGAAGCAGGCTCCATGCAGGGAGCCCGATGTGGGACTCCATCCGGGGTCTCCAGGATCATGCCCTGGGCTGAAGGCGGCGCTAAACCGCTGAGCCCCCCAGGCTGCCCTAATATTGTTCTTATAAGATTATAAGATTGTTTTTCTCTTGACTGAAATTTCCACCAACAAAGGATTAACTAAAATCCTTTGTTAGGCTTTTTTCTTACTACCCGTGAAAGCATTCTGTACTACTTCTTGATAATTAGAAACCATCTGGAAGTTTTGAAGCTCAAATATGTTAATGGTGGAATATCCTTTTTAGAGTGTAAGTACATCTTTGCTGATATAGGTGATGGTTGTGTCAGGCACAGACAATTTGAAAAGCAAGCAGTGAAAGTAACATTTAATCTATTAAAATGAGGGATCCCTGGGTGGCGCAGCGGTTTAGCGCCTGCCTTTGGCCCAGGGCACGATCCTGGAGACCCAGGATCGAATCCCACATCGGGCTCCCGGTGCATGAAGCCTGCTTCTCCCTCTGCCTGTGTCTCTGCCTCTCTCTCTCTCTCTCTCTCTCTGTGTGTGTGACTATCATAAATAAATAAAAATTTAAAAAAAATCTATTAAAATGATATTTTGGGGACACCTGGGTGGTTCAGCTTTTGAGCACCTGCCTTCGGCCCAGGGCGTGATCCTGGAGTCCCGGGATCAAGTCCCACATAGGGCTCCCTGCATGGAGCCTGCTACTCTCTCTGCCTGTGTCTCTACCTCTCTGTGTCTCTCGTGAATATATAAATAAAACATTTTAAAAATAAAATATTTTTACCTAATATTCAAATTGCATTTAATGAAGCCTAACTGTATATTGTGATTAAAGTGAAACAGACATTTTGTAATATTAAAGTTTTTAAAAAAAGTTTTAAAGTTTATAAAGACCACATATCAGGGGTCTAAATGGAAGGGCTAGGAATAAAAATAAAAACACGTATTCCTTATTGAATTTAAGTTTATAGGAAATCAACCACACCATCTTTATTTACCTTAGGACTTTATTGGCTGAGTTCATCTGAATTAGATTCCAGCTACATCTGTCAGTCTCAAAGCTAGAAGTTGTAAAGGACCTGCATAGTTTAACAAAAGTTCTGGGTTACATTAAAATGGCCTCAGATACAATCAGAAGATTAAGTGGATTGAAATTGTTCTTTTGGATGTAGGAAAAGTAGTCATGGTGTTTGAAGGCCAAAAAATCAGCATGTAAAAGCAGTTTGGTTTGGGGATTTTTGTTGATGTGATACTAGTCAATATTCGAAAAATATTTCTTGAGTAGCTGTAGGCACTCACATGGGAGAGGAGTGATAGCAAAGGGAGAACAGACCTGAGAAAGGGAGAAAATAGGGAATATCCAGCTAGATATTTACATTAGAGTGAACACTAGGAACTATGAATTTACTTAAACACATAGAAAAATGTAGAATCACATCTATCTCTAGATGTAAGGAAAACACGGTGATTGGCCCTTTCCTGAGTAAATGGCAAGATCCAACATATTTTCATTCTCTGTAGGGGTGCCTGTCTTTGCCAGTCCAAAGGATACTAAACCATAAGGGATAATGATGTCTCCAGAGCAATTCTAGTTAGAACATGGGTTCAAGAAGTAATTGCATGCTTGAAATATTCATGATTAGAAAGACTATCAGCATGCTTAGATTTTTATTTGGACTTCAGTAAAATAGTTATAATACTATAAAGTGTGCTTTTGTTTTTACTCATAAAACCTTTATTGATGGATTGTCAGTACCTTGAAATTATTCCTTTTCTTTGTAAGCTGCATCTATAGTCTAGAATTGATTCAAGGGACATATTTTGCTGATTGGTGCATTATTTTCTCATGTAGTGTTAGATTAAAAAATGCTTTTAAAGGTTTTTCCTTTTTCCCTGCATTATTATTTCATGTTTAGTTACATTGCTTTGGGATTATGTTTCTTAAATGGATAGTTGATATTCAGAATCTCATATGTGCATATAAAAAGTCTCGCTCCCAGCAGGGCAAAAAGGGAAATCATTTGTGTACATAAAGGTTGTTAGTGTCATATACCTGGCACTGGGTACTGTGATGGAGAGACTGTATTTGCAGGCCCTGCAGCCAGCTTACCTGGGTTCAAATTCTTTTTTTTTTTTAATCTTTTTTTTTTTAGATTTTTTATGTATTTATTCATAGAGACACAGAGAGAGGCAGAGACACAGGCAGAGGGAGAAGCAGGCTCCATGCAGGTAGCCCGACGTGGGACTCAATCCCAGGTCTCCAGGATCACACCCCAGGCTGCAGGCAGTGCTAAACCGCTACACCACGGGGGCTGCCCTGGGTTCAAATTCTAGCACTGACACTAGCTCTGTGATATCAGGCATATTTTTATCAGGCCTGTGATATCAGGCAGAAGATTTATCTTCTCATGAAATTTTTTTTTCATCTGTAAAATAGGGATAAGAATAGTACCTACCTCATAGGATTAAGTAGTTAATAAATGTCAGCATTATAGGATATTACACTGTTTTCTTTTGGGTCTATATTTTTTCAAGCCAATCCTTAAAATTTAGTGGATTATATAAGAAAAGATTTATTTCTCATCATATTAGATCTCATAAGTGTCATGATTTATATCATACTACTTTTCCTTTTCCTGTTTTCGAAGGTAAGAAGATAGTCTGACTGTATTTTGATTGAGTATAAGATTAAAGCATTCATATTCCCAAATGTTAGGTATCTGTTTACACTTAATGTCCTTTTGGATGTCAATATAGCCTGGTGGGAAAGTAGGCATGGGTGATTTTAGAGTTAATTTATTCCTTCTTTCTAATACTCTGAGGGATGCAAAAAGAGAAAAATGTCTAGAATCTTACCGTCTAGCAGAAGAGATAAGAAAATTAGGCAAGGCAAATAACTACTGAAATTATTTCATAGATGGCAAACAGTAAAGGTATGATTCATGTATTAACACCAACACTTGGTAAATATTAATTCATTCTAAAATGTAGACAATAATCTTAACTCTTCATGACATATTGGAGATTCTAGAATTCATTTGGGAGATAAAGATTTTATTCTCATCTCAGGAGACTAAAGTTAATTTAATATGAATGTTAGATTTAAAGTCAGTGTATACAGTATCATTTGAAGTCAAAATTACCTTTGATCATTCTTTTTTAAGTCTTTAAATTCCATTTAACATATAGAGTAATATTAGTTTCAGGTGTACAGTTTAGTGATTCGACACTTCCATACATCAACCGGGGCTCATCACAAGTGCAGTTCTTAATCCCCATCACCTGTTTCACTCATCCTCCCACTCACCTCCCCTCTGGTAACCAGCAGTATGTTCTCTAGAGTTAAGAGTCTATTTCTTGGTTTGCCTATCTCTCTTTTTGTCCCTTTATTCAATTGTTTGTTTCTTAAATTCCACATATAGAGGGCCCCTGGGTGGTTCCAATCAGTTAAGCATCTGCCTTCGACTCAGGTCATGATCCTAAAGTCCTGGGATCAAGCCCCACGTCAGGCTCTCTTCTCAGCAGGGAGTCTGCTTCTCCTTCTCCCTCTGCCTGCCATTCCCCCTGCTTGTGTACTTGCTACCTCTGTCTCTATCAAATAAAAAATCTTTTTAAAAATTCCATATATGAATGCTATCATATGGTTATTAGTGAGGATGTGAAGAAAGGGGAACCCTTTTGCACCATTGATGAGAATGCAAACTGGCACAGCCACTGCAGAAAACAAGCATTGTATGGAAGTATTGAATCACTATTGTGCATCTAAAACTAATATCACACTGTATATTAACTAACTGGAATTCAAATAAAAACTTTAAAAAAAAACTACAATGAGGTAGTCTCACATCTGTTAGAATGGCTAAAATCAACAATACAAGAAACAACAGGTGTTGGCAAGGTATGGAGAAAAGGGAACCCTCTTACACTGTTGGTGGGAATGCAAACTGGTGCAGCCACTCTGGAAAATAGTATGGAGGTTGCACAAAAAGCCAAAAATAGAACCACCCTACGAGTCAGCAATCGCACTACTAGATATTTACTCAAAGAATACAGAAATACTAATTCAAAGGGATACATGCACCCTGGTGTTTATAGCAGCATTATCTGCAATAGCCAAATTATAGAAACAGCCCAAGTGTCCATCAATTGATGAGTGGGTAAAGAAGAAGTGGTATGTATGTGTGTACATACATATGAATATATATATGTACACACACACAATGGAATATTATGCAGCAGTAAAAAGAATGGAATCTTGCCATTTGCAGTGATATAGATGGAGCTTGAGAATATTTTGCTAACCAAAATAAGTCAGAGAAAGACCTTTGGTCACTCTTAAGATTACAAGTGTTGGTTTTGTCTGAATACCCCATCTCATTGGCAGCTTTTCCTCCAGCTTAAGAAGAGCTCTCTTTCCTTAGTTTGGCAACAGATTAGGCAGTTGGCTTATGTTTAGAAGTGCTACTGTATGAAAAATAATGTATTTTTAAACACTGGAATCACTCTCATTACAGCAAGAATCTTATACAAATAGAGGGATTCAGAGATGGGATGAGGTGGATTAAAGAGAGAGTAGAATTGTAACTCTGAGCGCACTTTTATTTTGTGGCCCATTTGGTTGAATGGAATAGGTAATATATTCACCGGCACTCTGTTAATTCTTTTTCTGGGTATGCCTGGGTGGCTCAGTAGTTGAGCGTCTGCCTTTGGCTGAGGTCATGATCCCAGGGTCATGGGATCAAGTCCCTTATCGGGCTCCTTGTGGGGCGCCTGCTTCTTCCTCTGCCTATGTCTCTACCTCTCTGTGTCTTTCATGAATAAATAAATATTTTAAAAAGATAATAATTCATTTTCTGTCTCTCATTCCCCAATTCTTCTCAATTAGCTTCAGTGTATATACTTGAATTAGTGTGAGTTAAATGCATATTTGTTGTGCTCCAGCAATATCAGATAAGGACAGGGGCACACAGCATGGAGGAGCTGCCCAGCGAGCTGAGGGATTCATCCATTCCAATTGCATTCCCTCAACTTCATAATTTATTTACATGGCTTTATACACATGAAAGTCTGTATTGCTAGACATGTGTGTTAGATGGAGTGGCAATCTCTGAAATGGACTTCCCCTTCATCACGACCCTTCTAAAGTCTAGTCCAGGTCTGGAAGAGACCTAAATCTAGAGGAAGGCTGAGGAATAGCTGGACTAGCCTAGTTCACTTCATGGAAGAGGATCCTCTCTTCCTTGCATGAAAATTATTTTTTTTTATTTTTTTTTAATTTTTTTATGAAAATTATTAATTTGGGCATTTCTTAGGAGAATTGTGCCAAGTACAGATAATGAATGACAGAAACCATTCTTGCCAAACTGCACAGTTAGTTGTATCATGTATATGGGATTTAGGTGTGTAATTTGTCTCAGTCATTTCAATTGATCTTTCTAAAATCCTGATAGAGAATGTATGGAACAATCATCCTTCAGTGCACTAGTCTTGATCTGTTTCTCTTCTGAGTTATTAGGAAATTTAAGAAAAAACGATGATACCATATGGTAACTACAATTTATGGAGAAACAGTACATGACTGTTTTACTAGATTCTTCTGTTATAGCTAGATTCTTCAGTTAGCCAGTTTAGTTATTGCAAGTGGCATCTGAAAGTTAATGCTGAGTTTGCAAACTGAGATGATGGCTATATGGATGTTCTCAGAACAACTCTTTGAATTTATCTGTTTTAAAATTTTCATAGCAGTGGATGCCTGGGTGGCTCAGCAGTTGAGCATCTGCCTTCAGCTCAGGGCATGATCCTGGAGTCCAGGGATTGAGTCCTACATCGGGCTCCCTGCATGGTGCCTGCTTCTCCCTCTGCCTATGTCTCTGCCTCTCTCTTTCTGTGTCTCTCATGAATAAATAAATAAAAATCTTAAACAAAAAAAAATAAAATTTTCATAGTAAAATACTGAGAAGAAAAGTCCTTAAAGCTGAAAGTTTCAAAAATAGATCTTTGGATAAGTGCTACAGACAAACTGGAATTCAATGTGGTATCTGCCTTTAAGAATTCTATCAATCTACTACTTTACACCAGTGGGAATGGCTAAAATTAACAAGACAGGAAACAACAAATGTTGGCAAGGATGTGGAGAAAGGGGAACCCTCTTGCACTGTTGGTGGCAAACTGATGCAGCTACTCTGGAAAACAGTGTGGAGGTTCCTCAAGAAGTTAAAAATAGAGCTGCCCCTATGACGCTATGACCCCACAGTTGCACTACTGGGTATTTACCCCAAAGATACAGATAATAAAATGACAGGACACCTGTACCCCAATGTTCATAGCAACAATGTCCACAGTAGCCAAACTGTGTAAGGAGCCACAATGTCCTTTGACAGATGAATGGAAAAAGAAGATGTGGTATATATATACAATGGAATATTACTCAGCCATCAGAAAGGATGAATACCCACCATTTATTTCAATGTGGATGGAACTAGAGGGTATCATACTGAGTGAAATAAGTCAATTGGAGAAGGACAATTATCATATGGTTTCACTCATATGTGGAATATAAGAAATAGTGGAAGGGACCATAAGGGAAAAGAGGGAGACTGAGTGGGGAAAATTTAGAGAGGAAGACAAACGATGAGAGACTCCTAACTCTGGGAAATAAACAAAGGGTTGCAGAAGGGAATGTAGGTGGGAGGATAGGGTAACTGGGGACATGATGAGACGAGCACTGGGTGTTATACTCTATGTGGGCAAATTGAATTTAAATAAAATATTTTTAAAAATGTTATTAATCATCTGTTGCTACAACAATGCTGAATAACCCATTTGGTACCATGCAATCATAAGTATTTATTTTCACACTCATGAGTATGCAGATTAACTGATTTGGATGATCTCTCCTAACTGTTTCAAATCGTAAAGTCTACTGGGTGTGGATCCTTGCTACGTTCAGTCAACATAGGTTCATTCTGAGACCCTGTCTCTTAAGATGGTGGCAGAGTTACAAGAGGGTAAGCCCTGCCAAGGAACTAGATTTTGTGCCTTGGGTTGCATTACTTCTCCTAAAACATATTGGCCAAAGCGAGTTACTTGGTTGAGCCCAAAATCAAGTGAAGGAAAAGTAAACTCTGCCTCTAGTGGAAAGAACTACAAAGTCACATGGGGAAAGGCATGATACGGGTAGGAAGGCATTGGAACCAAACTTAAGTTTATCCTAGAAGGTTTGCAGTCTAATTCTTGACAAACCAGACAAAATATTGCAGTCAGCAATAAGATAGTCATCTTCAACAAAGTGATAATGGATTGCACCACTTGTTCAAAGGATAAATTAATATTATTGAATACTAATCTGCAGGTCCTTGTTTCATATTCAATGGTTCTCACCTTAGATCATTTAAGAGCTGCATAGATTAGTCTACTTTATTATGAGACTGCTTTTATGAGTCTACTTTATTATGAGACTCTAACAGAGAGTAAGAACAATTCAAAAAGCACTTGTTAAGCCCTTAGTATTTTTAAGATTCTTTTCTAGACCCATGGAAACAGTGATAATTCACGTCAAGTTCCCTTTTTTCACTCTCTGAAATATAAGGACATTTTAATTTTTGTGCCACCTACTTCTTTAGCAGTAAATCTATGAGTGATAAATTACAGACTTAGCTTCTGAACAATTTTTAGGAATAAACTGAATTTTCCTTGTGTTTTGATGAAAGGTTTACATCTACTTAAAATTATACCCTTGTTGTATAGATCAACATTGAAGGAAATCAACCATAACATTTTATAATTAAAAATAATGCAGGGGTATAAGATCTTTATTGCTTGCAGAACTTTAAAAATCTATTAATTTCCCATTAGTTGCAGCATAATGACCCAACTCCTTAAATGGAAAGGAGAATAAACTTCTTGAACCAAACTTTGGGATAGAGACCCAGCGTGTGCTATTAATTTAAACTGTTTCTCTGAATAATTTGATTATATTTTATGATACAGCCAATTCATTGAGTTGGAAATGTAGAAAATGTTTCATTTGGTTCCCAAATGAGGGATAATGAGGGTCATAAAGTATCTACTAAAATGAATAAATTACTATTAAGATAAAGTATGTAAATAAGTCACCAACTGAACTCAATCTCTTTCTCTTCATATATATTGAGAGAGAATATATGAATGTATATATATAGAGAGAATATATATGATGTATATATATAAATTACAGAATACTTAAAATTTGCAGTGACTGATGATACTTATTTAGTTTATATAATTAATTCACTGCCCCTAAATCATAAATAACCTATTCTTACATGCTTAAATGCAAATTTTGATGAGAATTTAAAAACAAAAGGTATCAGAAGCACATGCTAAACAGAATGCATAAAATTAAGATGCCTGACAGTTTCAAGGATTGTTGAAGATGTGAGAGTAACTAGAACCATCATATCCTACTGGTAGGAGTTTATACTGATAAAATTGCTTTGGAAATTTCCTTGGCAATATCTTCTAAATCTGAACATATGCGCACTCTATGACATAGGAAATCAACTCCTAAGCATATAACCCAAATTAATGTATGTATGTACATGGCATCAAAAGATTAAAAAAGATTCATACAGCAGCATTATTCATACAGTCTCTAAACTAGAGTTTCAGGGGTGCCTGGCTGGCTTAGTAGGAAGAGCATGCGGCTCTTTATCTTGGGGATGTGACTTCGAGCCCCACGTGGAGTGTAGAGATTACTTAAATAAATAGAACTTTAAAAAAGAAAAAGCACACTGGAGTTGCAATGTGCATCCCCTCTAGAAAGAATAAACAAATTGAGAAATATTCACAGTTAAATATTATCCAGCAATGAGGAGGATTGAATTATTGCTATATGCCATAACACGTATAAGCATCAGCATAATATTTAGCCAAAGAAGTCAGGAAAAGAGTATACAGTGTACAATCCATTTATATAAAGTTCAAGACAAGGCAACACTAATCCAAGGTGTCAGAAATCAGGATGGTGGTTGTTTTTATGATGGCACTTACTGGAAGTGGGCCTGAGGGGGCTCTAAAGGTGTTGGTAAATATTGTACTTTTCCATCTTGGTGGCACTTAGATGAGTGTGTCTGCTTGGTGAAAATGTATCATGCTGTATAATTAAGATTTGTGTGCTTTTTTCCCATATATATATATATATATATTCCCATATATTATATATATTATATATATAAAGATTTTATTTATTTATTCATGAGACACAGAGAGAGAGGCATAGACAGAGGGAGAAGCAGGCTCCTCTCAGGGAGCCCAATGCGGGACTCGATCCCTGGACCTGGGACCATGCCCTGAGCCCAAGGCAGATGCTCAAACGCTGAGCCACCCAAGCGTCCTTCCATACATATTTTGAATTGCTTTATTGAAGTAGAATTGATAGACAAAGAATTGTATGTACGTAATGTGTACAATTTGATGAGTTTGGACTTAGGCAAACACTTGTGATCCCATCACCACAAATATGGGAATAGACGTGTCTAACACCTCCCAGAGATTTCTTGTGTCCTTTTGTTTTGTTTTGTTTTTTTCAATGTTTTATTTCTGTAAAAACTTAAGGAAAAAAAAAAAGGCTAGGGCACCTGAGTGGTTCAGTCGGTTGGGCATCTGCCTTCAGCTCTGGTCAGGATCTTGAGGTCCTGAGATAGAGCCCTGAGTCAGGCTCCCTGCTCAGAGGGGAGTCTGCTGTCTGCTTCTTCCTCTCCCTCTGCCCCTTCCCCACCCCCCCACCCCCCCCACTCATGCTTTGTGTGTGTGTGTGTGCGTGTGTGTGCGCGCCTCTCTCTCTCAAATGAATAAATAAAATTAAAAAAAAAAAAAAAAGCTTATGGGCAGCCATATGGGTGGTTCAGCGGTTTAGTGCCACCTTCAGCCCAGGGTGTGATCCGGGGTCCTGGGATGGAGTCCCACATCTGGCTCCCTGCATGGAGTCTGCTTCTCCCTCTGCCTGTGTTTCTGCGTCTCTCTCTCTGTGTCTCTCATGAATAAAGAAATAAAATCTTTTAAAAAATAAAAAATAAAAAAAGCTTTTGCCTGATTTCTCAATCTGCTAACTTCCTGCCACCCTTATTTTTCACAATTTCCAAAATAGCTGTATAATGACTAACACATTTTTACAACTTCCCATTATTTTTCATTCTTCAAATCATAGAGGAATTATTGTAATCTTTTCAAGTCCCTCGTTCTGTTCACTTTACTATTAATTCCTTTTGTGGGGATCAGACAGGAGACCTTAGAGAATTTTATAGAGCCTCTCTTCATTCTTGTATCTGCCAGAAGAATCTTTATGTTACCAACCTATATTATTGATTCTCTCCATGACATTTAAAATGATATCTTTCATAGGAATTTTGTCTGCTACCACCTTTCTGCCTAAAGTAATTTACAGCAGCTGTGGAAATTTTGAAATTAGATTGGAGACCTTCTGTCCCAAACCACATGCTTCTTGAAACAGAGGGAGTTTTGAATAGTGTGAGGTTATTCCTAATCCTGGCAATAACACCTGAGAATAACAAAAGACTTAATGGGTTGGTCTATTAAGTTCATTTTCAAGTCAAAGGTGAGGATTTTTTTCCTTACGAAATCAAGGTTAGGTCTGTTTCCAGGCATGCTTTAAGCAATGAGCTTGAGTTCCTAGGAAAGGAAGACCTCCTAAGGTAAGCACACGACAGACTCATTCATTTGGAAAACCCTTTAACAAAGGAATTGCTTCCTTGTGAGCAGTATTAAAGCAGCCTCCCATTACTAAGACATGTTAAACCACCTCTGGGGCATTTCGCCAAATCTTTAAGCTGCATGACAGGCTTTTCATATAAAAATGTGCTTTTCTCTGAAATAGCTCAAACACTCTTCTCTCTCTTTCTTTTCTTATACCTAACAGACTGCATCGAAGTTCCCCAACTTCAAACCCTAATTTCCCCTATAGTTCTCATGAAGTTCCACATAAGAAGCTCTTGAGAAGCCAGAAATCTGGTAATGGGGCAGAGATTCTTTTGTGACTTGAAAAGGAGGAGAAACCCTTGTAAAATGTACAAGACTGGTCAAAATTATTCTTTTTGTCTTATGCTAAAGGACAGCTTGTAGAATAAAGAATATCCATGCGTAGTAAAAGATAAACAGCATGACTTAGGCAACAAAGCAGATTTAATCATGAATTCCCAGAAATTCCTTCAAGTTCGAGGACTGGATGCTGTGGTTTTAAGTGGCTGCATGTGCTCTGTAAGGAGATGTATTTAACTGCTAGTTGCCCCTCCAAATCTGTTACACCTTTCTCCCTGATTATATGGGGCACCCCAACTGGAGAACATAATCCTCGGCCTCCTTTGCAGCCACATATGGCCATTTAGCTCGATTCTTGGTAATGAAATAGGAGCACAAGCAATTTTTGTTGGATCTGGCTTTCTTTTATTGTGTCTTCACACAAGCTGGAAGCCAAATGAGGGAGAGCAGACAGCTATGACTGTGGAGGAGGAGGAGGGCTCTATGCCAGGGGCAGCTCGGCACTGATGCCAAAGGTGCCTTAACCATTGAGTATCTTGATGGCTCTGAGCCACACCACACCTGCAGTCTAGATGTGGAAGTAGCATGAGAAAGAAACGCTCCGTACTGCTATTGTATCTTTTTATCTTTGTTATGGAGGCTAACCTCTTCCCTAACTAATCCAGATAGGGTCTTTTTTTTTTTTGTTCTTGATTGATTGGTAATTTTTAGTATACTTTCAGTTTGTTAAGATGATAGAACACATATTTTATGATTTCTGTGATTAAAAAAATGCTTTCTACTTCTGAAGGATATTTGTTCTATCAAGACCTTTGTCTGGATTCTATGATAATTCAGAACAGCCCTGTCGTGGCACTTAGCATGATTCATTGTCCCTATTTTACATATAAGGAAACAAGTTTATTGGCAGTTGCATCTTGATCTTTTCAAATTGCCTCAGTAACCTGTACAAGTTCAGAGAAAATGTAGATTGGTGACCATTTATTCAAGTCAATCCAAAATATTTTATGGAATTAAACTCCACAAGTTAATAAGGTGTGGATTTGGATTACAGTATACATGGCTTTTTTATTGCATTCATTTGACAGCCAGTTTCTCTCTTTAATAAAATAAAAATATGAATTAAGTGCTTTTTCAAATTAAGCATTTAAAATATGAAGAAATTTCCCATTTACTCTTTCTTTTCATAAATGTAACTAATTGGGAAAACATAAAGGAGATGTTAAACATTTCTCATAGTCCCCAGTACTCCAAATTAAACACTATTAATAATCTTCATTGAAATTATTTTAGTCATTTTGCAAAAGTCTACCTTTCCATGAGTTTCCAAGTGAATTTTTTATTTTTTTATTATTTAAAAGATTTTATTTATTTATTCATGAGAGACACAGAGAGAGAGAGGCACAGACACAGGCAGAGGGAGAAGCAGGCTCCATGCGGGGAGCCCAATGTAGGACTTGATCCTGGGACTCCAGGATCACACCCTGGGCTGAAGGCAGGTGCTAAACTGCTGAGCCACTCAGGCATCCCCCAAGTGAATTTTTAAATGACATATTTTATTCTTACTTACTGTAAAATTAAGTAACAGAGGAAAGAAAAATCTGAAAATTACTTGTAACTCCAAGACTCAGAGACAACTCTTTTTTATGTATGTGAATACCTTTTTTTTTCTTTTTGTACGTGAATACTTTTTTACGAAAATAAAAAATGTTCTTTAAAACATTTTCACGTAATGACAGTGGCTAACTTTCGTGATCACCATGAGGGCCAGGCATTGCACTACAAATGTTGCATCCATTACCTTATTTAGCATTCAGAAGAAAGCCTGTAAGATAAGTGCTATAATTATCACCATCTTTGCACAAGAAGGAACTTAGACTTGGTTAAACATCTTATGCATCATAACGAAGGTATGAAAGTATTAAGTACAACCACAGATTGTCTCTATTGAAAGCCTGCCTTGCGTGATGCAATTTGAATGTCAAGAAACATGAGGCTTAAGAAATTCCGTCCTATGCAGGCACCACCACTGTCCCAGTCAGTGTTTTACTTCTGGATATATACGTTTCCTAATATTAACAGCATTGTATTTGTTCTTAAGTCTTTATACATGGACATTTGGATGGAGTTCATATTTTTAATTGAGGAAATTTATATTCTGCCCTGAAAAGGAAAGAAATTGAAAGAATATAGGTATGTGGCATCTAAGCCCAGTGAAATATTTAAAAAGCATCATAGATTGAAGCCCCGTGGGAAAATATTTATCAGTTATTCAATATGGGTGCAAAACTAAAATACTTGAAATTAAGTATTTATGCCTTTCATTATGAAAAAATAGTCCTGGGAATATCCTCCATTTAGCAGAATTAGCTCAAGCTTAGCAGACACCTCAGCACCTGTACAGAGACACTCTCCTCAATTAACATTATTAATGCCTGGTGAGAAGAGGCTTTTGAAGTTGTCAACAAGTTAAAGTTTATCAGCCGTCAAATACAACTTTGAGGAAGTCGCAAATGAGTTTTTGAAAAAAAAAATTAAAAGCAAGTCAACATTGGAAAAATATCTTCTTTAGGATAATACTAATTGTGAGTTACTAGAAACATATATAGTTAGATACCTGATGAAAGTAGGTGGATATGTAATGATAACCATTGCACCTATCTTAAATTTTAACATTCAGAATGTGAATAAAAGGATTGTTTGGTTTGATATATGCAGAAACATGATTTCTTAGAAATTATTTTGGAAAATTTTTGAGCAGGACTCTTTCTTAGGTTCACTGACATAAATCAAACGTTTAAAAATTTGTATTTTTGAGACACCTGGATGGCTCAGCGGTTGAGCACCTGCCTTCCGCCCAGGGCATGATCCTGGAGTCCAGGGATCAAGTCCCACATGGGGCTCCCTGCATGGAGCCTGCTTCTCTTTCTGCTGCTTATGTCTTTGCCTCTCTCTCTTGGTGTCTCTCATGAATAAAGAAATAAAATCTTTTTAAAAATTTTATTATTATTTTTATTATTTGTTCAAAAGATTTTATTTATTTGAGAGGGAGGGGCAGAGGGAGAGAGAGAGAGAGAGAGAAGCAGACTCCCCACTGACCAAGGAGTCCGATGCGGGACTGGATCCCAAGACCCCGATCCCAGGACTCCAAAATCATGACCTGTGCCAAAGGCAGGTGCTTAACTGACTGAGCCACCCAGGCACCCCCATATTTTTGTTCTTTTAACATCCCTTTGAATTTAACATTTTCCCAGTTAGGACAATAAATTATATGATCTCCCTGCCTATAAACATTGTTTACCCATCTCTGAATGATATATGCTCCTTTATTAGCTCAGTCACTATCCTTTTATGATGTCTTTTAACATTTCAAATAATAGGGTAAATCACCAAATACTCTTTATATAAACTAGTAAAAGAAGAAGCAAAAAAGTGTTTATATTAATGAGATGTATAATGACTACAGTTGGCTCTGCTACAACTAGTCATGCAGTTGTATATAGTATTTATTTAAGTTGGTTCCATTACACATTTTATGTTCCCTCTACCTTCAGATCAAACCTCAGCTAGTCACAATACTTTGCTGGGTGGCATGATTCAAAACTTCATTTCTGAAGTTTCTGAGCCTAGTGGTCCTGCTTGTATTCACTTGATGTCTTATGCTTTAATTTTCACCATTGCACAGAATGATAAAAGACACCTTTGTGTCTTTAATTTTATCAGGTAGGTAACTGTCATAGTACCAGAGAAGGACTCAGTCTGTGCCTCTGCAGCTAATTCTTACTCCACTCCTGGCATTGGAGTTGCAGTACTATTCAAATCTCTGGTCCTTTCTTCCATCTTGGATAATCCCTTAGCCTTGACTCCCCCAATTTCGAGCTACCTTCACTTTACTGTGTTTGTGCCAATATTTTTTCCAGCTTGGGTCATGGTTAATGCCTCTTTGATTATGGGAGTTAAGAGCAGTTTTAGTTCTTTAAAATAAGCTGACATGCCAAACACATTTGTTTTCCGACTTTGTAAATGTTGAAAAAACTATGTTCAGTGTTAAATTAGAGGTAGATGTATTAACAAATTTTTAAGATATAGTTTTTAGAAGGAACTTGCTTCTTATAAATTCCATAATACAATTTACTACTTGATTTTTTTTGTCTTATATGAATTCCCAGAGAAAATCATTTTTATTCTTTGTTTGTTTATATTGTTTATATTAACCTATCAAAAAGGGAGGGGTGCCTACAACTAAGAGAATTGCATCTTAAAATAAACAACGTTCCAATATTACAAAATAGGTTTTGTTAATGAAAACTCATCACACTGTAATGGCTCTTTTAGGAAATAATGGAAAACTATTGTTCCTAATTTCAGTTGTAGTTGGGAAGAATTTTATGATCTTCTTAATTGAGCATATTAAAAGAAAAAATGCATTGTTGTCTAGCAGACTTGTACTCTCTATATGACAAGCATCATTTCAAGAAAAGACTAAAACTTTTGAAGTTTTTTGGAAATTATTTTCTCTTTGCCTTACAGTATACTTAAGGTTTTTAAAATTTTTCTTTTCATTTGTAAAGCAACAACAAAACAAAACCCATAGTATCTATAGCAGTAAACAACAAAAGACTGAACCGTGTGTTCTTCTGTTACATTTGCTAGCTGTATCTTGTCACTATAATAACCTCTTAAATTTATTTAGTGCTTTATGGTTTATATTTTCACATGCTGTAATCTTATATTTGATCCTCAAATAACTCTGAGATAACTACTATGGGTAATTTTTTATGAAACAGGGATGTGCTGGCTTACATGTACTTTTTCCAGCTCTCCTCAAGACCAATGATACACACTGCTAAGATTACTGACTATTTCCCTGAATTAACCCTGGGAAGTATTAAACCCATCAACTCAATCTCATTATAGCTTTGTGGTTTACCGCCAACCAATGTTACCCAATTTGTTTAATGCTGTTGTTCCAAAAATGTTATAAAAACACCACTGAGCTGAATGAATGTGTAACTTAGCAATCACAATCATACAGAATTCAGTTACCACAATTAAAATGCTTTAAAGTAAATTAAAGAGTTTTGCTATAGTCCTCAACAGAAAAATAAAGGAATATCCAGAGAGAACTGGAAGGGAATGAACTCCCTAGAGAGCCACACTACAATGAAAGATTTATTACTTTGTGTCATTGGGTAAGAGAATTTGAAGATAGTACTCAATTTTATAGCTTAGAATGGAGATCTTCCATTCTAGGTTATGTTTTTATGGGTTATGTTGGCCATGACTGCTGTCATTTTCAGTTTTGTTGTGCCCTCATGTAGAATCTATTTAAAAATTCAGAGTTATTTAAATGCTCCATGTAAAGCTTTTTTAGAGGTTTTAGAATTGGATCTATATGGCTTATGTGAATATATAATACAATCAAAATAATTTTTGGCTGACCAAAAACTTGACCAATATTTTGGTCAAAATCGTAGTAAAAAATAAATATTAATTAGTCCTGAGTATTTTGTCTATTGATAATTTTGGTGTAGTCTGGGACCATTTTGTAACCTTTAATGTTTTGTAGATATATATTGTATTTTATATAATTTTTTCAGGTTTTTTGCCCTATTTTCTTTCACTGCAATTCATGGTCTGTTACTCCAGCGTTGTCCTATCACATGCAACAGAAGAGAATCAATTGAAATAATCAAAGCATCTAACAACTGCATAGGTAAATGTAAAATAAATGTAAAAATACATTTATTTTGCATATTTCTGTTTTCATCGTGTTAATATCTCTGTATATTAGGCTGAAATAAGACATTATTGTTTGTGGGTCAAAATGATTGGTTAGCAGTAGTTTCATAGAGTTTAAACTAATCTATATGTACTATCTGTACACATAGGTACAATTTGGATATCTATACATTCTGGTGTTCGCGATGGTTACCTTTGAAAAGATTAGATGATAGCAATAATTGGTTTTCTTTTCTCTATCTGTATATTTTATTTTTGGAGAATGAGCAGTCCTTGATTTGTAATAAGAACAGTAATATTGACCAACTATACAACAACAAGATGTGAGATTCTAGACAAGAATGTGACTTGAGATATATATTTTTAAATCTCCCTCATGAATTGATGACTCCAAAAACTTACTACATTTTTTTTACTTTGATTTCTAGATATTTGAAAAAGGGAATCCAAAGCTAAACTCTTATTCTCCCCGACCTCATCAGCCCCTATCCCCACTGAATTTTCTCCTTCTGTGATCTTCCCTTTCTCAGTAAAAGATATTTCCATCTCTAATTTTCTTAGGCCTAAAATAATTGTGTTTATCTTGAACTCCTTCCTTTCTCTCACTCCCCACATTCAATCTAATACAAAACACCATCATCTCCACCCCTATCACCATGGTTCATGACTTCATCAAATCTTATCAGGTTTATTGCAAATTGTCTCCTAACTGGTCCCCTTGCTTCAATTACTGGTAATTAGGGTCTTCCTTTTAAAATATCAGTCGCAGTATGTCGCCTTTCTTCTCAAAACCTTTAAGAGCCTCTCATCTCATTTAAAATAAAATCTATATCCCTTACTATAATCTGCATGGTCCCTGGTGATCTGTACCCGGCTACCTCTGACTTCATTTTCTTCCTCCCGCCCTTTCCTTACTATGTCCAGTTATACCAGCCTCCTCTGTTTCCCTCAGTCGACTTCAATTGTTATACTGGAACACTTTTCCCTCATGTAGCAATATGGCTTCTTCAATCACTTCATTCATGTCTTTGTTCAAATGTTGCTACATCAGAGGACTTCCTTGACCATCCTGTCTAAAATAGCTATATAGATGGATAGCTAGATAGATAAACATATAGATGGATGTAGCTGTAAGTACAGATGTAATAATATGTTTTCCTCCGTACATTGCTATCATTAGATGATGAGTTCTATAAGCAAGGTCTCTGGTTTTTGTCTCTGTTGAGTATTGTTACCTTTATGCTTAAGACAGCTCTTGACACATCATCAAAAAAAAGTTGATTGAATGAATCAGTACAATTACTGTGTAGTATGTGGCCGGGCAAGGTAGGGAGGTAGTGGGCAGCAAAGGTTTTTAAAAGAACAGAACCACCACAGTCCACTAACTAGTTGGTTTTCCCATTCAGCTTATTTAAGATTACAGGAGCAATAAGTTCCTGAATTCATTTCAAAAGCTAGAATGATGATTAGCTACTGTGAACGAACTGGCTTGTGATAGCTATAAATCCTTTCTGTGTCCCCTGAATTTAGAGCCATCCAGTTGAAAGATGATTAGCAACTGAGTTGCCACAATAGGGAAGTAATCAAAGTGAGGAAAGATGAGTGGAGGAGGCTGAGGAAGAATTTATAGAAGCTGATAACAGATCTGGTGTGGAGGGTGAGGGAAAGAAGGGAAGGTAGCTGCCCTTTATAATCTTGGAAATCGAGCCAAGAGGGATAAAATTCTACCCTCCACTTCATTCGAGAACTCCTATTTCCTCTTCACCAACAGTGTTGCCTTGGTATAACAACTAGCCATTCTCCTGACAAATTTGCCCTATCTGGAAGAAATAACACCAACATGGTAAAACCACAGTAGCAACTGTGCTGATGGAGATGACTGTAACCTAAAATAGGGACAAGGAAACAAAACACTTCAAGTAAACCAACATTTTTAAAGATAAAGCAATATCTCAAGAATGAACATGTTGGCATTTAACATCCTGACTGTTGAGCACTTTCTTTCACTAGGAGCCTTTGTTCCAACAGGTACTGCCACCTTTCAGCTGGCATTTCCTCTTTTTTCTTGGATCTATGAAGATAATTAGTCATTTCTGTGCCAAACAGACCTACATGCTTTGTAATGAAATAAAACACTGATGGAGACCCATAGCCTTGAACTAGCCTGTTTAACCTCCAAGGGTGATGATTTCAGATCCATTGTCAGAATCACCTGGGGGTTTATTATAATACAGGTGATTGTGCCCCAGCTCCAAAGATTTTCAGTAAGTCTGGAATGGGGCTTGCTAATTTGCATTTCTAACAAGTTCCTGAATATTGGTGATGCTACTGATCTGAAGACCACACTTAGAGAATCACTGTCATAGAATAATATTTCTCTGTTCCTGGAGAAAGTGTTCTTGAAAATATTGCATTTTAAATCCAGATGTAGAGTAATAGCTATGAGACTGGGATATTCCTTCATCCTTGTCATTGCCAGGAGGGCAATTTCACACTCCTCTGAACCTCTAAGAGATGTAATCCTTGGGTGAAGTGTTAATTAACCAAATCACTAGTGAGACAGAGAAAATAGGGAAAGGAGAAACAAAGAAGTGCAGTTTCTAGGTCTGTGTCCTGGAAATGTAGTTCTGGCTTTTATGAAAGGAATATTTTTAGACTCCCAACTAAACTCTTATTTTCCACATCTATTGTCATTTGCTAAAATGGTCAAGTCAGGCTTGATGGTTTAACTTTAGGGAAGTCAGGGAAGAGGACAGAACTACTTGCAGGCAATTTCTCCAAATGCTTATGTAAATCATGAGCTGTTTGCCCTTATAGTTAAATATCAGTTCAAATTTAACTAACTTGTCCTAATACTAAGGGGTTTTTTTTGTTTGTTTGTTTGCTTTTGTTTAAATTCAATTTGCCAGCATATAGTACATTGTTAGTTTCAGATGTAGTGTTCAATAATTCATCAGTTGCATATAACACCCAGTGCTCATCACATCACATGCCCTCCTTAATGTCCATCACCCAGTTACCCCATCCTCCCAACCACCTCCCCTCCAGTGACCCTCAGTCTGTTTCCCAGAGTTAAGAGTCTCTCATGGTTTGTCTCCCTCTCTGATTTTTCCCTATTCGGTTCCCCTCCTTCCCTTATGGTTCCTTGCACTATTTCTTATATTCCACATATGAGTGAAACCATACGAATACTAAGGTTTTTTTTTTTATTCATGAGAGACAGAGAGAGAGAGAGAGAGAGAGAGAGGCAGAGACACAGAGGGAGAAGGAGGCTCCCCGTGGGCAACCCAATTGTGGGACTCAATCCCAGGACCCAGGAATACGACCTGAGCCAAAGGCAGATGCTCAACCACTGAGCCACCCAGGCACCCTGAATGCTAAGGGTTTTTTTTAGAAATATATATTTTTTACAGGGAAGTACATCTCAAAATCTAAGACCTCTTTCTCTAATTTACCAGTCCATCTTTGGATATGAAAGGTTGTTCCTGCCTGAGATACTCATTCCATGCTAAATGCTTTACACTGCAATAATATTTTCACATCAACCTATTAAGATTATTTTCCACTGAAATAGCTTATTTTTTTTAAATAAAAGATTTTATTTATTTATTCATGAGAGACACAGAGAGAGAGAGGCAGAGACACAAGGCAGAGGGAGAAGCAGGTTCCATGCAGGGAGCCTGATGTGGGACTTGATTCCAGGTCTCCAGGATCACACCCTGGGCTGAAGGCAGCCCTAAACCGCTGAGCCACCTGGGATGCCCTTTAAAAAAAAAAAAAGATTTTATTTATTTATTCATGAGAGACACACACACAGAGGCAGAGACACAGGCAGAGGGAGAAGCAGCCTCCATGCAGGGAGCCTGACGAGAAATAGCTTCTGTAATATATTTGTGAACACTGCAAACCAAACTAATAAAGTCCTCTTCTCTGAAGAAGGTGTTTGTTTGTTTGTTTGTTTGTTTTAAGAAGTTTTTTGATGATGAAACTTTCATGGATCCTTTGTCAATGACAAGAATAATGCCTGGAACACAGCAGGTATTTTATCCTTGCCCAGTGATTGGCTGCATGTTTCAAATGAGTCCATAATAATGAACCACTATTGATCTTACTCTCCTGCATTGTGGCTTCCCAGAAGAACTGAGTGAATTAAAACAAAGTTTGTATTTGGAAAATGGCTACATGAAATGGTCAGTTAATTGGTGAGCTTAACTGCAGAGGATGCATTTCAGTGGTATAGGTGATCACCATAAAGGTGGAAACAGAATATAAGATGGATCTCTACTCACAAAAATATCTTGATCGACATCCTTGATAATATTTCTAAGAGATATCTTTCTTTAGTTCTAATTTAGCAGGTTAAAGTTCAACAAATGCCACTTAAAAATAATCAGCAGACATTTTTCTATACCGTCTTTAACTTCACCCATCCCTTGTAGCATTTTGCCTTACCAATTGTAGGGGAGAAAAAAGTTTTCCTTCACCTTTATAGGACCTCTGGGTGGGTCTGAAAATTAAGCCAACAGAGACAGATTAACGGGAGAAAAGCATACAATTTTTATTGAATCTTTATATGTATGCGGGAGCTTTCACAAGAGAATGAAGACTCAGAAGTGATCAGAGCTGGAAGCTTTTAACACCTTTTAGACAAAGAAACAATACACAAAAAAAAAAAAAAAAAAAGCAAAAAAAAAAAAAAAAAAAAAAAGAAACAATACACAAATGTGAAGAATTGACAGGACAGGCAGTTGGGTGGGGGTTGTAAATGGTGAAGAAGTAACAAGGAAGTTAAGAGTGTTAAGAATTAGTTTAATGAAAAAAAAAATTTTTAAAGAATTAGTTTAATGAGGTTTCTTTATTTAGATTTCTCAGCCCCCAGTTTCCTGTCCTTGGTGATGAGAATGTCCTCCTTCTTCCTGGTACAGGGAAGGTATCCTTCACATGGGAGTTTTATGACCTGTTTGTGAGAAGGGCAAGAGGTGAAGTCAGAGTGACCTTCCCACCTGTGCCGTTTTCTAGAATTCCTTCAGCTTAAAATATTCATTGTGTCCATGTGCCATATTGTGGGGTGGGGAGGAGACAAGAGGTGTGTCCTGAAGCCCATCACAGTATTTCCATTTTTCACATTTGGGGACTAGGCAGGAGACACTGAAGACACACTTCATAAGCCTTCTTAGATTATAAATAAGTGAAGGAGAAGAGAAAGAGATGGAGAGAACGCTAAGTAATCTGTGCCTCTCCTAAGTGACTATTAAAGCTGCTTTAAGAATTATTATTATTTTAAGACTTTAGAGGCAGGCTCCCAGTGTAATTTGTGGCATAAAAAAGGCTTCTCCTGAAGACCATCGGGAACATCTAACTTTTTAAATATAATCAAAGTACGAAATTGGACTTTTTGGTGATGAAAGTATAAATTGGACTAAATGAGTATAAATATTAAAAAAAGATCTTGGAAAATTTTTGAGAAGCTGGGGTAAGATAAGTCAATAGGATTAATTTGGAATCTAAATAAAGAAGAGCATGAAATGTTTGTGATATAGATAACAAGATTTAAAAGCATGTGATTGACCAAGACATATCATGAATCTACTGTATAATTCAGGTTGTTTGGAAATCCCATTAAAATTTAACTCCTCATAATTAAAACTGACTTCCTTAGTCACAGTGAAAATTTCACATTATCTTTAATCTGAATAATTAGTACAGTATTGGTCTTGATATTGGTGTCCAACTAAATTGTGTATATAAAGTTAGGGAATGTAATTATATTTGTCAAAAAGGTTGTTTAATTTTCAATGGGCTTAGCTTTGAATTTTATTTTTTCACATTTACTTGGGATTATCGTAAAGTCTACTCTTGAGACTTCATGTTATTCACTCCCTCCTGATTGGAAAAAACAGGACTAGAGACTGTCGTTTGTGTTCACTGCCTCATATTTCAGAAGAGTGCCAGATAACATGAATACAGCTAAACACATAGTTTACTACTCTCTAGACTTTTTCTCCAAAGATAGCTGTGCAAATAAAAATGGAAAAAAAAAAAAACCTTATCAACTGATCAAGCCAGAATTGATTTCTTGTTAAGCTATGTTTCCAGGAGGATAGGAAGAACCAAGGGGCGCATGAAAACAAGATTCATTGTATACCAACATGGTGCCTATGAATCAAAATGACAGATATATAGAACCTCCATAATTATTTGTTCCTGTATTGAATCAGTGGTCTGACTTAAGGGGACACTGTCCAGTAAGCGTCCTGCCTGCTGAGGTCATATTAAAATCGGATTTGCAGACTCCTCAGTACCTGAAAGTAACACTGTCACTACTTTTTAACTTTATTTGACCACTGACATTTACGTACAGTGTTTTTCTTTCTCTAACCCCTTCCCCCAGTACTTGTGCTGCCCACCTTATCATACCGGGTTCTTTATTGATTTTTTGTTTTAATGTGAGTTCCTCTGCCTCTAAATTATGAACTTTCCAAGGGCAATAACTGTGCCTTAGTACCTGGCATATGATGCATGCTACATAAATGCTTATTGAATAAGGATATCTTGGGCAGTCTGAGCATAAATGTAATTATTCTAAGAATCCAGCCAGCCTTTATTAAGTGCAGGCTATGCACAAGATTTGCGGCCAGATATTAGGATACAAGCATAAAGGAGATACTTCTTATGGATCTTACAATGGGGTTTGGGAAGCAGATATATAAAGAGGCACCTCTTGTACAGCATAGTAAGAGAAGGATGAGTTAGACATAAGGCAGTATGGGAATCCAGACTGGGAATTCAGACTGGGAATGCTCATAGTTTTGTTTTAGAAACATTGTTTTGTTGAGAGATATGTGATGAATTCAGGGAAGAGGAAGGAGGATACATGAGTGCTAGTCAGGATTTTCTGTAGACCTTTCTTTCCCTCCTTCTTTAAAGGAAAGGCTTGTTCAATTCAGTGATTTCCAAGAGTCCTCTGTGTCAATTAGATTCCTGAATGCCAGAAGAATGTCTCACACTTTTGCCAAACTTAACACTGTGTGTACCGTTTTATGACTGCTCCCTCTTTCCGGCCTGTATGCCCCTTTCCCAATTTTCTTTTCTAGGCGATAGATTCAGAACACCTGCTCTTTGTCCACACGGATAGGTATTTGATTCTTTAGTCTGTCATTTACTACCTGTGAGCCCTGGAAAAGTTATAAAACAACCTCTTTGAAGACTGAATGTATTGACTCAATATGAAAAGTTTTGTGTGCAGCTTGGCATTTTGAATGATCAGATGTTCTTTTTATGAATCGTCCTATCTGGATGATACACATGACTTCTATTCAGCATCAGAAAGCAGAGGACAACTCTGGTGATCAGCTCTTCAATAATGGGAAACAAAAGTTTTACATAAAGAAAATGAGGATTTTTAACCTTTTTTGATGCTTTGTTTAGTTATCTCAAAAATATTTTATTCATTCTTAGAAAAAATCACTTTTTAAAAATTTTGCCAAAGTTATACATATATGTTTTAAAACCAAATGCTGGACAGATAGGTTTGTAATATAATCACTGATTTCCTGCCCTCAATCATCCCATCCTTGTGTTTTTCCTCACCCACCATAAACAGTTTGAAAAATTTCTGCTTTCAGTTCTTCTTATGGCTACTGTACTATTTCTAAATACTATTATTATATAATTATTTATTTATTAATTTCACAGTTTATCTACAATTTTCCTGATTGGTGATGAGCAATTGGCTTATTATCAATTTCCCAAAACCTCTTTCTGCTCTTGCCAAGTCAGTTTTATATCAGTAATCTAAATTCTTCCACATGATTTTTTCATCCCTCTCAAACATTTTTAACCTCCATGTTTTGTTGCATTATTCTAAGCAGATTTTTGGATCATTTATTGTATTGGTCAGGGTTTTCCAGAGAAACAGAACCAATAGATACTTAAATAATATAATTTCAGAGATTTTTTTTTAAGACTTTACTTATTTATTTGAGAGAGAGACAGAAAGAAAGCATAAGCGGTGGGGGTGGGGTGGGGAGCAGAGCAGAGGGAGAGGGAGACAAGCAGACTCTGTGCTGAGCATAGAGCCAAACACGGGGCTCGATCCCAGGACCCCAGGATCATGACCCGAGCCAAAGGCAGATGCCTAAGTGACCAAGCCGCCCAGGTGCCCCAAAGATTTTATATATATATATATATATATATACATATATGTATATATATGTATATATATACATATATATGTATATATATACATATATGTACATATATGTATATATGTGTATATATGTATACACATAAATACATATACATGTATATGTATATATGTGTGTATATATGTGTGTGTGTGTGTGTGTGTAAAAGAGATTTATTATGAGGAATCAGCTTATGCCTCATGAAGTCTAGTGGATTCTATGATCTACAGAGTAAACTGGCAAGCTGGAGATCCAGGAGAGTTGATGGTGTAGTTTCAGTCTGAAGACCTATAGACTTCAGACCCTGGAAGAGTTGATGTTTCAATTTGAGTCTGAAAGCAGGAAAAATTCTAATGTCCAAGTTCAAAAGCTATCAGGCAGGAAGAGTTCTCTCTTATTCTGGGGAGGGTCAGCATTTTTGTTCTATTCAAATCTTCATTGTATTGGGAGAGGTACACCCACATTATGGAGGGCAATTTGCTTTACACAGTCTACCAATTGAAGTGTGAATCTCAGCCAAAATCACCCTCAGAGACTCACCCTGGGTAATGTTTGACCAAATTTCTAGGGACCTTGTGGCCCAGCCAAGCTGACACAAATAATCAATCATCATAGTTACTCTGGCAGAAGCCATGCACCACATCAAGAAGATATTCAAGCAGCAAGGTGGATGTTGGGAGGGACTGAGGCCCCTAGCCATTATTCATAGCAGCTTGTCAGCCATGTGAGTGAGCTGTCTTCGAATTACATTCTCCAGCTCTGGTCAAGTTCAGATGACTGCAGCCCCAGCTAACGTTTTGATAGCAACCTCATGGCCACTGGCAAGCCAGAACCTCTCACCCAGCTATTCCTGAGCTACAGATACTGTGTGAGATAATCAGTGTTAATTGTTGTTGTAATCGTTGACTTTGGGGGTAATTTGTTATACATCCATAGATATCTCATACGCAGTGTTCTCATTGGGTGATTATTGCTTGCTGCTAAATCTAGCAGTGTTCTAGAATAATAGTGTGTTCTCTAACTGGCCCTATGTTATGGCCCCTATGACAGTGAGATAGGTTTCCAATGTCAAATTCAAATTTTTTTTTTTAAATCCAGAAAATTTTCTTATCATACTTCCAGTATCATCTAAAGACTCATTCTTAATGTCTGTTCCATCTGTTGGACTCTCTCCACCACTCAGGGACCTCTCTTCTTTTGTTCTAGTACAAACTGATTCTTTACTTGCAGGTCTGTTTGGCTGTCTTGCTAAACCTCCCTGCACTGACCTCCTGGGGTATATTCATTCTTTCCAGGGAAGAAAAGAGTTGGGAAGGTATGGTAAATACCTGAGTCATGTGGTTGGTTTGTTTTAATGAGAATCAAAAGGAGGCAGCTATAGGGGTAGGGAGATATATTGGCTCCAATTAATTGATTATTAGCACAAACTCTCATTCTTGCCCTATTATTTTACTTGGTCTTTCTGAGCTATACATTTCTTCAGAGCCATTGACCCATTCCATGGATATTCTTGGTTGCACATGGTTTTACTGAGTTATTAACACCACTCCTGGATATGCTGACCTTTTTATAGATATTTGTTATTGCTTGTCTGTTGATAGCTCTACTCTCATGGTTTGGGAGCCTTATGCCTTTCTATTCTATGTACTATAATTTTAATAAAGTGTCAGAAGAACTAAGAAAGACACATCTGTATGTAAAGTGCCAGAAGCCCAGCTTATTCTATTTTGAAATACCTATTTTACACTATCTCAGAAACTACCTGATTGAAAAATATTTCTAGATTTAAACCACAAAGCCGGGATCCCTGGGTGGCGCAGCGGTTTAGTGCCTGCCTTTGGCCCAGGGCGCGATCCTGGAGACTCGGGATCGAATCCCACATCGGGCTCCCGGTGCATGGAGCCTGCTTTTCCCTCTGCCTGTGTCTCTGTGCCTCTCTCTCTCTCTCTGTGTGTGACTATAATACATAAATAAATAAAAATTAAAAAAAAATAAACCACAAAGCCTACTTGGATTTGGGCAGCAATAACAGATTTGAAAAAAAAAATAATGTGGTTCACTATGAAGCAAAGTCAGCCTGAAAAATAGTGAATCACAGAACTTTAATATGAGATACTTGAGGATACTGACAATATCATTTATACTTTCATTCATTCTTTCAGTTAATTCACTTGTGACTATGTAATAGGTGATGTATTTTGTTACAGAGGGGCCTCTAATAGGGATAAAAAAAATCACTGTCTGTTTTCTGGACCCAAGGAATTGACGAAATAAAAATTGGCCATTGTGAACAAATAATTCCAATTAAGTATAGAATGTAACAAATATCAAACGAAATGAAACAGAAATATAGAAGGGCAGGAATGATGCCATTTAGGCAAAAACATGTTCTTATTCCCTTCAAATATCCTACATCTTAATCCAAGGCTTGGCATAGAGATGATTCCTGGGTAGGTATTCATTACATGGATAGATATGAGATTGGGCTGAAGTCAAAAGGATCTACAAAGCTTCATGATAGCAGAATTAGGTTTGGGTCTTAAAGAATTGGTAGGATTTGGCCGGGTGAGGTTTGAAGATAAACAGATAATTTTCCCAGAATGTCTCTATCAGGATCTGAAGAGATGGGAAAGCATGGAGTGCCCTTTAGAAACTCAGCTGAATCCCTTTGGTGACCTTTGAAAAGTAGCATGACATTGGAACATAGAGCCAATTGAATGCATGGTTAGAAATATGAAGTCTATTTGGCAAAAAAAAAAAATGAGCAGAATTGCTAGTTCTCCCTCATATCCATTATAACCTTCTTCCCCTTAGGGATAGAATCCCTTGGGTTTAAACTGGGATGGGGCCATTTGGTAACTTTTGGTCAGTAGGACATGAATAGAATTACAGGAGCTAGTTTTGGACATGCTCAGTTTAGAATGCCCATGGTAATCTAAGTACAAATTTCACTTCGTCATTTGGATTTACATTTTTCAAACTGCAGAGTGAAATTTTGGCAGGAGACCATTCTAAACACTGCTGCCAAATAAATCTTCCCCAAACTCAGTAATGTTCAGCATCTAATAGAATAACGTTCATCATTTAACAGTTTCACACAAAAGCTGGTTTTCTTTAAAAAAAAAAAAAGTGCTGAGATGGGACGCTTGGGTGGCTCAGTGGTTGAGCGTCTGCCTTCAGCTTAGGGTGTGATCCTGGAGACACAGGATCGAGTCCCACGTCGGGCTCCCTGCATGGAGCCTGCTTCTCTCTATGCCTATGTCTCTACCTCTCTCTCTGTGTCTCTCATGAACAAATAAATAAAATCTTTAAAAAAAATGCTGAGTTGAGCTATATATATCATGGTATTACTCTCCTAAAAATAACTTTTTCTATGTATTAGGTAAGGTACAGATTAAACTACTCTAACAAAGAGACCTCCTCAAACCCTTTGGCACAAATAAGATAGAAGTATTTTACTCTTTTAAACAGAGAATTCCAGGACAAGTAGATGAGAATAGCTCCATAAGGATCTGGGGACTGAGGGGTGTGAGGCTGCTCAGCCATCCTTAATCCATATCTTCCAAGATCCTTAGTGTCACTGTCGTTTCCATCTGGTGGGAAAGAAGGAAATCCAAGGCAAGTAGCTTAATCAGAGTTGAGAGAATCCTTAAGCTATACATTTCACTTCTACTCCATGGTACAGACACATAGGGTATATGAATTAAATGGTACTGAAAGAAGTAATATTTTAGGAGGAAAAGTGGGTGATTGCCAGATAAACGACAAGTGTAAATGTCTGTAAGAAAATATATCCTAGCCTGATTCGGAGCAGTAGCAGTACATAGAAGAAAAAGGGGACCAATTAAAGAAATAGTGTATTAGAGGATTTGTTTGTGAAAGGAAAGTCACAGGTCTCTCTGGAATTTTGAAATTGAATGAGTGGGATGATAATGTTATTAAGGAGAGAGACCAAAGTCAGATTTACAGTGGATTTATGGAGGAAATTAATCAGTATAAAATGATGTTGGAATTGAGCATTCATGAGACATCTAAATGAAGTTCATCTCAAGAGGGAAGATCTGGTTTTTATAAAGTCCCATATTTATTTTCTTTGGTCAATCAAAATGATCAAGGAGAGGCTTCTCCCTCCTCCCCCTATCCTGACTTCTCCCTCCTCCCCCTATCCTGGCTTCTCTATGAATTAATTTGCAGAGCAAACATATATTGAGTATTTATTTGCATTGTACCCCATGTCTTGTCTTTATTTTTTATTTTTTTTCATGTCTTTATAACCACAATAGACCTATACCATGAATTGCATTTTTGTACAAACGTTTTCATTCATGAGTTTGATTTTCCTTCTTCCCTTTAATTGAGCAAATGGAATTTTATTGTCTGATTGTGTGTAAAAGTCCTTGCATCTTAGTCTCCCAGTCTTTGTAGCTGAGAAGGGACAGGAATTAGATCAGGTCCCTGATATCCTTCAGGTAGAATGGGCACTGAAGACCCCAGGCTGCCCCTTCATACAATTGGTGTGAAAAGGAATGGAAAAAACAGGCTCTGCTCTAGCTCTGAGAGTCCATTTAATTCCTCTTGCTGACTTTGTTGACAGTTGGAATCCCATGATTCTGGACCTTGCTGACCTATTCATAACTGTTGATTACTCTGTGTTTATCTGCCTGAGTGGCAGTCTCTGGAATCATCCTCTTCCCTGTCTAGTGATCTAGTATCTGCCAGAAGTCGTCCTGCCTGCGAAACTTCCCACTGAAATCTTCACTTTTAAAAAGACAATTTATTATTGAAATTCTCAAATATCCCCAATCCTGGAAAGAATAATATAATGAGCCCACGTATCCATCAACCAAATGTAACATCTGTGAATATTGAGCCAATCTTCTTTCATTGCTTCATTTAATCCCCCCCTTTTTTATTATTAATTTTGCTGGGCTCTTTTAAGGTAAATCTCAGACATCCTTATCATTTTACCCATAAATACTTAAGTATGTATCTTGATCAGTATATGATCAAGAAATGACAATATTAAAAATAAAAGGTGTTTTTTTTTAAGATTTTTATTTATTTATTCATGAGAGAGAGAGAGAGAGAGGCAGAGGCAGAGGGAGAAGCAGGCTCCATGCAGGGAGCCCAATGTGGGACTTGATCCCAAGTCTCCAGGATCACACCCTGGGCTGAAGGCGGCGCTAAACCGCTGAGCCACCCGGGCTGCCTTAAAAGGTGGTTTTTATGAACAGAGATAAGAAGTAAAAGAGTTACAATATGAAAGAATCATCATATTTGTCAAATTTGGAACTAGACCACCAGGTCTAATTTCTTTTGTGAATTTTTGCTCCTCTCACTGGAATGGTATTTTATAATAGACTTAAACAGTTTACATATTAGTATTCTAAATTATGTCACTACATGTGATATGAACTTTCAAGATGCACATCTATTTAATGAACACAGCCTTCAACTTTTCAGTACAGACCTTTATTTGTTACCAAGTCACTGCTTTGTTTCTCTTTATTTTTGTGAAAAAAAATATATATTCTTTGATTTGTTCATTTGTGTCTTGCCACTCTTACAAATTCTGGTGAGGATATAATAGGATGTCAGCAAAGTATTTTATTTATTTATTTATTTTTTATTTTTTTATTTATGATAGAGAGAGAGAGAGAGAGAGAGAGAGAGAGAGAGGCAGAGACACAGGCGGAGGAAGAAGCAGGCTCCATGCACCGGGAGCCTGATGTGGGATTCGATCCGGGGTCTCCAGGATCGCGCCCTGGGCCAAAGGCAGGCGCCAAACCGCTGCGCCACCCAGGGATCCCGGATGTCAGCAAAGTATTTTAAATGATTTCAAAGATGGGAGCATGTGTAATTGTGACCAAAGCAAACTCAGCTACAAAAAAACCCTGATATGTCTAATTCCAAATATTATTAATGTAGTGATTAAGCAAACTGATATAATATCTGGATTCTACAAAGTATAAGAATCTCTAATCAGTAACATTACAGTGAATTTCAAGAGCACCTAAAGGGCAATGTCTTAGCTTCTGTGTGTCTAGAAGAACACTGATATTTCTGGGTGAAATATCAACTATTATATAAAATCATATCATGAGCAATGGAGACTGTGCGTAAAAGAAGACTTCTGTTTTTGGATGGAGAATTTTAAATTAGCAACTGAGAGATTATTTATGCCTTTGAAATATAACTGATTTTTATGGGACAAGTTCTCAGAGTCACTTGAATTCATTAGCATATATAGAATACTAATGAAATAGCAACTTAAATCAGAGGAGGAAGTCTAATTAAATTAATGGGTAGACATGCCGTATTTCAGAAATATCAACTTAGGAAGAAACTATAGTGACTCCTCATGGTAGAAAAAGAAGATCAATCTGGAACTTATAATTTTGAGCCAATGAATGGATAGTCTCTTTTGGCCAAGGCATCTTTTCTATAGTATCTATATGTGAGAATGAAGTCATGCCTCTTCATGGATCTTATGAAGCAAAATTAGTATTAACAACTAAGGAAGGGGATGCCTGGGTGGCTCAGTAGTTGAGCATCTGTCTTTGGCTCAGGCCTTGATCCTAGGGCCCTGGGATCGAGTCCCACATCAGGCTTCCCATCGGGAGCCTATTTCTCCCTCTGCCCATGTCTCTGCCTCTCATAAATAAATAAATAAAACCTTTTAAAATTTTTTTTTAAAAAATAAGGGAGGGACACCTGGGTGGCTCAGTCTGTTAAACATCCAACTCTTGATTTTGGCTCAGGTCATGATCTTGGGGTCATAAGACTGAGCCCCACGTTGGCCTCTGTGCTCAGTTGGGAATCTGCTGCATTCTCTCTCTCTCTCTCTCTCTCTCTCTCTCTCTCAAATACATACATACACACAAACAAGTAAGGGAATTAGGATATTCTGAAGGTAAGAACAGTACCCACTTAGAGAAACAGATTTTTCCCCTTTTAACTTCCTGGGTAGACCAGTGACCAATGGATAACACCACTTCCAGTACCCTCCTCTTGGAAAATGTACATCCTGGAAGTTGGATGGATTGGAGCTGCACTTACGCTTCTCCAGCATTGCATTAAAAACTGGAACAATTGTTCAGTGAAACCCCTTTCCTTAATTGTTTTCAGTGCAAAACCTTCAACCTTGTAAGTTCCTAAAATTCTGCTTTACTGACCTTAGGAGTGAGCTCAATTTTCCCACTTGGGTTATAGGAGAAATTTCTTAGTAAAGATATTCCACCATAGTTTCTCATTGTTATTTTACTGCCCTCATTTTGCAGCAAGGAAATTAAAGTAATACCATTAAATTTTTAAAAACATATTTTCTATTAAAGGTGAGGGTACATTTTCAATCTTTTTGTGAAATGTGTTGCTGAATTTCATAAACCTCAACTACTTTTCAGAATTTATCTCTGTTGATAGGGATGAGAAATATTTCTCCTTTGGAAGAGATGCATTTTAAAGATTTATTTATTTATTTGAGAGAGAGAGTATACGTGAGTGGGGGGAGGGGCAGAGGCAGAGAATCTTCAAGCAGACTCCTTGCTGAGTGTGTAGACCAATGTGGGGCTCAATCTCACAACCCAGGAGATCATGACTGGAGCCAAAACCAAGAGTTGGACAGTTAACTGACTGAGCCACCCAGGTGCCAGAAGAGACCCATTTTTTTAAATGAAGAGTGAAAAGCCAAATACAATTGATGTTGAGATATTTTATTGTGTTTTGAAAATCAAATGTGAATTGCGGTACATTAATGCCTTTGCATGTGTTTACATTATGGTAAAATCTGCAGGTGAATGGGATAAATTGAGGTAAAACACAATAATTTATGCAATTATTTTCTTCTTGGAGCATATGTATGATAATTTTCCATAGCCCTTGTATTATTTTCTCAAATATCTCTCAGATCTGAGATTTTTCTGGTCTTGATTCTAATTCCTTATAACAGTTACCTACAGACACAATAGCTGTACAAACATCTGGAGATCGTGTGTGGATAACTGTGAGTGAAAGAACAAGTTTTATTTTGATCATTCAGCTATGACAGTACTGCCATACATAGGTTCAATCTGTTGCATACATTTTTAAATAACACTAATGCATAGATTGGGAGAACAGTATATTTGGGGAAGAGGGGTTGGTGGTGAATACCTAAGGAAAGCTGCTTATATTACCAGGGGACTTTAATTCAAGTTCTTCAAATCAATTGTCTCTTCCCATTTCATTTTAACTCTTTCCAAATTGTCCTATTGCTTAAGGTTATATACCACTTCTTGATTACACAGTTCATGTAATTTTCAAGCGTTGCAACATAGAAGGAAAAATAAATTCTTACTACTCAGTGGTTCCAACTGTTAGCATAGCATTTCATGTCTTCCCATGCAAGTTTTGGTACACTTTTCATTAATTTTTTGTCATCTTTACTGTACATATGTTTTTTAGTTTTGGATTTTGTGTTTTTTTGTAAGTGTGACTTCAAATTTTTTTTTTTAGTAGTGTTATATTAGTTTCAGGTATACAATATAGTGTTTCAACACTTCCATACATCACCCAGTGCTCATCATGACAAGCATACTCCTTAATCCCCATCCTGTATTTCACCCGTCTCCCTACCACCTCCCCTCTGGTAGCCATCAATGTGTTCTCTATAGTTCACAGTCTGTTTCTTGGTTTATCTCTCTCTCTTTTTCCCTTTGTTTTTTTCTTAAAGTCCACATATGAGTGAAATCATAGGGTATTTGTCTTCCTCTAATTTCACTTAGCATCATATTCTCTAGCTCTATCCATGTCATTGCAAATGGCAAGATTTAATTCCTTTTTAATGGCTGAATAATATTCCACTGTGTATAGATGTATATGTGTGTGTATAATACATCTTCTTTATCCATCCATCTATTGATGGACACTTGGGCTGCTACTATAATTTGGCTACTATAAATAATGCTACTATAAACATAGGGGTGCATATATCCCTTTGGCTTAGTATTTTTGTATTCTTAGTATTTTGCATCCAGTAGTGCAACTGCTGGATCTTAGGGTAGTTCTTTTTTTTTTTTTTAAGTCCTTTAGGAAACTCCATTCTGTTATTCAGAGTCCACAAGTGTTCCTTTTTTTCCATATCCTCACCAACACCTGTTATTTCTTATATTGTTGATTTTAGCCATTCAGACAGGTGTGAGGTGATACCTCATTGTAGTTTTGCATTTCCCTGATGATAAGTGATGATGAGCATAATTTCATGTGTCTGTTGGCCATCTAAATGTCTTCTTTGGAAAAATGTCTGTTCTTGTCTTCTGCCCATTTTTAAATTGGATTGTTTTTTAGCTGTTGAGTTTTATAAGTTCTCTGTATATTTTGGATACTAACCCTTTATCAGATATGTCATTTGCAAATATCTTCTCCCATTCCATATGTTGTACATATATATTTTTTAAGATTTTATTTATTTATTCATGAGAGACACAGAAAGAGAGAGGCAGAGGCAGAGGGAGAAGCAGGCTCCACGCAGGGAGCCTGATGTGGGATTCGATCCCAGGACTGCAGGATCACGCCCTGTGCTGAAGGCAGATGCTCAACCGCTTAACCACCCAAGCATCCCAGGTTGTACATGTTTTTTGAATTAACAATACCTTCTGAACTGAAGAGTACATCAGAGAACTTCTCTGTGTTATTGATGTAGTTTTGGAATGTAGGTGAGGTTTGGTGGGGTGAAGTCCAGAGCTGTTAACCAAGAAAGAATTCTTGAGATGTCTTTGGTGCAAATGGTGGTTTTATTAAAGCACAGGGACAGGATCCATGGGCAGAAAGAGCTACTGCCCCAGGGTTTTGAGGGGTGACTGATTATATACTTGGGAGTTGGGGGAGATAAGGAAAAAGGTTTCAGGAGAATTTTCATGTTAAAGAAGACTCACAGGATACTTGAGGCCTTCACATTGTCAAGTTAAGGTTGTTTTTCCCTCTAGTAAGGCATTAAGATTAAAATATTTGGGAGCTTCCTGGAGGAACATTGCACTCTGCCTGCTTTAAGTATCTGTCAGTGGGCTGCAGGTTATAAGGACATTTAATTGTGTCTATGTCTCCTTCTGGAAGCTAGGTTATTGATAAAAATGCTTTGTTCTTTTAAATTACTAAGACATCTGTAAACTGAGGGAGACTCATGCCTTGCATTATCCTGATCTCTATTAAGTTAACTATTTGTTTTTCCTTTTCTTAGCTTTAGGGCAGCCAGGAGTACCTGAGGAATGTCACACACATCCTACATGGGGAGGAGGGGTTGCAGGGTATCAATTTCTGCTTTGTCTTCAGCAAAAGACAGCAAAAGCTGTCTATTGCTTCATCATTATTATTGGCTTCCTAACAGTTGTTTCCAGTGGCTGGGTAATATTCTGTTGAGTTTCTTTATATTTCTATCATTAGATATTTAAGTAGTTTTTATTTTTCCTATTCTATAACTAACACTAGAAAGTCTATCTTAATGCGTAAAGGTTTTTTATATTTAAAATTTTTCCTTAGGGTATAACACTGGTATGTATTGACTATATAAAAGAAAAAACAAACCCAAATGTTCCTTCTGGATAGGGCACTCTGTTCCAGATTTTCTCTTAGTCCATTCCTCCTGTCATTCATCCCAGGCATTATACATTCTTATTTTAGTGCCTTCATATCAGGAAAAACCTTTTCCAAGTCGATCTCTCTCTAGAGCATTGTTTTATCTAATGCTGGTTCTTGGGGACTGTCCTTGAGTAGTATTTTTCACTCTTTGAGGCACCATGTTATGGTGAAAAGAGCATGAATCAACTTGTCATTTACTCTTGTATTACACACTGCCTTGATTTTCTTATTTCCAAAATGAGAAGAATATGTATCCATCAGGATTGTTGTGACCCTTGACAAAGAATAACATCTATGAATCCATAACGGAGATACACTCAAAGCTCTCATAAAATGTAACTTGAATCTTAATCAAGACCCAAGTTCTTTTTTTTAAAAAAAAAAAAAAAGATTTTATTTATTTATTTGACACAAAGCAAGAGAGAAAGCATGCGAGCACAAGCAGGGCGAGCGGGAACAGCAGGCTCTCTGACCCGAAGGCAGACACTCAACCAACTGAGCCACCCAGACACCCCTCTCAAGACCCAAGTTCTTAACCAGATACTTTGTATACTTTTTAGAGCAGTACAATCCAAGAGAACTTTTCACTGTGATGAAATGATATGTGTTGTTTAGCATGGGAGCCACCAACCACATATGAATATTGAGCACTTGAAATGAGCACTCTGAAAAAAAACTGAATTTTTTTAAAGGTTTATTTATTTTAAAGACAGAGTGCACAAGTGGGAGGGGGAGGGACAGAGAACCTCAAGCAGACTTCATGCTGAGCATGGAACCCCACATGGGGCTTAATCTCATAACCCTGAGGTCATGACCTGAGCAGAAATCAAGAGTTGGATGCTCAACAGACTGCCACCCAGGCACCCCTGAAGAACTGAATTTCTAATAAGTTTAATGAGTTAAAACTTAACCAGCCATATGTGGCTAGTACGTACTGCAAGTGGGTAACACACTTCTAGAGAATATGTCCTTGCTTTTGTTACCTAAATAATGAATACCCTTGTAATGATGGGAATTTGTATGTAGGTAAAGTCAGGGCTATACCATGAAAACTGATGAATGAAATACTCTGAGACTTAGAAGACTTTGTGAAATTTTTCAGTCATAATTCTTTGGGCAGTTATGTACTCTTAGTCCACATAAGGAACTGGCTTTATGAAGACAGATCACCAGGCCATCTTGATCTTGTTAGAGCCCTAAGACATTCCTACACCCAAGGGGATTGTGTGGAAAGATTGTGAGTAATGCATGAGTCATTTATTGCAGGGTCAAAACTAAATATATTAATGAACCAACTTTGGCTTACTGAATATAAAACCACATTTTCAAAAAATAAACAGCACTAAAAAAATTTTGGCAATAATGAGCTTTGACAGACTGTTTGAGTTGGTGCCTTGTTTGCTCACTGAGGCATTCTCTTGAAGTTAAATTGATGGGTGAGATTTAGTTTTCATTTTGAAGAATACAATAATAGGAGCAATTTTTGAACCTAATTGCAAATAAAGTGAATAAATAATGGCTTATAAATGTTGATGTGATTGTGCAATATTTAGTGTGTACGTGCTTAAGAGTTCATTTTCAGGGATCCCTGGGTGGCTCAGCGGTTTAGCACCTGCCTTCGGCCTAGGGCATGATCCTGGAGTCCCGGGATTGAGTCCTGCATCGGGCTCCCTGCGTGGAGCCTGCTTCTCCCTCTGCCTGTGTCTCTGCCTCTCTCTCTCTCTCTCTCTCTCTCTCTCTCTGTGTCTCTCGTGAATAAATAAATAAAATCTTTAAAAAATAAAAAAAAGAGAAGTTCATTTTCAGACACTCACATTTAGTCATATTACTAATTAATAGTGTTACACTTAAAAATGTTGGAAATTATTCCTTTAAATTTCGGTGGTGTAGTTACTATAGTGCTATCAATTTATACTTATAATGGTCTGAGGTATAGGGAAACTAGCAGACCATACATTTTATATAATTACTATAAAATATTGACTTGGATTTGTGAAATTTATCACAAAGCTTTGTTAACTGTAGGTAAACCTCTGATAATGTATATTAAATGACCAATTCTAAACCTATTAATTTGAGAAATTATAATATAGATTATCAGTGAAGGAGGAAAATGTACCTAATAATAACAACAGTTTTTTTTTTTTTTAATAACAACAGTTTTTGACAGTATTTTAACTTTAGCAATGTATTATAAAAGCAAAAAATAAGTAATTTGTTTCAGAACCATGACATGGTCCTCATTTGAATGTTTTCCTTATTAGAGTCACTGTCCTAACTTCTCGTTTTACTGTCTGATACTGACTACCCACTGGAGGAATCATTCTTCAGACAGAAGTAGCTTGCCTCTAATACCCTTGCAGTGAATGTCCGTTTTATGTGTCAAATTGACTAGGTCATAGTACCCAGTTAATCAAACACCAATCTAAGTGTTGCTGTGAAGGTGTTTTGTAGATGTTATCAACATCTACAATCACTTGACTTTCCATGGGGGAGATTAGCCTTCATAATCTGGGAAGGCCTCATCGATTCAAGTGACAGGCCTTAAAAGTGGAACTGAGCTTTCCCTGAGGAAGAAGAAATTCCACCTGTGAACTGTGACTTCAGCTGGTGCCCACGAGTTCCAGCCTGTCCTTCCTGAGGGCTTGCACTTGCCTCAGCAGCCTGCACAATTGTGTCAACCAATTTCTGCTGATTATGTTGCTCTGGTGAAACCCTGACTAGTACACCTGCCATGCTCATTTGCTACCAGGGAGCTCCCCAGGGAGATTTAGCCTTGGCATCAGTGCTGTGCAAGATCCCAAAGCAATGACACTTGGAGGCTGTCAATCACCTATACTCTGTGCAGCAGCTTCTCTCTTGAAAGGAGATCAGAGCATTCAGTGCTAATGGTTACCACATACTTTTACAAGGATTGCCTACAATCCACAAAATGTTAAATCAGGGATTTTGTTATAGGACTTATTTGAATTCTTACTAAAACTCCATTCTTGGGATGCCTGAATGGCTCAGTGGTTGAGCATCTGACTTCAGATCAGAGTGTGATCCCAGGGTCCTGGAATTGAGTCCCACACTGGGCTCCCCAGGGGGGGTGGGTTGGGGGTGGGGAGCCTGCTTCTCCCTCTTCCTTCTCTCTGCCTTCTCTCTGCGTCTCTCATGAATAAATAAATAAATAAATCTTAAAAACCGAACAAAAAATTCCATTCTCCTTCATCTTCACAATCACTACTGTCCCTAGTTCTCTATTTGCAAATTTCTTAATAACAGATCTTGCTTTAATCATCGTTAGATTATATTTTAGTTTGGGATCCCCCAGAAGCAGACCATGAGACAAGGATTTGAGTGCAGGTAGTTTAGGAGGCGAGCACAGGTGCTAACCAGCAGCAGCATGAGAAAGTGAGATTTCGATGGAAGGAAAGTAAAAAAACAAAAAAGGTAGTTTTTGAAGCTAATTATCACAGTGAATAAATGATGTTTGATATAGCTGGAGAACTCTGGGAAACTATGTAAGACAACACCTCAGAGTTATCCCATCCAAAGATGTTAAGGAAATGGAATATTATCCATCAGTATTTATCCAACAGTCCTGGTAAATTGCTGCTTGTAGGGTAGGTGCCTGATTATTGGCATTAATAACCTTACACCTCCATCATTTTCTGCATGCAGGCAGAGTGGGCTCTAGGGGTCTAAGTGAGCTCTCAAAATCACAGATACTGGCACTTGGAAACTTGCTGATATGCACTGAAATGCCACATGCCAGAGGGATGTAGGTGGAATACTATCAGCGTCTGCTGTGTGCTACGAACACATGGCCCAGAGTAGATGTTAAAGTTTGTTTATTGAATTACTTAATGACTGTGTAGACCTGGAAAAGAACTTCTATATTTGAGGGTTTATTTGAGGTCTCACATAGAATGGAAATTGGCTGTTTGTCAATCTTTCAAACTGAACGATGGCTCCAGACGTGGGATTCTGAGTATCCTGGGGTTTGCTGGTCTACTGTCGTCACCCTCAAATTTGCCTTACTTTAAAAAAATGAACACCTTGAGGAAAATTTTTCCTTTCTGCCCTCAACTTTCTTTTTCTTTCAATACTCCAAAGAATGTGCAATAAAATTCTTTCCATTTTATAATAGTAATAAAGTAAAAAGTTATATTCTATCAGTGATCATAGTAATGTAAGCTATTTTAGGACAAACTATAAGAAAAAGCAAACAAAAATATGCAGTTTTGATGACTTCTTCCATAAAATTTCCAAAAGGGAGAATAAACAATACCTGAGCCAACTATTTTAAGACTACAGGGTTCTAGGGTGGTTGGGTGGCTCAGTCAGTTGAGCATCCAGCTCTAGGTTTCAGCTCAGGTCATGGGATTGAGCCCTTTGTCATGCTCCCCACTCAGCGGGGAGTCTGCTTGAATATTCTTTCCCTCTGCCCCTCCTCCAACTTGTGCCTGTGTAGGGACAGGCTCTCTAAAATAAATAAATAAATCTTGAAAAAAAAAAAAAGACTGCAGGGCTTTTTCAGTGCACATTCATACTACCTTGTCATCATGCTGACAAAATTTGCTAAACAAGTACTGCTTAAGAGGATTTCGCATTACTAAGAGAAAAAGGCAACCTATAATATAAAGCATTAAATTGCCTGTTGGTAATATTTACAAAATTGATTTGTGTTGCTTGATATCCTAGAGGCAACATGGAAACTTTGCAGCACTCAACTACAAAATAAACCTTTTATCTTGCTGCTCTGTGTATTTCTTTCCCTGTGGTCAACAGAGATGTTTTTTTGAAGACTTGATCGCTTCATATTTCCCCATCATGCAAAGATCTTAGAAGAGTGTGTAAATCACCCTGTAAATATTATCTGTTATTATGGCAAATCGATTAGATTCATTTCAACCTTATAAAATTAATAAGGGTCATCCCAGGATTGTGTTCATGGTAGAGTGAAGAATATGGCAGTGAATATATACTTTTAGTTCCTGGCATCAGATTGTAGGTATTAAGACAATTACCAGGCTTGAAGCAACAATGGGGACCTCTCATTTCTAAACAAGTGTGTCCTTTAGCAGTGCCTTTCAACAGATCCCTGAAGAAAACACTGATTTTGAATAAATCATTATATCTGCCATGTCCTGTTTCCATTTTAGTTGCTTCAGTTTTAGCTGTACAAATGGCCATATGCTCTCTCCCAAAATGAGGAGAAGGATACAAGGTTATCTTGTCGTTTTTTTTTTTTTTTTAAGATTTTATTTATTTATTCATGAGAGACACAGGAGAGAGACTGAGACTTAGGCAGAGGGAGAAGCAGACTGCATTCAGGGAGCCCGATGTGGGACTCGATCTCAGAACCCCAGGATCACACCCTGAGCCGAAGGTGGTTGTTCAATTGCTGAGCTACCCAGGTGTCCCTATACAAGGTTATCTTGTCCATCACAACCACAGCACATAGATTAAGGAGAACGAACAAAGAAATTCTGACCAAATTAAAGCTTTCTTCACTGCCTTTTTTTCTGAAAATGGCTGATGAGACTCAACAATGTCTCTATCAAGTTCCTCTAAACCCTGGTGTATTCACATGACTTTTGCTCTGATGGTCAAAAAAGGAAGGGTCTGGATGCAAGCAGGTCTGATTTCAAACCCTAACTCTGCCAAGTTTGTCATCTGAGTCACCAACAGTACATAACTGGAGTTCTCTGAGTCTCAGTTTCTTAGTTTACAAAATGCACATAATAGCAGTACAGACTCAGTAACAGGGTTGTTGTTGGGGTGAGGGAAGTTACTTACGGTAACATCTGGCTTACCTTAAATTTTAACACTGATAATTGATTGACTTTTAAAATGACAGTTTTTCCTATTGTCTTCAATGACTACAGATGACATCTCTATACTGTGCTTAGGAAAATAATCTTTATATTTTTAACCATATAACTTAAAAACTTGGAATCTGTGAAATTCTTTTTGAAAAAAGAAAGAATTGGGACAACCCTTCATTAGGAAAATAATGCAAGTCATCTTCCTTTACCTTAATGACCAATAGTAATATTAATTTTCTTCAAGAAAACTTAGATAAAAAAGAAACCCATGACTGCACATATCCTATTGGGATTTCATATTAAGTTATTAAGTATTTCCTGTTAAGTTGAGAAATTTAAATTGACTATCTGGCAATACTCTTGACTATTCATTTAGTAAAAGCTTTGCTCTTTCACTGTAAAAATATAATTCCATTTCAATGTCAATTGTTGTGAGATATTTAATTTCTTATCCTCCCAAAAGACAACATTATAGATCTAGTGGACAGAAAGCCTCATTAAACTCTGAAATTAAATCTCAGCTGTGAACAAGTCAGCTTAATCCCATCTCCATAGTATTTTCATTTTCAAGGGTTTTATAAATAAGTTTTCATCTTAGCAATGACTTATATATACTTAGTGGATGATTATTCAGGTGAGAATAGATATTAATGAATGGTACTAACAGAAAATGTCTACCAAATACTAAAGGTGAAAAAATCATTATTTAAAACCCGGTCTTCTCAGAGTCTAACCCATGAAGAGATGTGGTTTACTTCCACTAGTAATCATGAATCAACAGCAGTTATTTATTTTACTTGGCAGGGTCAAGGAAGAAGGGTAGTAAGATTCCCTGGAAAGGGTGTAACAGAATGCCTGCGGGGTTGTAAATGAAAATATTTCACTAGGGTCTTCTTGGCATTTCTCCTGGGTGACTGGGTTTGGGCATCATTGCCAAATTCTTCCAACTATTTTCAATAATTGTAATTGTTTAACACTCACATTTAGACTTTAAATCACATGATCTGCACATGTCTTTAGTTTTTTTTTGTTTTTGTTTTTTATTTTTTTCATGTCTTTAGTTTTGAGTATTTTGCTTTGTTTCATCTGGTTATTTGGATCTAGGAGAGGGCATATTTATATTGCTGCAGGGATTAAGCAGTACAGAATTGGCTACTGAGATCGTTGTTACGAGTAGAGCAGATTAGTGTTGGTGGTGTATGACTTTTTATACACCTCAAATAATCTCCCATTCAGCCCAGTGTTGCTTATCAAATATAATCCCTTTAATATTAATCATAATGGCATTTGCAGTGATTGACATATGTATTTACTTATTTGATTAGTGCTATGTGATTTACATATATTAACTCAGCTGACCCTCAGGTTACCCAGTGAATAGATGAGGTTTTTATCCCCATTTTACATATTTGGAGACTGTGACAAGAAGAGAATCTGCAGTAACAGTAATATTAATAAGAGAATACCGATAACTACCATTTACTGAAATTTTATCTAAGAATTCCCTATTCAGGGACACCTGGGTGACTCAGCAGTTAAGCGCCTGCCTTAGGCTAGGGGAGTGATCCTGGGGTGCTGGGATCGAGTCCCACATCTGGCTCCCTGCATGGAGCCTGCTTCTCCCTCTACCTATGTCTCTGCCTGCCTGCCTGTGTGTGTGTGTGTGTGTGTGTGTGTCTCATGAATAAATAAATAAAAATCTTTAAAAAAAAGTAAGAATTCCCTATTCAATATCACATTTAATGCTCCCAATATTGCTATAAAGCAGACCTTATTTCCTTTTCTCTTCCAGAAAATAAGTTCATAAAAGTAAATAAATTATCTCTAGGTCTCACAGCTATTAGTTAGTAGAATAAATGGAATTAAAACGCAGGTTTTTCTGACTCTAAGGCAGATGCTCTTTCAATTATAAGGCATTATATCTCAAGAAATAATACCAGGAAGGGCAATAACACATTAACATAGTTTACAGCTTGCATAACCAAAATTGATTGTTTTGGGGGGAGTTAGATTTCATAGCAGTGTGGTGAGATATCTCACAAAGTCCTGAATACTCTGAATTTTGTGGCCATCAAAAAAAGTATATGGTCTTTTTTTTTTCACTGATGTGTAGTTCAACTCTGGTTTACTTTATGCATATTTAGATAGGAATTGGTTTTTAAAATGAAGCACATTGTTCAAGTTTTTGATTTATTCTCCTGCTTGTCTTTTTAGATTTCTCATTTATTTTTCTTGACATGAAATGAATGTCTTTTACCTACTTCAAAATCAGTTTATATTTTCAATTTAATGCTACTAACTGCCACTTGTTGTAGCATTGGACCAGGAGTCAAGAGGTCTATGTTCTGTTCATTGATCACTATTGACTTATTGGTACATGATGCCAAATCCTCCAAATGACAAGTAAATGATAGTTTTTAAATTGTGCATATATTTTATCCACACTGTAACATTTATCTAATTATTTAAGAAATGCTAAAAAATTGACAGGTTTTCATTTTTATCTGGTTGACAATATATAAGGTGTCATTTGAGATAGTGAAAGACTAATTTCCGTCTCTTTAATCTGCATTGAACAGGTATGACATTCACACACAGAATAATTTTAACAGCTTTGGCTCTAAGGTTCCATAGAAGTAGAAAAATAGTGAATGGTTTACTGTATTAATTCTAAACAGATATATATATAGATATATATATAAAATGTCTGCTCTGAAGATGGCCTAATAATTTGTGGTATAAACAATAAAGGAAAAAATACTATTGCCTGGAGTTTTAACTTTCATTCTATATTGGTGTGAATTCATTTCAGTTGTTAAAATATCCAGTATTTGGTACTCAGCATTTTGCTAGAAGCGAGTGGCAAAAAAATGAATGAGAAATTTCTAACTTTTCAATGAGATGTACTTATTTATTTTTTTTAGTGAGATGTACTTATTAGTTTCACCTCCAAATTAGTTTTTTTTTTAAACTGCTTGATCTTCCTTCTGTTGTAGCTATGCCCTAACCCACAAAGTGCTCCAAGTTCTGATTTTATCTGCTTCTCTTAGAAAAGTGTGACAAAATAGCTCTTTTTGAAGGAAGAGTGGCCTTGGCATTTTGTTTACTAATTGATTCATAAATGATCAGTAATCAATTTCTTCCCTCTCTCACTCAGTTAAAATAAATCCAGATAAATTATATATGTAGATATTAATGTTGGTATTAAGAACATGATGGCAAATTTCATTTAAAATTATAAAATAGAGACTTGTCACATTTATCATTTGGGATCTCAAATTTTTGTATCAAGTTGTTTAGGAAAGAAGTGCCTCTCAGTATTCAAAATAAAAATGCTACCAGTGTCTTAAGTAGCTGCTTTTAGGTGAACATACATCTTGTTAAGGACAAAACAAATAAACAACAAAAAACCCACGTAAAAAAAAACTTAAAAAGGAAATGTGGTTGCAGAGAAAGAGTAAGGTGATCATTATTTGGCTAAGGGACAGTGATTAGCTGCATTTCTTTATAAGTATACCCAAATAAGCTTCCAACTGAATGAGTGACAAAAGAAGACTAGACAAGTGATTTTGCCAAGCTGATAGTGTAACCAAAGCATAGGGAGTTCCCTCCTTGGTGAGTCAGAAAGTACAACATGTTGAGTTGTCAAAGAAACTTTTATTTGCAGCAAATAAGGAGATCACAGGGAAAGACTTCCAAAGCCCATTACTTCCTGAGAGAGGGTGAATAGATTCCTTTTGTTCAGGGTTAGGATGAAAATTTAGATAGGGAAGCCATGTCATCATACATAGAGGTGAGCATAATGCTGTCCATGCGCCTTAAGGAAACATGCCTATGCATACATCATATGTTATGTAAATAATGCTGAAGCTCCTCCTTGGGTGGAGATTGCAGTATTATTATGAGGTAAAGGTCATTCCAGAAGTCACAATGTTGCAGGGTTGCAGGGTTCTTGTCTTGCAGAGTCGAGGAATGAATTTCACAGACACGAAACGGTGAAGTGATAGTTGATTAAGTGAAGATCAGAACAGAAAGAAGGCTCTCTAGAGTAAGAGAGGTTCTGAATGAGTTGCCATGGAGGATTTTATGTTTGGTCTTTAATAGAAAACTGACCAGGGAACTTACATCTTTTTAATGTCACCACTGATAACACCATAATCACTTCTCCTTTGGATATCTTGTTTCTGATGTCTAAGACAAGCAAGGTGGTCTGGTGATGTTTCCTTATCTCTGGTTTTGTTATGCTTCAGCATTTCTGGGATTTTTGGTGAGCTTAGTTAAGTAACCCCCTACCCATCTCTCCCTACCTAGCCCTGCCTGTCCCTCATTCAATGAGACCCTTCAGATGTATATGGGTGGGTTATATGCTTGGAGGATGATTGCCAACACGTATCTATTGGGGTAGAGATAAAGGAAGTTGCCAAGTAGACTTACAGGATCCTGGAGGTTAGGCTAAGATTGCCTTTTCCCCCTAGCATCTAGGCAGCTGCGTTCCTAGAGCAGTGTATGTCACTCTGCTTGTTTCATGGGCTGGTCAGTGGGCTGTAGGGAGTAAGGAAATTTAATTTTTCTTTTGCCTTTGTTTCCCACATCAACTCCACAGTCCATCTGCATAGGCAAGAGTTGGGTTTAGCACAACCGGTCTGGGTGATCCTGGCCAGTGCAGGTCTTATCAGGGCAGTCACCATCACCCGAGTGGTGATTTAGGGTTTCATTTACCTGAGTCAAGAGGAAAGCTGAAAGAGGTGTTTAAGGGTAAATGTAACATAAAGGTTAGTCAGTACAAGCAGGTGGGCAGTAAAGGCCAGGTCTTGGGGTCTTGCTGGTGACAGGACAGTTCAAATGAAGTCTGGACATTATGCCATGCTAAACAAAGGATTTGCCTATTTCAGAAGGGAAGTTTACTTCCCAAAAGAAAATAAATAAACTTGATTTTCATTAAACACTGTCAAATTGTGATCAAAGAGCAGCCTCCATGCTTTGGAACCAAAATATAACACAAACAGCATTTGAGATAAGGAGGAACAGTAACTTTATTGCTTTGCTGAACAAAAGAAGCTACAGCAGGCTATGGCCTTCAAAAATTGCAAGGCTGCTTTTAGACAGTTTCAGGATTGCTCTCCCAAAAGCCTTTACCACTTAAACCTAACAGGTGCCTGTTTCTCCTCATTCTTGGAAAACCTTGATATTATGAGCTTCTAACGTTTTTTTATCTGATGATCGTGGAGTACACCCGCCTACCACCAATTTGAGTATTTTAGTTATTAGCAGTGGTTACCGAATAAACTGAAAAACTGAAGGTTAATTTCTTTCTTTCTCTTTCTTTCTTTCTTTCTTTCTTTCTTTCTTTCTTTCTTTCTTTCTTTTCTTTCTTTCTTCTTTCTTTCCTTTCTTTTTTTTTTAAGATTTTATTTATTTATTCATGAAGGACACAGAGGAGAGAGAGAAAGTCAGAGACATAGGCAGAGGGAGAAGCAGGCTCCATGCAGGGAACCCAACGTGGGACTCATCCCGGGTCTCCAGGATCACGCCTTGGGCCAAAGGCTGGTGTTAAACTGCTGAGCCACCCAGGGATCCCCAGAAAAGGACTTTGATATGCTAAAGATGACTTTCAGGATACAGAAGGCCTTTTTATTGTTAAGCTAATGTCGTTTCCCTCTAGCAAAGCATTAATATTAAGACAGTTGGGAGTTTCCTGGAGGAACATTATACTCCATGGGCCTCAAGTACTTGCCAATGGGCTTCAGGTCATAAGGACATTTAATTTTACCTGCATTTCCTTCTACCTTTGTTTTCCACATCGCTCTGTGGGGGAAGGGCGATGTCAGGGCTCCAGGAAATTGAGTCTGTGGGTCTCTGGAAGTTAGGTTATTGATACCAATGCTTTTTCTAATAAATCACTAAGACACTCATAAACTGAGGGGAGACTCATGTCACGTATGACTGTGTTCTTTTTAGTTTTAGGGCAACCGGGAGTGCATGAGGAATGGTCACACCTATTCCACCTGGGGGTGTGTGTGGGGGGGCTCAGCTTGCGGGCTGTACTCGGCTTGCCTTCTGCTTCCTTATCATTTCCTCCCTGAACAATTTCAACCCTTCAATCCCTAAGGTTGTTGAAGGCAGAAGGTCTCATTTTCTGTAACTTCTTCCTGCTGACTTGGGACATAGAGATGTCTCTACCTGTGGGTCACTATTGGCCAGTCAGGGAACATACAGGGGAGTCACAAAAGGCAGACGCAGCTGAATCCTACGTGGACAACATACACGAACCTCCCTGAGTAGATAGGATCATCTGTCAGCCGGAAGTTATGGCAGTGAAGGAGTCTTGGCACCAGGCAGGGAGACCCCGGAAATGACAATGTTGGACCCTGGCTCACGGGTGCCAACGTGTCCCGGCGGACGCCCCAGAGACTCAGACCCCAGACAGGCAGATGCAATTAGCAAGAGGGTTTATTGGACGTTTGCGCAAACGGGCTCTCTGCCTCCGAAGAGGAAGAGAGCCCTGATTAGCAATTACAGGTATCTTTTAAAGGCAAAAGGGAAAAAAAAACCGCTTAAAGACAAAAGAACCTCGGGAGTGGCATAGCATTCAGGTTATTGATTTCACAGAGGGTCAACATGAACCTATTCAGGGACATTCCAATCAGGGTGTGGGGGGAAATGGTTTTCTTATTGTAAACAGAATGCTTTTAGTTGCTAAAATTTCAGGAAGACGCCTGGATGGGCTGCCTCTGGATTAGGGCACGCCCTACTTACAAGGGGGGAGGTTTCTTCAACAACATAATGAGGTCAATAGTATTATGAGAAAGAGAAGCCTGAATAAAAGACCTTTGATAGTTGACCATAATTTTCCTCCAGTCCAGGAGGTTAAAGCAATCACTAAAGGAAAGAGAGGTATCGTTTAAAGCACCAATTGGAGTATTTATGTCAGTTAGAAACCCAGGAATATTTTGGGGTAATCTGGAATTTATCCACAATATTCTATTTTCGTGATAGCACAAGTTCCACCTTGTGCAACGGTTAAAATATCTAATGGCATTCTATTTTATAAAACTGCTTTCCATATTTGTGTTCCTTCAGTATTTAATAGAAAAATGCTATTTTGAGTGTCATTTAGGGCTTTGACCATGTACTTATTAAGAGTTTCCATGTGCCAAACAGCACCTCCAGTCCTGAAGAGGGAACACAGATGGATGCTAGGTGATCATACCAATGAGACACAGAACATGTCCACTGATGTAGGAAAGAACATTAGGATTCAAAGCTGATAGCTAAAAAAGAATTCTTGAGATGTCTTCGGTGCAAAAAGATGGTTTTACTAAAGCACGAGGACAGGACCTGTGGGCAGAAAGAGCTGTACTGGGGTCATGAGGACTGGCCCATTATCTACTTTCAAATTGGGAGGAGGTTAGGAAGAGCCTACGTCTCTAAGGAATTTTGGAAACAGGGATAGGATTGCCTTTTTCCCTTAGCAAAGTGTCCACATTGAGGCAATTGTACCCCTAGAGGAATGTCACTCTGCCTGTTTCACTGACTTGTCAGTGGGCTGTGAGTAGTAAGGAAATGTAATAATTTTTCTTTTGCCTTTGTTTCCCATGTCATCAACCACTTTTTTAAGATGTGGAAGGTTGGCTGGGCTGGTAATAGTTTTAATAATGTGTCCGAGCATCCAGGCAGAACCTAGAGTATGGTGGCCTATCCAGCCTAGCGGGAGACATGGTATGAAGGCCGAGAAATTGGGGCCGTTGGGTTTAACATTATACTTTGTCAGCCATCTCAGACCAGGAACTGAACCTCACCCTGAATACAGGAAGAAACCACTCCCCCACTCTAGTCAAGCCACGGGCTCACATAGGAATGCGGGACCCCCAACCGCCAAAGAATGTAAACCCCTCCCTTTGCCCGCCAAACCCGTGTGCCAATTCTGACCAGAATAACAGGCTAGTTCAAACAGACCCTATAGGATGAATTGTAATTCAATTGGCCACCTGCATGTGGACTGACATGACCATGTAACTTTCTGTATGTGTTACAATCCCCATTGGCCACTGGCCCCTATAAAACTGCTACACCTCTTAACCTCAGGGTCCAAGCCCCTGCTCTGTTGTATCGGGTACACTTGGACCCAAGCTTGAGCTTGTAAATAAACCCTCGTGCATTTGCATCGGTGTCAGCTCCTTGGTGGTTTCTCGGATTTGCAATCTTGGGCACAACAATGGCCCCAAGTTAGAGCCACATAGCTGTTAGGTCCCGTTAGAAGCCAGCCATCTAATTCTGGGCCTCTTTGAACTGCACTTAGAATATTAAGGGCTATTCGGTTTTGGAGGGTCACATTTTGAATTGGTAGATGACTGCATGGCAAGCTTAGTTAAAGGTGGTTATTTTTTGCTTGGCTAAAGTCTCTACTTACAATTTTACATTGGGGTACCTGGGTGGCTCAGTGGTTGAGCATCTGCCTTTGGCTCGGGTTGTGAACCTGGGGTCCTGGGATCGACTCTCACATCAGGCTCCCTGCGGGGTCCTTCTTCCTCTGCCTGTGTCTCTGTTTCTCACTTTATATATCTCTCATGAATCAATAAATAAAATCTTTTAAAAAAAGAATTTTACATTAATAGAGGTAGTTCTTTGGACAACTATGACTAAAGAATAAAACCATCAAGAAGACATTTTTGTTTGAAGTCTAGCCTTAATAGGGAACTGAGGGCTAGCTGAGGACAAAGGACAAGCTGATACCCTACAAACGACCTCCTCACCAAGGTGGGATATGTGTGACATTCCTTAGGAAGTTCTCAACTGTCTTAATGCTTTGCTAGAGGGAAAAACAACCTCTAACTTGACAAAGTCAAGGCCTTTAATATCTTGTAGGTCCTCTTTAGCAGATGAAAGTTCTTTTGAAATCTCCCTTTTCCTCACCTCCCCCCCACTGTCAGGTTCATAATCAGCCACCCCTTACAACCCCCAAGGCCGGGGCAGCCGCTCTTTCTGCCCACGGGTCCTGTCCCCATGCTTTAATGAAACCGCCATTTTGCACCAAGGATGTCTCAGGAATTCTTTCTTGGTTATCAGCTCCGGACCTCACCCCACCAAACCTTACCTATATTCCAAAACTACATCAGCCTTAACAGTACTGTAATAATGAAGCATCACTGGCAAGTGGGAGAAGGCTTGTCTCTGGGAATAAGGGGAACCCCAGTGCAGCAGCTCCTTCTGCCTAGGGGTCCTGTCCCCTGCTTTAATAAAATCACCTTTATGCACCAAAAACAGTCTCAAGAATTCTTTCTTGGCCGTCGGCTCTGGACCTCACCAACATTCCAAAATTACATCAGGCAGGATCTCCTCTTTTTTTTAATTTTTAATTTAAAATTTAGGTAGTGAACATAGGGTGCAATATTGGTTTCTGGAGTAGAATTCAGTGATTCATCACTTACATACAATACCCAGCGCTCATCCCAACTGCCCTCCTGAGTCCCCATCCCCCCTTGAGCCCTTCCTCCACCCACGTGCCTCCGTCAACCCACAGTTTGTTCTCTACAGTTAAGAGTCTCTTAGGGTTTGTTTCCCTCTCTCCCTTTTTTCTTTCCCATGTTCATCTGTTTTCTTTCTTAAATTCCACATGAGTGAGCATCTCCTTTATTAATAGGCATTTTTATTGATAACAGTGATGAGCATCTTTTCATATACCAACTATCCTTTTCCCATTTTCCTGTTGATATCTAGGCATTGATTATTCTGCATTTTAATAACTCAATGTCCTGAACTCTATAAATAACTTCATACTGATATATATTGATGTGATTTGGAGTGGGATTTGGAAATGAAAGGTCAAGAAAGAATTCTTGAGATATTTTCAGTGTAAAAAAAAAAGTAATTTTATTAGAGCAGGGGGACAGGACCCAGAAGCAGAAAGAGCTGCCCTGGACCTGACTAGCAATTGATTATATACTCTGGAGTTGGGGAAGATAAAGATGAGGGAAGTTTCCAAAAGAATTTTCATATGTTAAAGAAGATTAACAGGATCCTGGGGGCCTGACTATTGTCAAGCTAAGGTGGTTTTTCTCCCTCTAGCAATGCATTAACATTGGGAGTTCCTGGAGAAAAGTCACACTCTGCCCATCCCAAGTGTTTGTCAATGGGCTGCAAGTTCTGAGATTTAATTTGATCTACATTTCCTTTTGCCTTTCTTCTCCACATCACAAATGATGTACTCCGGGAAGAAGAGCTTCCTCTGCCCTTTGGTCCTTCTAGTTGGACTTAGAATCAAATCGACATGAGACAGATTAACAGGAGGAAATCAAATTTAGTTTTTTAACTATAGGGAATCCACACAGACATGAAATTCTAAAGACAGTGAGGTACCTGGAAGCTTACATAAACTCAGGAGGGGAGCAGGGCCTGAGGACACAAAGGGGAAAAGGCCATTAGCAGGAAGGAAAGGAGAGGCATGGAGAAATAAGACTGCTCTCTCATGCAGATGAGTTCCTTCAGTAAAGGGGGGGTCTCTGTTAATACCTTTCTTCCTGGGGCTGATCGTCCTTTCCAGTGTAAATTTAGGCAGTTGGGTGGGAGGCAGAGCACCTTTCCTGCATCTGCTGGGGTTTTATTACTGTTAACTCAAAATAATCTTTATGCCAAAGTGGCACATTTTGGGGTGTGTCTAATCCTGTACCCCTTCAGTGTTCTTCTTAGAAAATAAATATTTAGTTTTTGAATAATTACATCGATGTTAACCTAATCATGCAAGCTGTATTTTCATCTTACTTAAATCTTACTGCAGGGGCACCTGGGTGGCTCAGTAGGTTAAGTATCTGTCTTTGGCTCAGGTCAAGATCCCAGGGTCATGGGATCAAGCCCCACATCGGGCTCCCTGCTCAGTGGGGAATCTGTTTAATCCCTCACTCTGCCCCTCCCTACTCATGCTCGCTAGTGCTCTCTCTCTCTCTCAAATAAAATCTTTAAAAAACAATTTTAAAAAGTAGGAAAAAAAGCCCAATTAAAAAAAAAAAGAAATCTTAATGCATTCCCCCAAACAAAAAGGTATTCTCTTACAGTTCCTTCTGTTCATTTCAGAAGTTGAATTTGTACATTTAGATCTCATATCCATCTAGAGTTGTTTGTGTATCCATTTGATTTTCAGCATTTCTGGATCTATATTGGTAGGCGTTTTTGGACCTTTTTTTTTTTAAAGATTTTATTTATTTATTTATTTATTTATTTATTTATTTATTTATTTATTTATGAGAGACAGAGAGAGGCAGAGACATAGGCAGAGGCAGAAGCAGGCTCAGGTCTCCATCCTGGGACCCGAGGATCATGCCTGGAGCCTAAGGCAGATGTCCAACCACGGAGCCACCCAGGTGTCCCCTGGACCTTTTAAATATTTCAATCATAGTGCTCTGTGTTTAGAAGTGCTAGTAATTTGGAAATGTTGGGGTTCAGAGCAAACAATAACATTCTTGAGAGATCTTCAGTGCAAAATGATAGTTTTACTAAAGCATGAGGACAGGACCTGTGCGCAGAAAGAGCTGCAGCAGGGTCATGAAGAGTGGCCCATTATATACTTTCAAGTTGGGAGGAGGGCTATGGAGAGTGAAAGACTCTAAGGAATTTGGAAGCAAGATTTCCAGGATCTTGAGGGGGCTAGCTATTGTTGGGAAAGGGTAATTTATTACCGTCTAATAAAAGCTTAGTCATGAGAAGGGTCTCATGATGTATATCAGTGGGCCATATGCTTATGGGTAATTGTTCACATATGTCTTGGGGTTTAGAGATAAAGGAAGTTTCTTTCTTTCTTTTTTTTTTTTAAATTTATTTACGATAGTCACACACAGAGAGAGAGAAGAGGCCGAGACATAGGCAGAGGGAGAAGCAGGCTCCATGCACCAGGAGCCTGACGTGGGATTCGATCCCCGGTCTCCAGGATCGCGCCCTGAGCCAAAGGCAGGCGCCAAACTGCTGCGCCACCCAGGGATCCCTATAGGAAGTTTCTAAAGGAATTTTTACGTGTTAAAGTAGACTTACAGGATCCAGGAGGTTGGGATAATGTTAAGCTAAGATTTCCTTTTGCCCTTAGCAAGTATTAACCTTGAGGCGGTTGAGTTCCTAGTAGAAGGTCATTCTGCCTGTTTCAAGCACTAGTCAGTGGGTTGGAAGTTGTAAGAAAATTTTTTTTTTCACCTGTGTTCCCCACATCACTAGGAAAACATATTTACTTTTAGTTCAAATACTGTTGTATTTGGATTGTTCTGTCATTACTTAATTTTTTTCTGTATTGCTTTTCTCCTTTTCCTTTAATTGCACGGTTTTACAAAATTATTCACATGCCCTTTCTTAGTTTAGTTTCTCTGATTCATCACCATTGTTTCTGTAGCATATTCTGAGTTGAACTTGGGGACTGCAGATGTAAGTTAGTTTGCTATGTAGTCAGGAAAAAGATGTACTTGCACCCTTTCAGGTCCCTCTTTAGACCGGAAGTGCTCCTTCCCTCTTCCCTCGTTGGCTATGAATGTTGGCTGTTGACAGTTTACGACTGAGTTCTCCTCCATCCCTGGGATTTGTCAGAGGCCAAAGGGAACTGCATCTTTAAGATCATGTCCCAATCTAGGTCAGCCTAAAGGCATAGTTTAAAAATTAATTTACAGGGATGTCTGAGTGGCTCAGCAGTTGAGTGCCTGCTTTTGGCCCAGGGCGTGATCCTGGAGGCCTAGGGTCGAGTCCCACATTGGACTCCCAGCATGGAGCCTGCTTCTCTCTCTGCCTCTCTCTGTCTCTTGTGAATAAATACATAAAATCTTTTAAAAAAAATAATTTACATATACTTTATATATTAAGGTTATTAAAACTTAATTTTCTCTATTTGTTGTGAACATTTACCAAGCGGGGGTCTTCTACTTGTAAGATATTTTGGGAAAATTTAAAATATTTAATATGTTGTAAAATATCTGATACATTCAAGAAAATATGTACCTGTATGTACCTGTGTGTTTGTAAGTTTTGATCATAATAATATAATGAATATTCATGAGCTTGAGACCCAAATCCAAAATGAGAACTTGTTGGGGAAATAGAACTAAAAAGCAAATCTTTTGCCAACCCAGAAAACAACTCCAGCAGGGGAGAAGAGGGAAGAAAGCAGTTTTCATACTGAATAAGCATTAAACCAGAACGTGATGTGCATCACAAGCCATCCACTAAAGAAATTGCCAAGATAGAAAAAAAAAATCTCACCCTTTTATATAACCAAGTAGATATAACCCATTACATCAATGTTCTCAAGTGAAAGATTAACTAGTCCTTAGGTAAGAGGGCTTGAAGCAACATCTGTCACACATAGTTCATCCTAAATTCACTTGTAGCTGGGAGTGACCACATGCGTTAGCTAATTGGTTTTATCTAAAGGAGAAAACCTTTATTTGTTCTTTGGATATCTTTATTATAGGTAGTTCTGGAGCAAGGTTTCTGCTGAAGTTAGGCTTCTGGTCTCTCACAGAAAATGGGAGATAGGGACACTTTTCTTTGATGATTACATTTCAAGCATGACTTCCAGGTCTCAGAAGAAAGATATTCCTGAATTGTAAAGCTGTAAAGAAGCTTATTTAGATTTTTATAAGATTTATGTACATCTCAAAGAAATAGGGAAAGAATTTACAATTAAAACTTTCCTAAAGAAAGTGCTCTAAAAGGTGGCAGGGGAAATTAAATTTTTTAAAATTTATTGATTAGTGTGTACTCTTACAAACATATATAATGTGATACCTACCAGCAATATATAATTGCATTTTTCATATCCTTTCCAATAACTGATGTAGCCAGATTTCTTAATTTCTACAAACACAACAGGTAGCAAATGGTATTTTTTTCTTCTTTTAAGTGAACCCTATACCCAACGTGAGGCTCAAATTTACAACACCAAAATCAAGAGTTACATCCTCTACGGACTGAGCCAGCCAGGCATCCCTAGCAAATAGTATCTTGTGTTGTTATTAGATACTTCTTGTGGTGTCTAAATCAGGTGTCTCTCGATTGGATGGGTGCCCCCAAATGTGGGGCAACAATTGAGTAGAAGCCAGTGGCCTGGGCAGTGAAAGAATTCACCTGAAGCAGAGTAGAGGAGATAGAATACACTGCAAGGGAGTGGCGGGCAGGACAGCAGAGGAGAGTCTGTCTGCAAGGAGGCAGTGGGTGGGGTTTTTTTTAAAGTGGGAAGATGAGGAGGTATGGTAACATATGTAATCTTCCCTTTTTCGGCAACTGTCTATGCCTGGTTGTCAGTAGTTCATTGGTTGGTTAGGATATTTAGACGTGGGTCACCTGATGGGCCTGTTTGTGTTCAGACAGGTGGTCACTGAGGCCCTTTCTGCATTCCATGTGGCTCAAGCCTGTTTGCCTAAAAAAATGTTCTCTGTGCTAATTTTTTTGTACTTCTTTAAAAAAGTTTTATTTTACTGGTAATATACTTATTGTGTATTATGGAGATATTAGATTAAAATGAAGAAAAAGAAAAAAAAAGCTCATTTATCATACAATGTGGGAAGCACTAGAGTTTTTCCTTGGCTATCGCTTCTACATTCTTAAAAGCCACTTGAGATTTTTTCAATCTCACCATCTGTTTTTCCCATTGCTGCATAACCAGTCAGTGTAAAGCATTTTCAGGCAGGGACAAAGTAATAGCACTTGACTCATGCCCTTGCTGAGCCCGGGGATTCCAGGGTGATGCCAAGATGTGGCATGCTCTGAAATTCTGCTCTATGGCCATGCACATGCCCCATGGGATGTACTTTGATTAGGGAATATGGGAAATGAGAGTACATTTGTTGACTTTCCATCCCTCTCCACCAAGATGGAATGACCTGAGATGTAATTAAACATCTCAGAAGATAATCCTATAGGACAGAAAAGTCAGTCACTCTTTGCTCTAACCAGGTCATCTATGCCCTCTCATTTCCTTCGTTCCCCCTACCATTCTGATTGTCCTTCACTCCTGCTCTTTGGCATTGCATTCTCTTCTAGGGTAGTAGCTATCTGGGGAATTCCCATTAAGATATGATCTTAAGGGACACCTGGGTGGCTCAGTGGTTGAGCATCTGCCTTAAGCTCAGGTTGTGATCCCAGGGTTCAGGGATCCGGTCCCCATAGGGCTTCCTGCAGGGAGCCTGCTTCTCCCTCTGCCTATGTCTCTGCCTCTCTCTCTGTCTCTCATGAATAAATATATAAATAAAATCTTAAAAAAGGGATATGATTTAATTTTCATTTTGCTGATCACATAGTATGTATTGGCCATAATTATGAAATGCTCATTCATGTGTTTCGTTTGTTTTTATTGAGAGGAGGTGGAATGTTCTAAAGACTAATGGTTAGTGAGTTTATGTGTTAAGGTTTTTCTTCTTTCTGTTTGTGGCTTATATTTTCTTTTTATTTTAGTCGTTTATTTTCTTTGACAGAAATTCTTATTTTCGATTTGGCTAAATCGAGCAAACTTGTTCATCTAAGTAATTATTTCCTATCCCCAGGTCAGAAATGCATAATTCTGTAGTTTCTTCTAAACACTTTAAAGGTTGCTTTTTTCCCCCATATTTATATCTCAATACATATTTTGCTAGATTTTTTTCCCCTATGACTCTCATAGTAATTGTAAAAAATGTGTTCTTTAAATTATACTTTCATCGATTTCTGGATAATGTTGATCTTATAAGAAGCCAACTTGTTAAATTTTGTTATTTATGATATTCGTAGTACTTCTGGGTTTTCTCAGTTAACAATAAATCACCTCTGCTTGATGGCATTTTTTTTACATTCCAGTACACACACACACACACACACACACACACACAAACACACAGATTTCTTTTGCTACTGCACTGGCCAGGATCACCAGTACAATGATTGGAATCAGTATTTAACTGGATTTCTTTTTTTTTTTTTTTAATTTTTTTATTTTCATTTATTTATGATAGTCACACACACACACACACAGAGAGAGAGAGAGAGAGAGAGAGAGAGAGAGAGGCAGAGACATAGGCAGAGGGAGAAGCAGCAGGCTCCATGCACCGGGAGCCCAACGTGGGATTCAATCCTGGATCTCCAGGATTGCGCCCTGGGCCAAAGGCAGGCGCCAAACTGCTGCGCCACCCAGGGATCCCCTTAACTGGATTTCTTACTTGTTTTTGAATTTTAAGATGTTTCTAATATTTTTTATTATAAGGGATGTTTGCTTGTTTTGGCTGTTTCTATTTGTTGTGTTCAGGAAGTTCACTTAAATTCCTTGTTTACTGAGTTCCTATAATCAAAGGGTATTGAATTTTGTCTCATTTTTCTACATCATGAGGTTGAATTACTCCTTTTCTCTTTTCACCTACTATTGTCAAGTGTAGTCTTTACATACATTCTAATGTTAAGCTACCATTGTGATCTTGCAACACACTCATTTTGGTTATAATGTATTATAATTAATTTATTCTTTATACATCCCTGTGTTTGCTACTTTGAAGGAAATCTTTTTTCTATTTATGACTTATAGATTATTGAAATTAAACTGGGACTCTATTGATTATTTAAGCTTTTTTGTAAGCACATTTTCTTGATTAGTTTGCATTTCTAGGTATGAAAGTATCATTGGCAAGTGATTTAATGATTTACTGTTTCTTTCTAGCATCATATAATCTTTTTACTTTGTATCTTATATCTACTAGAACCTAAACCAGTTTTCCATAGTGACCTGGAAGTGTTGCATTTGTTTTTACTATTTTTGATATGATTTCTAAAATAATATACTTGAATATATTTCTCTAATTATCCATGTCAAAGTTGAATTATTTCTTTGGGATTGGGTCTATGTAAAACAAACACTGCAACATTCTTTTACATCCATTTCTTGTTCTACCCACTTTTTGCTATATATTATATAATGAGTGGTTTGAAACTATATTGTTAACATCATCAAAATTAGTTCTGAAATTTGCATTGCATCTGGCTATTATATTTGCTTAACAACTTGATGTGAGGGCAGCCTGGGTGGCTCAGTGGTTCAGCGTCTGCCTTCGGCTCAGGGTGTGATCCCAGAGTTCCAGGATCGAGTGCCACATTGGGCTCCCCACAGGGAGCCTGCTTCTCTGTCTGCCTGTTTCTCTGCCTATCTCCCTGTGTCTCTCATGAATAAATAAATAAAATCTTAAAAAAAAAAAAAACTTGACGTGATAACATAGGATGAACAGAGCATTATATAGGCAAAAGAAAATAGCAATGGGCTTAAGTGAATCCCACAACCAAAGTGGAAGAAAAAGCTGGGTACCTATAACACGACTTCTATTGAAGTAGAGCTGCTGACAAGAGAGATGATATCTTCTACATAAAACTGATAGTCACGTTAAGGTAATTCAGTTGTAGCATTCCAAAACAACATTTCTGGAAGTAAAAAAGAATAACAATGTAGTTTTATTAATTTTAAGATTCAGTAGATAAGAGAATAGCCACCTTTGAGAAGCTAACTATTGGTCTGAAAAATTAACGGAACAAAACATAGTATAAAATATAATATACATGATTTCCAGAAAAATTAAAAGTACTTGAGGAACAATATCAAAAACCATTTTGTTGGTATGAAAAAAGATGCTTGCAGATTCAGAGGGCTCACTAACTTTTATGGAGAATTGATAGAGAATGACATGTATTTAAAAGATTTTATTTATTATTCATGAGAGACACAGAGAGAGAGGCAGAGACATAGGCACAGGGAGAAGCAGGCTCCCTGTGGGGAGCCTGATACAGGACTGGATCCCAGGAACCCAGGACCATTACCTGAGCCAAAGGCAGATGCTCAACCCCTGAGCTACCCAGGTGCCCCCAAAAATGACATGTATTTAGGCATAATTCCTAAATGTTGAATAAAATAAAATTCACAATGGGACACCTAGGTGGTTCAGTGGTTGAGCGTCTGCCTTTGGCTCAGGGCATGATCCCAGGGTTCTGGGATCGAGTCCCACATCAGGAGCCTGCTTCTCCTTCTGCCTATTCTCTGTGTCTCTCATGAATAAATAAATAAAATTTAATAAAAATAAAATTTACGAGTTGTTAGAGAAACAAGTTACTTAAAAGGAAAAAGTATTAGACTATCATTAAGATTTCTTTTACGCAATCTGGAAACTTCAGACAGGAAAAAATAGTATGCACAGAATGTAGAGGAAAAAAATGATCATAACACAGAAAAATTTACACCTAGCTGTGATGTAATTCACTTCTCAGGGTGAGCGATGGACATTTGTGGTTATACAAAAAATCATGGAACATATTACCCATCCACCTTATCTCAGGAAACTACTAGAAAGATTTTTCTAACCAAGCAACAAATAAATCAGAACGGAGCCTTCAAAACAGGGAGTGAGAAATAGGAGAGGAAGTAGTTATGAATAAAAAAACATATCACCTAGCCATATTTATATCTAATTGGATTGTAATGTCAGGAATGAAGATTTGAAATATAAATATTAAGTAATGAGACTTAGTAGTAATGATTCCTGGAAAAGAGAGAAATGCTATAAGGAAGAGACTAATCCTAGTCAGGTATCAAAAGTCCTAAACTATCTCATGAAAACCTAGGAGTGAGTAGAATAGCAAAGGAATCAAGTCATACCATTCTAAGTAGGTTGTAAGAATATGGAGTGGTAAAGAAAGTATAAATGTTCAAAATGTCTTATCATACTGGAGTAGGGAGTAAAGTCAAGAAGCATAGTCAGCATTTTCTTTTGATAAATATGTATTTTTAAATAAGTTTTATTTAAATAATCTCTGTACCCCATGCGGGGCTCAAACTCACAACCTCAAGATCAAAAGCCACATGCTCTACCAACAAGCAGCTAGGCATCCCTTCTTTTTGTATATTTTAAGATAATATGTGTTTGATTCTGAGTACAGAAGGGAGAAAACTAATATTAGTCGAAGGATGAAAAGAGCCAGTATAATGTCCAATTAACAACGGGAAAAATGGAATTTATAGTAATGTAGCCAATCCAACAAAAGTTAGGAAAAGAATAAAGGAAAAAAAGAAAAGAATGTATTAACATAAAGTGAGATGGAAGGAATAAAGCCCAGAACATAAATTGTTAAACTCCAGGTATGGGGGATAAACCCCCCAGTTAAAAGAGAAAGTTGACTTTGGACTAAGAAGAAAGTACTTAGGTGTATGTCATTCTGGACTTAATTTCCTCTTCTATGCATGTGTCTGCCTCTAAAATCTAAAGTTTTAAAATCATTTTTTATCTTTTTATTCTTAATTTTCATATTTCTGCAGCACATTCTTGAAGGATAAATTGTCTAGAATAACTTTATATCATTTGTTAACAGTCATCTGGCTATTTTTAGTATATTTATATTTTAATTAAGAAGAATTGAGATATTTACTATTTAGATTTTTATAGGAATTCAGTATTTCTATCAATTTACCTAATTTTTTAAAGATTTTATTTATTTATGCATGAGAGACACAGAGGCAGAGATAACAGGCAGAGAGAGAAGCAGGCTCCATGCAGGGAGCCCGATGCGGGACTCGATCCCAGGTCTCCAGGATCACGCCCTGGGCTGAAGGTGGTGCTAAACCGCTGAACCACCCAGGCTGCCCCCTAAATTTTTTTAATCTTTCAAAAGAAATAAATATTTTATATCTTTCAATAGTTTTTAATATGTGTTATACTTTTCTTGATAAATTTATTTTTTGAGGTATTATATTATGGATTCCTATTTATTTGTTTTTAAATTGCATTTCTTCTTTTTTATTATGGTAAAATATGTAAAACATAAAACTTACGATTTTACCCATTTTTAAGTGTGCAACATGGTCTTAAGTACTATTTATTTATTTATTTAAAAAAAGATTTTATTTATTTATTTATGAGAGACACAGAGAGAGAGGCAGAGACACAGGCAGAGGAAGAAGCAGGCTCCATGCAGGAAACCTGATGTGGGACTCAATCCCAGGTCTCCAGGATCACGCCCTGGGATGAAGGCTCAGCTAAACCGCTGAGCCACCTGGGCTGCCCAGGATTACTATTTAAAAGTTAATCTTTCCAGTTACATTTTGGAATGATCTTTTTGTTCTATAGATCAGAAATATTGATTCTGTATTAATGACCAACAGCCGTATTTCATTTGTTAACAAAAAGTTAGCATTTTTCATTTGATCATCATAAATATTCTAAGTACATAATAGAAATACACAATATCTTTTTCCCACTATTTAGGTTGTTGGGAAAGGGAGCATGCTGTCTTTCCACTCCCTACTCAGCTTCACGAGGATGAGACTTGGGTCTGATACAGTTCCTTACCAAGAGATAGAGTACACACAGCCTGTGCTCAGCTTATCACCTTGTATGGGAATATTTTTCCTTGTTTCAGACTTGATGAGTACTCTTTTGTCTCTGCTGAAAGTGTGTGCGTCATATGGCACTTGACCAACCCCACTCTTATATATTGAGAGGAGGGGACAGGGTTCCTTCCACTGTGGCACCAGAGGTCTGTGCATAGGTGAAATACCATGCATCCAGCCACTTGAAGAGATCTGCCGGCCATGGGGTCTGACACCTACCACTGAAGCTGATCTTACTCTCTTCTCTGTGTAAGTGTTGACATCCAGTACTGGACCTCAGTGTTCTTCTTGGCAACTCTGATGCCTAGGTGCAGTGGGCAGAAGTATTTAGAGTACCCCCCTGGGATTGCATAGTGTTCTGTACCTTTGGGATTGCTAACTGGTACGTGGTACCATGGCCAACATAGAGCTCTCCTGCATTTTTAGACTGGCTGCATTTGCAGTGGTGATGATAGTAAGCATTGGCCTTTCCACCTAGGAGCAATTGAAAAACATCCAAGATTTCAACCAAGGTTATTGCCTTTGTTTCATTTGTCCTCATTTCTTTTATAGATATTCCAGTTATTTATAGATTATTGCTTTGGACTCTGTTGTGCCCAAGATTACGTATTCAAGAAACCACTAAGGAGCTGACACTGATGCAAACACATGAGGGTTTATTTACAAACTCGAGCTTGGGTCCAAGTGTACCCGACACAGCGGAGCAGGACTTGGACCCTGAGGTGGGTTCCAGCTTAGTTTTATGGGCTGGTCTAGGGGACCTCCAGAAGGGGTGGAGGAATTTCTCAAGTTCTGTTTACAAACTGATATGGGGCTCTCAAGGGCATTGAGCTCTGTTCTCATTCTGATATGGGACTTTCTGCCACTGGCTTGGGGTCTGTTCTCATTCTAATATGGGGCTTTCTAGGGCATTAAGCTGTAAGCTGGTTTTTTTTTTTTTTCCTGTAACTGAAGTAATGTAAAGTTCAGCTCTTATTCACAGGGGCCTGGGATGGCTGTACTTGTGCTAACGCTGAACTTAAAGTGGAATGGCCTTAATTTTCTTGGCCTCCACAGGACTCCAGTCTTCACATCAATCATCTTTTTTTTTTTTTTTTGCATCTTTGATTTTTTTTCTGACTTACTTTTTGAGGGAACATCTCTGCCTCATCAATCCTAATTTGCACTTTCTAATATGAGTTTTAATTTTGTTTTTTCCCTTTTTGGTTTTCTCATCAGCTTTCTTTATATTTATTATTTCAGTTTTCTCTTAGAGTATCATCTCAATTTACTGTCTTTTTTTTTTAAGATTTTATTTATTTATTCATGAGAGACACCGAGAGAGAGAAAGAGAGAGAGAGAGAGAGACAGGCAGAGGGAGAAACAGGCTCCATGCAGGGAGCCCGACGTGGGACTCGATCCTGGGTCTCCAGGATCAGGCCCCGGGCCGAAGGCAGGCGTTAAACCGCTGAGCCACTGGGGCTGCCCTGTCTTTTCAATCTTAGTCTGTTCTTAAGATTCCTGGTGACTCTTTTTTAATTTTTTTATCATTTTTAAAAAGATTTTATTTATTCATGAGAGACAGAGACAGAGAGAGAGAAAGAGGCAGAGACACAGGCAGAGGGAGAAGCAGGCTCCATGCAGGGAGCCCAACGTGGGACTCGATCCCGGGTCTTCAGGATCATGCCGAAGGCAGGCGCTAAACCGCTAAGCCACCCAGGGATCTCCTCCTGTTGACTCTTTAGTGGAGAGTAATGTCAGGTGGTATAATTTGGGGGCTTCTTAAAAATACCCGAACTGAGGCCCCTACATAGACCTCCTAAAATCAGTCCATTCCAGAAAGGTCCCCAGTTAATTTAATATGCACTTTAGAGTTTGAAAAGCACCACCTTCCTATTTTATCCATAGTACATATCATCTTTTAACATATTATGTAACTTATTATTTTTACTGCCTAACCTCATTAAGATGAACACTTCATGAAGGCAGCAGTTTTTAGAAGTTTTGTTCACTGATGTATCCCTTTTCCCTAGGATAGCACCTGTTTTATAGTAGATACTCAACACTATCTGATAAGCCAATGAAATTTATTAAATAAGCCCTAAAGCTCTATTGTTATTTTTTTAAAAAAGATATTTATTTATTTATTTATTTATTTATTTATTTATTTATTTGAAATGAGAGCTCACAGGTGCGTGAGCATGGGGAGAGGCAGAGGGGGAGAAGGAATCTCAAGTAGACTCCATGCTGAGTGTGGATCCTGATGTGGGGCTTAACCTCACAACCTTGAGAACATAACCTGAGCTGAAATCAAGAGTTGGACACTTAACTGATTGAGCCACCCAAGTGTTCCCTAAAAATCTATTCTTTTTTTAAAAAATATTTTATTTACTTATTCATGAGAGACGCACAGAGAGAGAGAGGCAGAGACACAAGTGGAGAGAGAAGCAGGCTCCATGCAGGGATCCCAATGTGGGACTCGATCCTGGAACTCCAGGATACACCCTTGGTTGAAGGCAGGCACTCAACCGCTGAGCCACCCAGGCATCCCTAAAACTCGATTCTTGATAAATATATTATTTATTTTTTTCTCATGCTTTCAGTATAAGATGTGAGGGAGAAAAAATAATTTTTCTCTACTGTTCTAGGTTCTTGGCTGAGATGCCTCCTATAATGAAAGATAGATTAACTAGAGAAAGATAAATAGATGTTCAATAACATGTATACCTCCTATATACATGAGAGAGCCCAGGAAAACTGAGTAAGTCCCTGAAATGGCCCAAGGATCACCTTAAATAACATCTCTAGCTAAAGACAAAAGATATGTATGAGGGAGGGGGTGGTCAGTTACCAGAGGTTACCAGGAAAAGCATAGTAAACAAGGGTAAGGTTGTAATGCAGATTTAAAATCCTTGCCTTTTAGATAGAGAATGGGGAAGATGGCAGAGGAGTAGGAGGACCCTAGGCTTGCCTTGTCCCATAAATACAACTAGATAAGTATCAAATCATGCTAAATACCCCAGAAATCAATCTAAATCCTTGCCTTCTCCATTGATGAGAGTTTCTGGAGATTTATCCTTCTCTTCCTATTACAGAGAAAGAGATAGCCTTATAAATGATTTCCTTTATAAATGTAAATTCCGGGATGCCTGGGTGGCTCAGTGCTTGGGCATCTGCCTTCAACTCAGGTCCTGATCCTGGAGTCCTGGGATCAAGTCCCGCATTGGGCTCCTCGTGGGGAGCCTGCTTCTCCCTCTGCCTGTGTCTCTGCCTCTCTCTGTGTGTCTCTCATGAATAAACTTTAAAAATCTTTAAAAAAATAAATGTAAATGCCTCTTACAAAAGGATGACTTCTCAATTTTCAGAGCTTTTCCATTGTCTGATGTTTCTTAAAAGCGATCAGCCTAAAATAACCTTTATGCCAAAGAGGCATATTTTGGGGTGTGCATTCTGCTTCCCTTCAAAGCCTACTTGAAATAGATATTAATAAAATAGAGGGGCACCTAGCTTTGTCAGTAGAACATACGATTCTTGATCTCAGGGTCATGAGTTCGGGCCCCATATTGATTGGGCTTGGAGCCTACTTAATAAAATAAAGTAAAATATAATTAACACTGTATTCATTGGCAAACCAGTTATCAAAATAATCCATTTACCTAAACTTTGACTTCAGATTCATCATTAATTTCTATGAGTTTTATTTTTTTTTATTTTTTATTTTTTTAAATTGATAGAAATTTTTTTTTAATTTTTATTTATTTATGATAGTCACAGAGAGATAGAGAGAGAGACGCAGAGACACAGGCAGAGGGAGAAGCAGGCTCCATGCACCGGGAGCCCGACGTGGGATTCGATCCCGGGTCTCCAGGATCACGCCCTGGGCCAAAGGCAGGCGCCAAACCGCTGCGCCACCCAGGGATCCCAATTTCTATGAGTTTTATATTTAAAATATTTATTGAGTGTAGTCACTTCTTACAAAAACACTTCTAATGCTACCACTTTAGTCAAGCCATCATCAACTCCCACAGGAAGTATTGTCATAGTCCCCTACCTAATCTCCCTTGGTTCAGTCTGCCATAAATAGTTATTCTCCATATAGTAATAAGAATGATCTTTTTTTATAGTGAAGATTTATTTTTAAATAATTATGAAACTTGGGATCCCTGGGTGGCTCAGTGGTTTAGTGCTGCCTTCGGCCCAGGGCATGATCCTGGGGTCCCTCGATCAAGTCCCACATCAGGCTCCCAGCATGGAGTCTGCTTTTCCCTCTGCCTGTGTCTCTGCCTCTCTCTCTGTGTGTCTCTCGTGAATAAATAAATAAAATCTTTAAAAAATAATAATTATGGAACTTGTTCAGGGATACAGTGTGTTTATGAAATTCTAATTTCTTTTCAATTTAATCATCTTGTGATATATAAATCTATGCATTACAATAGTGTAATCAACGTATGCTGGTTGATTTTTTATTTTAAAGATAAGACCAAAATCAAAATCTTTGAACTTATTATACTTTTGAAACTGAAAGAATCAAATAGCTACAATTCTAAAATAGCATCAATAAATCCAGTATTTTTCTTGTAAGTATCAATAGGCTATACTGAAACAAGGTAAAATATAAATACCCTACTCTGTACTTAATTTGAAGTGTTGAACTGAAATCAATTACAGATGTTTATTCTGAAATGCTATTATGAAGGTTGTAGACTCAAATGCTGATAATGGTAATCAAAATTAAATTTATGGATACCCAGAAAACAGACTGAATGAAACCTATACAATTTAAAAATACTCATTAACAACAATTTTTGAAAGACATATAGAAGCCTATTATTTTCATATAGATCGGGAGTTTTTAAAATCATCTCCCTTTAGTGCTTCAATTGTCACATGGCCATACCATAAACCAAAGACTAAATCATTTCAAATGATCACAAATACTATTTAGGCAAAAACTCTCATGTGTCAGTATTTTTAATGTTGTATACATCAAATTATAGTAAAAACATGACCATAAACAACATGCAGCCCCTCTATTTTCATGAACAGCATAACAGATTACAGTAAAACGAGTTTATATTCCACCATCAAGTGTGGTTCTCCCATTAGTTCACTTGTGACATGTCATTAAGAATATCTTCAAATCCAATAGTCTCTTCATTACCCCTTAAAATATCCAATGAAAGGTTTGAGCTTGGGAGAAATGGAAGACGCTGAACCTGCTGCACTGCCTTGAATTCCATTTGTAATTTTAGTGGAGCAAACAGACCTTGGATGTTTCTTAAGGTAGAAAAATTCATTTTATCTTGGTTGAGCTGGAAATTTTTTTCTGTTAATTCAAGAGGATGACTGGGCAAAAGCTCATTTTTCACACAAGGGAGACCTTTTCGAAGAAGATCACGCTGTTCAAAAGTTCCACTTGCTGAAAGTTCAGTAACTGGAATACTGTCCTTCAGCTGAGATCCAAGTCCTCTGACATTCATCTTCACTTGCTCTGTGAACAGCCGCTAGGCTCTATTACCATCAGCCGGCCAAGAATTATCTTTTAAATTCATATGTAGGGGATCCTTGGGTGGCTCAGCGGTTTAGTGTCTGCCTTTGGCCCAGGGCACGATCCTGGAGTCCTGGGATCCAGTTCCACATCGGGCTCCTGGCATGGAGCCTGCTTCTCCCTCCTCCTGTGTCTCTGCCTCTCTCTCTCTCTCTCTCTCTCCCTCCCTCTCTATCATAGATAAATAAATAAATAAATAAATAAATAAATAAATAAATAAATCTATCTTTAAAAAAAAATAAATAAATTCATATGTGATCATGTCTCTTTCCTGATCAAAACCCTGTAATTGTTTCCCACCCACTTATAATACAATTAAAACTCTTTACCTGGGAAGCCTGGGTGACTCAGAGGTTGAGCACCTGCCTTTAGCCCTGAACGTGATCCTGGAGTCCCAGGATTCAGTCCCACATTAGGCTCCCTGCATGGAGCCTGCTTCTCCCTCTGCCTATCTCTGCCTCTCTCTGTGTGTCTCTCATGAATTAATACATAAAATCTTTAAGAAACCAAACAAAACAAAACTCTTTACCTTGACCTACCAAGAAGAATCTCCTGTCTCATTTTTCAACCTCACTTTTTTGCTCTATGATAGTGTATTTTATAACAAGAAATATGTATTTGATCTTTGTCCCTATTTCTGGCACAGAACTCCTAAAACCCTTGGTATTTCTTGTGATGAGAGCCACAAAGATGTCTTTTGTTGTGTTAGTGACACCTCAGGATAGGGGAGGGTTGCCAGAAGAGTCAACCATACATGATTAGAGGGTTGAAATTTGTAGTTCAGGGAGGGGAGAAGGGTGGAGACTGCGTTCACTTGCCCATGGCCAATGACTTAATCATTGATGCCTTTATAATGAAACTTCCATAAAAACCTAAAAGGACAGTGTTCAGAGGGCTTCCAGGTTGGTGAGCATGTAGAGATTTAGGGAGAGTGGTGCACTGTAGGTAGCATGGAAGTTCCTTGCCCTTACCCCATATTTTGTCCTATAGATCTCTTCTATCTGGCTGTTCTGAGTTATATCCTTTTATTATGAACTAGTGATCTATTAAGTAAAATTTTTCTCTGATTTCTGTCAGCTGCTTGAGTAAATTAATTGGACCAAGAGGTGGGTCATGGGAACCTGACTTATATAGCCAGTCATTCAGAAGCACCGGTGACAGCCTGGATTTGTGATTGGCATCTGAAGCCTAAGGGGGAGGGGATCATTGGAACCTCTAATCTATAGCTAATTGGTTAGAATCACAGGTGATAATCTGGGTTTATGATTGGTATCTGAAATGGAGGGGGAGGGAGTCTTATAGGACTGAACCCATAAAATGTGAGGTCTGATGCTCTTTCCAGGTGGACAGTGTCCAAATTGAGTTTAATTCTAGAATATCCATCTGGTATCTGGAGAATTGGTGGTATGGGGAGAATTGCCCTGCCACCTCATGGGGGAACTGAGTACAGATCACTTTATCAACCCTCTCCTTTGCTCATTTTACTCAAGCCACAGTGGACTTCTTGCTCATTTGTCGTTGCTTATTGGTCAGTTGTGCTAAGCTAATTCCACCTAGGAGTTTTACCACTTGATGGTCCCTCTTCTTGAAATATTATTTCCTTCAATCTGCACATGGCTTGCTTCTTCCCATTCCTGAAGTTTCTGCTCAAATGTCACATCTTCAGAGAGTCCTTCCCTGACCATAACGCTACCACATACTATTCTTTGTCTCTTCACATGACTAATAAAAAACTGAAATTATTTGTTTACATTACAATGTAAATTCCATAGAAGCTGAAATACCATATATCTCATTCACAATTATATCTTTGATATCTAGAGCAGTATCTGACATATAATAGGCACTTGGTTAAAAAAAAAAGCTTATTAAATAAATGGTAAAGGAGTGAATGAATGAAGTCATCTCAGAATTAAATATCTTTATAGAATATGTCAAACATGATTCCATGCTGTTTATCTGTTAAATTATGGAAGATCATACTTTCTGTATAAGTAACTGTCCTTTCCCAGTTGAAGGTAATTATATCAAATCTATATACAAGAACAATATCATAGGATTTTACTATCCTTTTTTCTAGGTTCTGTTTCCTTTTTTAACCCTAAAAACAATATCCCCTTCCATAGTCCTCGATTTACCACCTTGCACATATTCACTCTGAGTCACCTAGGAGGCTTATGCTCTCCTACTGTACCTTACTGTCAAAATAAGACTATTGATTACATTTTCTGATGGAAAGACGATGCCCGTTTTTATGAACAGGCAGTGGTTTGCCTTTACTAGATATTTGTTCATTATTTTTAACTTGCATATAAGACTTAGCTCAGTAAAAATATTTTAGACAATAAAAGCCATGAGAGGACTTCTGCTTTCAGATTGGACATGTAAAGAGCTTGGAAGTCTTCACTCCAAACCTTACTACAAGAAAAATGTGAACAAACTGAAGATCAGTTTTTCTTGGACTCATCAGAGAAGTATCACAGGGAACACTTGTACCCACAAACTGGAAGCACAGGCGTATCAAAAGATTTGAAGTCAAGCTCTGCTTACCTAGAACAGAAGCCACTAGAGCCTTAAAATGCTAGGAACACATAAGTGTCAATTTTGAGGAATTGCTGGAGGGTGGGTATAGATCAGTTTGAGAGGGAGAAAGTCCCAGGGACCACAGTCTTGGGGACTTCCCATATTTTTATCGATTTGGCCTGTCAGAATCCCAGCAGGTTTTCACAGTAAAAATCCAAAATAGATACACTCTGGGCTATGGAAAGGTAGGAAGAGAATAATCCTAGCGACACAACAGCCTTTAGGACAGGGTGCCTGAAAATATGCTACTTTGGCGTATGGGTTATTTTGAATTAAATTTATATAAGGAACAGCTGATATAAGAAGAGCACTCTGACCATTCTTTGTTTCCCTAAAAGCAGGAAATAAATCTCCCATACGAAAGGTACCTGCCCTCTACTAGGAGTAAAGGAGACCCCCTAATTGCCAGAGATAGGGAATTCAAGGCCAAGAAAGCTGTGTAAAACCTTGTTACTCATTTACCATTTTACTACCCCAAGCTCAAACTTGTTTGTCTTTCCACTTCTTCCCAAGTTTGTTTCCTTGTCAAAAAGGTATAAAAACTGCCTGCTTTGGTCACTTCTTTGGGTCCCATATCTTAGTTTTCCATATATACAAATTTTTTTCTTCTAATTTTTCTTACATCAATTTAATTATGAGACCAGCCAAAGCAGTCAAGGGGAATAGGATGCTTTCAAAGTTGGAAAGCATTCTCCATTAAAAAAGCCTACTCTTAAGGCACCTAGGTAGCTCAGTCAGTCTCCCTTAGGCTCAGGTCATGATCTTGGGGTCCTGGGATCAAGCCCCAGGTCAGGCTCCCTGCTCAGTGGGGAGTCTGCTTCTCCCTTTCCCTCTGTGCTTGTATGTGCACATACTCTCTCTCTCAAATAAATAAATAAAATAAAAACCTAAAAAAAAAAAAACTGAAAAAGCCTACTCTCTAGAGTAAAAGACTTAAGAGCCTTATCCCAGATCAGGGGAAGACTTAAAAGCCTATCCCAGATGTCTTTCACTCCAGCCCCATCTAGACTTCCTGTCTCATCTACAGGGAGTATAAAAGCTATACCACCAAGAAACACTTAGAAGGAGCACATCCTAGAGGCACAGTTTCACTAAATGAGGAGGATTTAATCATACTATAGAACCCTTTCCCTCTCCCATGCCTTGTGACTATACCAACAGAGCTCCAGTATAGTAATAGTGGATAACCTCTGAGAAAGCTGCAAGATGCAGATTCTGAGGAGGTATTATTAAGGAAGCTCCAAAATCAAAAAGGAAGTTTAACAAAAAACAAACAAACAAACAAACAAACAAGGCCATTTAGAGGAATTTTAAGCCTCTGATACCTATGACAATATTAAACACAGCCTCATTCATTGGTTGATATATATCCTTATACTAAAATCCTACTTACTCAGTTCCTATTATCAGATATAACAAGTGTGGGTATCAAAAAAGAATTATAAGGTATGCCAAAAGACAGGGACCAGATAACAGTCTGAAAGGAAAAAGGAAACATCAGGACCAGAATCACAATATGACATATTTGTTAGAATGATCAGATTGGGAATTTAAATAACTGATTAATATGTTGAGCACCCTAATAAAAACACTAGACAGCATACCAAAAAAGATGGGTAATACAAGCACAGAAATGGAAACTAAGAAATAATCAGAAGGAAATATGAAAAATATAAACACCGTACAGAAATGAAGAATATCTTTGATGGGCTCATCAGTAGAATGGACATGCCTATGGAGAGAATCAGTGATCTTGAAAATAATTCAGTAGTACTTGCCAAACTAAAATGGAAAGAAAAAGAATAATTTTAAAAACAAGAATATCCAAGAACTATAGGGTATTTTCTCATGGTGTGACATGTGAATAATTTTAATATCAGAAGAAGAACGGATGGAGAAGAAATTTTTGAAGTTATAACAGTTGAGAAATTTTGAAATTAATGACAGACACCTACTTTCCCATCCCAGAAAGTACTCTACAGCTTGGCATATCATATTCAAACTTGAGGAAACCCAAAACAGAGAAAATGTTGCATGGAGTCAGGGGTTCAAAGAAAAAAAAAACTGTGACTTAGAATTCTATATCCAACACAATTATTATTCAAAAGTGAAGAAATAAAGCCATTTTCTGACTAAAAAACACCCCAGATTATATTGCCACTAGACCTTCCCTATAAGGATTGTTAAAAGAATTTCTTGAGGGATCCCTGGGTGGCTCAGTGGTTTAGCGCCTGCCTTTGGCCCAGGGCGAGATCCTGGGATCCTGGGATCCTGGGGTCGAGTCCTGCGTCAGGCTCCCTGCATGGAGCCTGCTTCTCCCTCTGCCTCTTTCTCTCTCTCATTAATAAATAAAATCTTAAAAAAAAAGTTATTGAGGTAGATGGAAAATGAGTAGGTTAGAAACTCTGATCTATGTAAAGAAGAATGTCAGAGAAAGCATAGATGGTTATAAAATCTTGTATTTTTCTTATTCTTAATTGATTTAAAAGATAACTTTAAAACTAGTTACAGTGTACTGGTAATTATATGGCTAAGTATATGAAATTACAGAAATGTCTTAAGAGATGGAAGAAATTGGAATACACTATTATAAGAGACTACACAACAGCAACATAGTATTATTTGGAAGACTGAGATTAGTTTAAAATACATATTGGAAGTCTTAGCACAGTTATTAAAAAACTTTTAAAAGAAGTATAATGGATATACTAAGAGAGGAGATAAAATGGGATGATATAAAAGGCTCATTTAAAATCAGACAAGGAAAAAAATAAAAATAAAAATAAAAATAAAAAATAAAACCAGGGATCCCTGGGTGGCGCAGCGGTTTGGCGCCTGCCTTTGGCCCAGGGCGCGATCCTGGAGACCCGGGATCGAATCCCACGTCAGGCTCCCGGTGCATGGAGCCTGCTTCTCCCTCTGCCTATGTCTCTGCCTCTCTCTCTCTCTCTGTATGACTATCATAAATAAAAAAAAAAAATAAATAAAAAAAATAAAAAAAAAAAATAAATAAAACCAGACAACGCAGGGGAAAAAGGCAGAGGAAAGGGGTGTAAAAGACATGAAAAAAGCTGCAGTGAATGGAAAAGTTATAAATATGGTAGATATTAATTCAACTATATGAGTAATTACTTAAAATATTACTCATCTAAATAAGCCAATTAAAAAACAGATTTCCCAAGTGGATAAAAAGGAAAGATCCAACTGTATGTTGTCTACAAGTATTTTATTTAAAATAAAAAGATTCAGGAGCACCTGGGTGGCTTGGTGGTTGAATGCTTGTCTTTGGTTCAGGTCATGATCCCAGGGTCTTGGGATAATGTCCCACAGCAGGCTCCCTGTGGGGAGCCTGCTTCTCTCTCTGCCTATGTCTCTGCCTCTCCCTCTGTGTGTCTCATGAATAAGCAAATAAAATCTTTAAAACAAATAAATAAAAGATTTAGATAAGTTAAAGGAATGGAGAAGCATATACCAAACATTTATCAAAAGAAAGCTGGAGCAGCTATATTAATTTCAGGAAAAGTAAACTTCAAACCAAGGAAAATAATCATTGATAAAGAGACAGCATTACATACGGGCAAAGGAGTTAATTCTCAAAGAAGGCCTAACAACCTGAAATGTGAATGCACCTAACAAGAGAGTGCAAAAATATGTGAAATAACAACTCATAGAACTAAAAGGGGAAATAAGCAAATCCACTATTATAGTTGGAGGCTTCAGCACTCTTCTTTCAATAACTGATAGGTCAGGTAGACAGAAAATCAGTACAAATACAGTTGACCTGAATATCTCTAACAATCCACTTAATCTGTTATTTTATTTATAGGATACTCCATCTAACAACAGCAGAATACACATTTTCCTTAAGCTCACTTGGAACATTTACTAAGACGAACCACATTCTGGGTCATAAAATTCCCCTTAAGAAATTTAAAAGAATAGAAATCATGTAGAGTATATGCTCAGACTATAGAACAATTAAATAGAATTCTACAACAGAAGATAACTGGAAAATGCCCAACTATTTGGAAATTAAACAATATGCTTCTAAATAACACATGGCTCAAAGATGTATCAGGAGGAATTTAAACATATTTTGAACTAAATGAAAATTCAACTTACCAAATTTGTGGGATGGAATGAAAGGTGTACTTAGATACTCTGCCCTCTAGGAGATGGAACGTCACTCACTTCTTACTCCTTAGGTGTGGGCCAAGCATAGTGCATTCCTTTAAAAAATTAAGTACAATATGGAAAGAGGAGGAAAAGAGTAATTATTCAGTGGAGAAATCTCACTAACACTATCTTAACCAGGCAGTTAAGGTTAATAACATCAATGGTGAGAAGTCATGTTGATGTCAAGAAAATGACCTATTATCTTATGGTCTTTCTCCCCCAAACATGTAACTTCAGTCTAATCATGAGAAACACATCACACAAATTCTGATTGAATGGAATTCTACAAAATGCCAAACCAATGATATTGAAACTGTCAAGGTAATAAAAAATGAGAAATGTCTGAGAAACTATCACAGCCAAGAAGAACCTAAAGAGATAAGACGACTACATGCAATGTGGCACCCTGAAACAACAAAAAAAGAAAACAAAAAACAATGTGAGATAAAAATGAAGGAAACCTGAAAGATTAAAGGACGTTTGTTTGTAATAATAATAATGGATCACCGTTGGTTAATTAGTTGTAACAAATATGTTGCACTAATGTCATGTAAGATAAAATAGGAGAAATGATGTGTGGTATATAGGAAATACGTACTTTCTGATAAATCATAAACTTCTAAAAGAAAAAGTTTATATTTTAAAAAGCAGTAGGGAATTGTTTCCATGTACAGGTAAGTCCTGAGTTTATCCTTTCAGGGTAATGAAGTTGTGTAATCCCCACTTCCACATAAACTCTCTACTCATTTTGAGTTTAATAGGAAATTGAACAGTTGAAGACCTATTTTAGGAGGCTTTGTGACTAAAGAGGATTATAAGCATCTCCTTCAGGGACCCAGAGTGTGTCCTGCTCTTAACGCAAGTCTGCTCAGCCAAAGCTCTTCTCTGCACTGTCCATCTGACCTTGTCTTCCTGTCACACAACGACTCAAACATACATGGAATTATTAGCACAGTATATTCCTTGTATACAAGGGAAACTAATGCACATACTGATTTTTATCTATGAAAGGCAAGAAATGGGGTATATAAGAGAAAGAGAAGAAAACACTGCAAAGTTCTGGAAATGACAAGCTTTGTTTTCCTCTTCTTGAGTCACTTGCTGGTTGCCTGGCAGCCCACATTGGTTGGGGTACTCTGCCCTTTTAATGGCTCACCAAAGGAGGCAGTTTGGTTGTGAGGAGAGCCCCCTGAAGACCCTGAGAATGTAACTGTGCCCTACACCTGACCGGCTGCTTCCATATTATGTCTTTCACTCTCCTTCTTAGCACTTCCATCTTAGTTATCCCAAGTCTGCATCTTTGCCCTTACAGAATTTTTCCTCCCTCTCCTGCATCAGCACAACTTTATGTTTCCTTTCCCTCAAGCCTGAAACTCCATTTCCTTCTTAAGACATTGCAGTCATCAATTCAGGTAGTTATATTCCATCTTCCTATCATCATCCAACTTTCCTGATATCCTGAAGCATTGTTGTATGCCTCCTTTATTTCTTGGCAAATTTCTGGTAATAAGGTTTCTGGATTATTGTAGTACATACTCTTACTTAATATCAGTGTTACTGAACAGCAAAAAGTTGTAGCTGCAAGTCAAGTGTTAGTGCTGCCCATGTCTGCCTCATTATAAGGAGAGCCTCTACATGTCATTTTCACGTCAATCCTGTGTGTTAAAACACTAGCATTAGTATCACATTGAAGGTTTTGGGTATAATTCTAAGAGCTGGTATTCTTTTATGTCTTGAGAAGCTCCTGATTTTACTTATTTAATTACAGGTAGATTTTTCTTTGAACCAGAACAAGCTGAAGTAATGATTTCTCTTTGGAGTAAAAGTTATGGTTGTTGATGTGCTAATTATCTCATTTCTTCTTCCTCAAGGAGGGAAGGAAGGAAGACTGTGCATGTGTGAATTTGTGTGTATGCATGCGTGCACATTTATTGTTGTTTATAATGACTGCTTGCAGTCTGGGATTTTGATTCTTTCCTGCTGGATTTTTGTTTTTGTCTCTGTTTTGAATTTTTCAAAAGTGCTTTTGCCCCACTTAAATATTAGCTGTGTGTTCTTGTTATCTCCTGACTTTCCATATATTGATTTGTTTTTTGCTAAGGCACAAAGTCATTATCATTTATGCTCTAGTTTTTTTCTTTAGGCTTTTCTAAGTAAAAAAAAAAAAAAAAGAATTATAAGCAGTATAAATGTGTTGTCACTTTTCAGATTTCACTGCCCATTCTGGCAAAGGACAGTTGTGTGAAATTTTATGGCCAAATTTAAAAAGAAAAAAGATGTTCAAGAGCAGCATAAGGATGGAAATATTCTGTAGTCTGCATCTTCCACTGTGGTAGCCATTATGCATCCATAGCTACTGAGCCTGTAAGATGTGGCTAGTGCAACTGGGGAATTGAAGTTTTAACTTTATTTTTTTGTGTCTATTTAGTTTGTTTTTTTTGCTTCATTTAGTTTTGCTTCATGTAGTTTTAACTAATTTAAACTTGAATGGATATAGTCACATGTGGCTACCAGATTGGACATCACAGCTCTGAGGCTGGCAAGTACTCTTGTATGACTTTACTGCATGCTTTATTACATTTTAGTATGTAATTTAGTTCCTTCACCCAGAAAACAAATTGAAAACATAAAAAAAAAACCTGTGTGAATTAATGGTTGTTGTTAATGTATGGTTGACTGCATTCCAAAGACAGGCTACATTAATGCAGATATAATAACTTTCTTGAAAATAATATAACTGCAGTGTCGTCTGTCATAACATTTATGATAATGCTATTTACTAGTTGTATTAGTTTACTATTGTTGCTGTAACAAATACAAAAAACTTAGTGGCGTGAAACAACACAGATTTGTTATTCTATAGTTTTGGAAGTCAGAAGTCTAAAATCAGTTTCTCTTGGCTAAAATGAAGATGTTGGCAGGCCTGTACTCCATCTGGGAACTTTAGGGGAAAATCCATTTCCTTGTCTTTTCCAGCTACTAGAAACCATCACATTTATTGACTAGTGGCCCTTTCCTCCATCTTCAAAACCAGAAGTGTAGCATCTTTTCTCCTCTCTAACCCCTGCTTTCATCCTTAAACTTTCTCTCTGACTCTGTTCCTCCTGCCTCCCTCTCATAAGGATGCTTGTGGTTAGATTGAGCCTAGAATAATCTCCCCTGTCAAGACCCTCAATCACATCTTCAGTGTCCTTTTGCTATTTAAGGTACCATATTCACAGATACTGAGTATCAGGATATCTTTGGGGCACCATTATTCTGTCTTCCACACTAGTGTAGTAAACAGTTTGCCTAGGAGTTGATTGATAATGGATTTTGAGGTTGGATTTTTGAAAGTGATCGTTTCTAGGGTTGCTCGTGACTAAAATTTATGCTATGGTGCGTATGACCCAAACAGATATCCTGATCTGTTATCTCACTACATCTATCAATGCCCTCTAGGTCTCTGCACTGACATTTAGGACTTCCCTCAGAGTATGGAAACCCAGGTCCTACGAGTAATATCTGGGCACACATCTCACTGATGAGAAAACTCCATATCTCTACTAATGAGAATCATATTTTCAGAAATAAACTATAAATGTTCTGGTGTTTTACGACTGAAAGAGTAGGCTGACAGATACTTCTTCCCATGATTTGTACCTCAAGTTTGCTGAAAGACTTCTGAGAGGATTCTGCTGTGTTTGTCAGCATCTGACTGGTATTTTAACTTTCATGTGGAATGTGAACTAGTATTTTTAATGTCAGTGGAGAAGGGAGAAGCAGAAGGAGAAAAGGATGGATGGCCCCACTGGATTTTATTAAGCTCTATATGTCCAATGCTATTCAGAGATTTTTGAGGTGGGTAGGTGACCCGAAATTTGAAATAAGTTACATTGGGCAGCCCAGGTGGCTCAGCAGTTTAGCACCTGCCTTCCGCCCAGGGTGTGATCTTGGAGTCCCAGGATTGAGTCCCGTATCCGGCGCCCTGCATGGAGCCTGCTTCTCCCTCCGCCTGCCTCTCTCTCTCTGTCTCTCATGAATAAATAAATAAAATCTTTAAAAAAAAAGATATAAGTTACATTGGATTGTAACGTGCTAAAAACTGTGAGAGAAGCAGCTTCCCACAGGTAAATGTGTAAATATAGTTCAGATATATGTAGGATAGGGATGGTTGTAGACAGCATGTCCTCATTTTTCATTTTTGAGCTTAAACATCTCTTCCTTCACTGATCATCCCCCGGGACTGAGTTTGATGCCAAGTGTATTTACCTTATGTTAGTGGTATTTTGCTGCACATTATAACTGTTAGTTTACCTATGATTCTTAAGTAAAGCCGTATCCGCACCTAAATCAGTTTCTTTTCCTTTCCCCTGCATATCAGTAAGTGTCACTTTTACTGCCTGGTCACTTAAGTCAGAAACCTAGGTCTGAGGCTATTCTCTCCCTCTCATCAGTACTTCCTGTACATCATTAAATACAAGTAATACTATCTTCAATATGTCTCTAAAACACATCTACTTCTCCCCATTCCCACTATCCTTTCCCGAGTAAAGTTAACCGTTCCTGAAATTATTACAAGAGTCTCTGACTAGTCTCCTATTGCCTCCTTTGTGAGATCTTCCAACAGTGCAAATTCATCATAATCTTAGCTCCACCCTCCAAAAAGGTTCTCAAATCATTCTCCTTTCCTTTTACAGCAAAGAAGAATTATTTAAAGGTTTATAAGGCCTTGTTTTCACAAATTTCTCCATCTAGACTCTTACTTTTTTCCCATTGTGATAGCCAAAAACATAATGCAATACTCAAGAGTTCAGGGTTCTGGAATTAGAATTGTGTGTCATCTCAGTACAAGTCTGTGTGACTTGACAAGTTGCTTCCTTTCTGTGATTCAGGTATATCATCTGTTAAATTAGGATGATAATAATACCTTCTCAATTGACTCATGAGAATGCATAAGAAGGGCCTCATTACTGCATCTCATGTACTTCTAAATGCTCAATTATGTGTTATAATTATTAATATTATTATTCATAATTACAGGTGTTTTAGTTTGCGTTCCTCCACAATTTGAGCTTGAAATGTAAATACTTTATTTGAGAGATAATCCCACCCAGTAACCAAGTGGAGAACAGAGAACTCAAATAGGGAAGAGAAGGAAGCCACTAAAAAGTGTGTTAATAAGCGGGTCACCATTATAGGGCTCCGAGACTCAATGTCAGTGTGAACACTGTAAGATTATGTTGAATACACTTCATGGTTACTACACCCAAGGCATAAGGAATTCAGGTCTTAGTCTCCAACTTGCATCTAGTATTTTTTCAGGGCCACATTCAGGTATATCAACAACTCAGCTCCTCACACAGGTCAAACATACTTCTCTAGTCTGAGAAGGCCATCAGGCATAGAGTTATAGAGACTTGAAATGGGAAACTAGAATGACATGTAAATGATCTAGCAGTCAGGGCTTATGGAGCAGGCAGCTCTGCTACAATAGGTAGGATTGTACCTGAGGCTGAACTGAGGCTCAGTGAGGTGAAATGACTAGTCAGTTAGTCCAAGATCATTGCTAGAATGTGTTTGAGTCAGGATTTGGACCCAGGAACCTGAGAATCCAAAGTGCTTGACGTTTGCTCCAGATGATGGTGATGATCAGGTGAGAAGTAGGGACTACATGACTAAATGTGAGGGGACCAGTGAAAGAAGTTGGAGAGGACTAAACACAGCGAGCCAGTCTGGTCAAATAACTCAGCCGTCTCCCACTGTCAGAAGCAGATTCATGAAAATATCCTCCTCTATCAATTTACCATTTAGTAAATATTTACTGGTGGGAAGCATTACATTAGAGTATGGTGTATCTTGGTATAAATTATATATCATAAAATACACTTTATATTAAATTCATGATTTGAATCAGGAAGTATGACTTTAGAATGTTCTCTTAGACTAAATTGCTTTTAATACTTCAAGTATTTAAGATTTCATATTAAGAGTCAGCCCTGATTCTGAATTTTGATTGTATCTCTAATTAAATACATAGCCTTTGGGAAAATTATTTGGTCTATCAATTCCTTAATTTAATTTTACATAAATGAATCTCATATAAGTACCTACCTCATATGGTAGATGTAATAACTAATGTGAGGATTTATCGAAAGTGATTAGTACAAAGAACATGAAAAATAGACTAAATAAAGAAAATCATACAAAATGTATCTGCAAAGGGCAGATCTAAAAGGGCGAAAATATGGCAGATATGAAGAACAAGACACTACAGAACAAATAGGCAACATTCCCAAAATTCTGAAGAAAAAAAACTACCGTAAACTCTAGCACACTCGAGGAAAGATAACCTGAAATAAAGGGAGATTTGAATTTGTAGTTTAAAACAATCAGCATTTTTCATGTTCCACAAATAACGAATAGATCAAGGCATAAATATATTCTGTGAAAATGTTTGCAATTGAAGGATAAAGAGAAATTCTAAAAGCATCATTATAGAGAAACAAGGGGAAATATATCAGGTTTGCCTTTGACTTCTGGTTATATCATTAAAGACAAGTGGGACTGTAATAGTTTAAATAACTTGTCTGCAAATTACAAGAGCCTTCATTTAACTAGTTATAAACAAAAAGAAAATATATAAAATGATAGGAAGTCCATAGATAAATTGGCTTACTTCATTGATTCACTAATCTTATTGAAGACCCACATAATTTCGAATATTCTTCTCTGCCATTCTCATTGTTGGCTTAATTATGGGTTTGAATACAAAATGGCTGCATGTTGATGAGTATACAGACATGATGATATTCAGAGGAATATAAAAGACTTTCTATTATTGGCATTCTATCTTAGTAGCAAAAAAAAAAAAATCTTTCCCAGGAGTTGTCAGTAAATTCCATTTGTGAATTATTACTTATAGTTGCTTCACATGCTGAATCCTGAACCAATGCCTGGCAATGAAAATAAGATCAGTGCAGAACAATGTGGAGCTCAGGATAGGATCAGCATCCCCTGAGTCATTTATGAGGGACAGATGGAAGATTGAGATAATTGATTGATATCAGGGTTGAGAAGAAAAGAGAGTAGTGGATCTTAGAAAGGCAGCTGATAGTGTGTACTGCAAAGACAGTGGATTAAGGGGAGCAAGTTCTAAATAAATTAGAAGGAAAAATGCTGTGACCACAAAACTACACCTATGCAACTTTCCATTCATATGTAACAATAATTTTTAGAAAGTTCTCAAAAATGCAAAGATTCAGAAGATCTAATAACCAAAGGCAATTCCTAGAAACTATGTGAATTCATAACTTAGCCAACTGAATTACTGATATATATAAGTACTGATGATGAATTTTTTGAAGATTTATTTATTTGAGAGAGAGAGAGAGAATACAAGTGGGGAGAAAGGCAGAAGGAGAGAAAGAATCCTCAAGCAGACTCCTGTTGAGCATGGAGCCCAATGCACGGCTCCATCCCAGGACCCTGAGTTCATGACCTGAGTTGAAATCAAGAGCCAGATGCCCAACTGACTGAGCCACCCAGTCACTCTCCTCTTTTCTTTCTTTTAAGATTTATTGAACCTTGAATTCAGTAGAAAATATAATATAATGAAATGTAAATTGCTATTTTGATCCCTGTAAAAACAGTTTAATATTAAAATTATTAAAGAAAAATGGCAAAGATATTTTAATCTAATTATAATAAACTAAACAAAAAATAGAAATCCCTCAATGCATTACAGTTGACAGAAGAATATGTAGTATACAAATACTAATTATTTTATCTTTTATTGAGATGAAACTATCTAACAATGGGGTTTCCTGGGTAAGAAAGTATCCTTGTTGAAAGGGAACATGTCCATAGCTCAATGATTGTTACCATTCTTTTCTTTTGATCTATCCCCAATGGCTGTGCCAGCCCCTTGCTAAGTTACTGGGAAAAAATTAGAAGAAGATAAGTACAATATAAATAAACTACATAACTTACAAATTATTTGAGGACAGTAATAAAGCAAAAATTGACAAGCTAAAAAAGAAAACATATGCATTAAAAGGAAAAAATAACAAAAATTCAAGCACATAAAGAAATTCCATTAAATATTATATTAGAAGAACATATCAAGCTGCCATTTCTGGAGTGTAGGTATTCTATCAATGTAATCACTTAGCAAATACTAAAAAGGATTATGAGGAAGCATATAATCTAATCATGGTTCTAAGAAGACAGAAAGAGAAAGGACAAATAAGGGAAAGGAAGGGCAGATTCTTGATAATCATGTCATAGAAGAAAGATACTAATGATGGAGAATATATTTTTCAAACTAAGGATGAAAAATAATACAAGTAACAAAACACAAGTATGCATTAAATTTAGTTCCTCCAATAAAGGAAGCTCCAAAATTCTATTAAGAATTTGAGCTAGGGAAGCCCGGGTGGCTCATCAGTTTAGTGCTGCCTTCAGCCCAGGGACTGATCCTGGAGACCTGGGATTGAGTTCCACATTGGGCTCCCTGCATGGAGCCTGCTTCTCCCTCTGCCTGTGTCTCTGCCTTTCTCTATGTGTCTCTCATGAATAAATAAATAAAATCTTAAAAAAAATAATTTGAGCTAGTTTAATAATATAAACTCCAAAAGTAAGAAAATGTGATCAAAGACGTGTTAAAAGAGAATTAAATGAAAAATTATTTCTAGAGGATTTGATAAAATGGTATATTGAATATATATATATATATTTAAATATTTTATTTATTTATTCATGAGAGGCAGAGAGCAGGGAGCCTGATATGGGACTCGATCGCAGGCCTCCAGGGTCACACCCAGAGCCAAAGGCAGATGCTTAACCACTGAACCACCCAGGCATTCCTGAAAATACATTTAGATACAAGAAAATGACATACCAAAAATATGTAATTAGATAAATCTAAGCAATTTATAACTGGATTAGACAAAATTAAGAAATTTCATTTACAAACCTATTAAAGGTAGGGAACTTGGATGGCTCAGTAGTTGAGCATTTGCCTTTGGCTCAGGTCATGATCCCGGGGTCCTACATCAGGCTCCCCACAGGAATCCTGCTTCTCCCTCTGCCTATGTCTCTGCCTCTCTGTGTCTCTCATGAATAAATAAATAAAATCTTAAAAAACAACAACAACAAAAAACCATTAAAGGGGTGCCTGGGTAGCTCAGTCAGTTAGGTGTCCAATTTCATCTCAGATCATGATCTCAGAGTCCTGGGATCAAGCTGCATGTTGGGCTCCATGCTCAGTGGGGAGTCTGCTTGAGGATTCTCTCTCCCTCTCCCTTTGCCCCTATCCCCACTCTTGTGCTTGCTCTCTCTTTCTCTCAAATAAATAAATAAATTCTTAAAAAATATATTTATGGCCACATTATGCTTATTACAAAGTGAGAGAAAGATACTACATGAAAATAAAAATTACAGACCAATATCACTTATGAGTATCAATGCAAAAACCATCAACGGAATACAAGCAAGACAAATCCAATAGCACATTAACAAAATTACACACTATGATCCAGTGGGATTTATTCCTAGAATGCAAGGATGGTACAACATATGAAAATCAATGTAATGCACCACATTAACAGAATTAAGGAAAAGCCATAGGATTATCTCTATTGATGCAAAAAAAAAAGCATTTGACAAAATATAATGCCCTTTTATGATAAAAACACTCAAGAGCTAGGAATACAAGGAACTACTTCAGTGTAATATGGGGTATATATGAAAAACCTACAACCAACATCATATTCGTTGATGAAAGACAGAATGTTTTTCTGTCAAGATCAGGAACTGGACAAAGATGCCTACTTTTATCAATTATATTCAATAATGTATTGAGAGCAATTAGCCAAGAAAAATAAATAAAAAGCATCCAAGGAGAAGGAAGGGGTAAAAGTATTTCTCTTAGCAGATGACATGATCTTGTATGTACAAAACCCTTAAGAGTACACATACGCCCCCCCTACACATGAACAAACTGTTAGAACTATAAATAAATTCAGCCAACTTACTGGATACAAAGTGGACATACATCATTCAGTTTCATTTCTATACACTAACAATAAAAAATACAAAAAGGAAATTAAGAAAACAGTTCATTTACATTAGTCTCAGTAATGTACATTTACAGTACATTTACAGTACATTTAACAGTACATTTAACAGTACATTAACAGTACATTTACAGTAGTCTCAAAAGAAAAAAATACTTAAGGGTAAACTTAATCAGGGAGATGAAAGAATTGTACTCTGAAAACTACAGAGCTGGGGTGCCTGGGTGGCTCAGTCCATTAAGCATCAGATTCTTGGTGTCTGCTCAGGTCATGATCTCAGGGTTGTGAGACTGAGCCCATGATGGGCTCCATGCTGAGCATTGAGTCTGCTTGGGATTCTTCTCTCTCCTTCGGTGCCCCTCCCCCCACTTGTATGCAAAGTCTCTCAAATAAAATAAAATCTTAAGAAAAACCTACAAACCTACATTGCCAAAAAAAAAAAAAAAATCAAAGAACAAACAAACAGATGAAAAGACATCTTATATTCATGGATTGGAAGATTTAGTGTTAAGATGTCAGTATTATCCTGTATAATCTATAGATTTAATGTAATCCTTATCAAAATCCCAGTGAATTTTTTCTGTAGAAAGAGAAAACTTCATCTTAAAATTCATATGGAATAACAAGAGACCACAAATAGCCAAAATAATCTTGGAAAAGAAGAACAAAGTTGGTAGTTTCACACTTCCACATTTCAAAACTTACTGCGAAGCTGTAGTCTTGAAAGTGGTGTGGTACTGGCATGAAGACAGACATAAAGATCAACAGAATAGAATAGGAGCCCAGAAATAAACTCTCACATATGAAGTAAATTGATTTTTTTAACAAGGATACCAAGACCGTTCAATGGGGAAAGGATAGTCTTTCCAACAGATATTGTTTTGTTTTTAAAGATTTTATTTATTCCTCTTTAGAGAGAGAGAACAAGGGGAAGGGCAGAGAGGAGAGGGAGAAGTACAAGAAGACTCTGGCAAAGAGCCTCACATGGGGCTCAGTCTTAACAACCCTGAGATCATGACCTGAGCTGAAATCAAGATTCTGACACTTAGCTGACTGAGCCACCCAGGTGCCCCTCCAACTACATGGCCTTAAAAATAAGTTATAACCAGTTGTGAAAGCAAATTATTATTGAAGAAATATTTTGAGCTAAATGGTTGTTCTTTTGAAAGATGCACATACACCCTCATACAAGTCACAAAACTAAATATGAGAAAATTGTGAGCATGCCAAGAGTCATATGGGAAAAGGAGATGAATACTCCATTGGAAGAAAAAAGCTAGAGTACAAAAATTACAGAGCATCATAGAAGCCCAAATTTCAGTAGTTCTCAAAAAAATTCTTAAGATTCTTATTTCCCCCCAAACTTGGCAGTTATGTTGATGACATGTGTATGGTGTGTGTGTGTGTGTGTGTGAGAGAGAGAGAGAGAGAGAGACAGACTTGACAAGAGTCCTGGAATTGATAAAAATGCAGGAAAAAATAATGATAATAATTTTTCGAAGTGTAAGCCCTTACAAAACCTGTTTGGAATTCAATTTAGCAATATGATAACAAATCCTAACATATTTAGTGAAAACAATTTCAAAGGCATTATGCTTAGGAAATCTTCAATGATGTATACAAAGTTTAGTGTGTAAGGATTTTCACCATAGCACTGATTCACTCATTCAAATATTTATTGAGTGTGATCATGTAAAAATCACTGTTCTGGATTCTATTTTGATCCCATGTTTTATAGAGTTTACTTTTTAAAGAAGACACAGTGAAAAATGCAATGAATAAAAATGATAACTACATAAAGTGATAAGGGCTGTGAAAATCCTAAAATGAGGACAGTATGTTAGTTTTTTTTTTTTTTAATATGTTAGATAGTTAAGGGCTCCCTAAGGTAGTGAAATTCCACCTGAGTTCTGACTGTTAAAAGGAGTCCCCATGGCTTTGGGAACAGAATACTTTCCAAGCAGAGGAAACAGCAAAGACAAGTAGAGAAAGAAATTGTAATGTTTGAGCAACAGAAAAAAGGAGTGTGTAAGCAAGCCCAGCTAGAACAGAATGAGAGGAAGAGAGATAGAATCCAAAAAGACAGGCAGGGAGATGTCTAAACCCTACACCAAGAGTTTGGATGTTGTTCTAGGCCCAGATTAGTTTTCTAATCAGAAATACTTACTATTCCTTTTCTGGAAAGATCTAAAGCCTACATAGCAAAAGGGCACATCTGTTTAATCTATATGGGTGGGCACATAGATGACTGTTATATTTTTTCCTATGCTATTGGTATTGGAATATTTGAGGTATTTTATAATTTTAAACCACATATAAGTAAATCTAAAATTACTATTTAAAAAGATCTATTATTTTTATAAAAAGTATAATGTAACCTGCAGCTACACAAGCACATATTGTATGTGGGCCGTCTCAATTAGTCTTACAATTTATTTTTATATCTCTACAGTGTGAATTGTTTGCCTAGAGAGTTTATAGTATTTGTTGACCATGTTTCAGTGTTTTTAACATAGAAAGTTTATTCTTCAGTCAGGGAATCATCTTTTAATTAATATAAATATTTTAAAGCATAGCCATGACTTTTCTGTCCAGTAATCCTGCTGAAAGTGCCAATGGTCCCAGGTCTGACGATTCAGAAGTAGTGCCTGGCTGAGCAATAGGGGTTTGCTTGGGGGCATGAAGACTGCTGGATCTGACCCTGGCAGGTGGCTTGCAGTGGGAGTGAGAATGAGTGGAAGTGTTTGGCATGGCATTATGGGGGGGGGCATCTTTGTACCCCTGCAGAGCCAGCAGGAGTGAGGAAGCATGATTATGCTAATAAGTGAAAGCCTGATTCCTTTTTTTTTTAAAATAAATTAATTTTTTTATTGGTGTTCAATTTACCAACATACAGAATAACACCCAGTGCTCATCCCGTCAAGTGCCCCCCTCAGTGCCCGTCACCCATTCACCCCCACCCCCCGCCCTCCTCCCCTTCCACCACCCCTAGTTCGTTTCCCCAGTTAGGAGTCTTTTTCTTCTCCCTTCCCTTATATTCCCTTTCACTGTTATTTATATTCCCCAAATGAATGAGAACATACACTGTTTGTCCTCCGATTGACTTACTTCACTCAGCATAATACCCTCCATTGCTGTCAGGATGTGACATGAAAAGAATGGATTTAGGCCTAGACCTGTGCTTTTCAAACAACATCCGCAGGCCGTAGGTGGCAACAGCATCCCTGGTCCTGAGGGAGGCAAAAGCAGATTTTAAGTCCTGTGCCTTACCCTGCAAAGGTTTAAAACCTACAGAAAAGATAAGATCTACACGGAAGTACCAATTTGAAAACATATTTTAAAAGTTCTAATGGAGAAGGGAATATCTTTGATGATAAACAACCAATTAGTTATTCCATCTGGTGGCATCACTGATTTTGCATATAATCAAATCTTATAAATGTATCAGATCCAAACTAACTTGAATATATGTGCATTTTTTCCTATTTGCATCAAATACCTTTCCATATACATGATTTCAGATAATAATAGGAGTGAATTTTGCACGTGCTATTTATCTGTTCAGCGGTTTATCACTGTTTCATTTTTTTTTCTCTATTTCATTTTCAAGTCATATTTAATGAGAAATTAAAAGGAGGTCAGCAACTTTTGTTTGCATTCTCAGCCTTCATTTATTTCCTCAATAGAGTGGAATAAGAGGACAGTTAAGTCTGGGCACCAGCCTGACAGGAGGGACAATGAGGTTCAGGGTTGTAGAAAAAAAATAGACTGAGGCAAAGACTATAAGAAAAGCAGAGTTGCCATTTGCAGTTACCACTGGTTTCCTAAGTGTTCAGTAGCTCATGGACCCTGCGTGGGGACTGAACATTGGAAGGATGTTATGGAGGGTACTTCTATGTGTTAACCTGTGTGTCTCTTTTCCAACAAGCCCAAAAATTTTCCCAAAATCTCCCATCCCCTGTGACACCTGTACCATCAATTGTCAATTCTGCAGAATAAGCGAAGTAGTTGAAATTGTATAGAAATCCTCTTATCTCTGGTTACAAAATTTAGCTGAAGTAGGAATTGTTGGTGCTCTAAGAAAATTTAGCTTCTGCAGGTTTAAATAAAACCTTTTACTAGTGTATGCAATAGCTTCACATCTAAGGTGAGCCTTTATTCCTGCGGATGAAATTCTAGTGAAATAAAAGGCATGTATGGTACTGATGCTTTCACATAGATGCCAGTACCGGTTGTTCACAGTTTTATTTATAAATGCAAGATTTCTGGGCAGCCTGGGTTCCTCAGTGGTTTAGCACCTGCCCTTGGCCCAGGGCGCAATCCTGGAGTCCCAGGATCGAGTCCCGCGTCGGGCTCCCGGCATGGAGTCTGCTTCTCCCTCTGCCTGTGTCTCTGCCTCTCTCTCTCGTGTTCTGTGTCTCTCATGAATAAATAAATAAAATCCTTAAAAACTAAAACTAAAAATAAATGCAAAAAATAAATAAATAAATGCAAGATTTCCCACAAAATTCCCCAGATCACTGCAGTCTACCGTTGGTATTTACTTTCTGGACCTATTATTTGGGGAGGTCACAAATGATTAACTACAGCTTATTTGGTTTAAGCCATGGCATTGGATAGATCGCATTTCTCACTTTGTCTTCTCAGCAGCTGTGTGGATTATGGAGATGAGCTGTGGTTCTAGCCGAAAATGCATCATTTATATGTGTCAGTTGGATGGCATCACATGCCCGCTCTGGACTTTTTCTCAGAGGCTGTGAGATTTATGACCATCATAAAGCTTTTTTTCCCCCATAGATCATGTTGGTAGAATACCTGTACCTTTTCTGGACTGCACCCTTCTAGAAACTAGACAGGGTCAGAAAGAAGAAGATGATGTTTTGGTCATTTCCACCCCCAGAGGGAGAGTAAATGACCCTGCTCCCTAAAACTTCCCTCTCCTGCCACACTACTAATTAGAGTAAATAAAGAAATCTAGCAAATTATTTTTTTCCTTTTTAAAAATTTTTTAAAATTAAAAAATTTTTTTAAGATTTTATTTATCATGCCCTGGGCTGAAGGCAGCGCTAAACCGCTGAGCCACCCGGGCTGCCCTGAAAATTTTTTTAGAGCAAAAGTTATAACTTGCTTAGCTTGGTGGAGATGCTACAGTAAAATCTATGCACACAGGGCAGTTTTCACTAATGTTCTCCACAGATCTCAGCATTATGTCCTATCCAAATTATTGCCTGTCATTGGTATGTAATCAGAATATAATTTTCATAATCGGACCACACTCCTGAAGCAGTCATATGGTTGCAGACAATGTGAACTTTAACCATGTAAAGCTCCCATTCATGAACTACTTAGAAAAAGGAGGACAGGGACGCCTGGGTGGCTCAGTGGTTGAGCATTTGCCTTCAGCTCAGGGGTGGTCCTGGAGTCCCAGGATCGAGTCCCACGTTGGGCTCCCTGCATGGCGCCTGCTTCTCCCTCTGCCTGTGTCTCTGCCTCTCTCTCTCTTCGTCTCTCATAAATAAATAAATAAATAAATAAATAAATAAATAAATAAATAAATAAATAAAATCTTAAAAAAAAAAAAGAAAAAGGACAGTAGTTTTCTCCTCTCAGTTTAACCTTCCTCTGTCCCTGCCCCCCAGCAATGCAAAGAGGAATAAAACCTGATTTCTATCTTAGAAAATGGCTCTGATTCACAAAAAGAAAAATGTAAACAAAAAAGACACATACCATAATAGATTAACTATGATTACAGCAGAATGATGTGATTATCTAAGAAAATGGACATAGGCTCCAGAGAAGTTAGACTTAAGCTAAAGGTATTAGACATGTATTTCCCTTCTGGCTGGGACCCTTTCTATCAGTAAGAAAGTGGAAAATCAGCAAACTCAAAGTATTAAAAAATGCATAATGGACTATATACAATCAGAATAGTAACCTAGTTTTAAGCAGATATATATATATCCCTCCACACGCACATCTATAAACATACTATTTGAACCACTCTGTTATATTAACAGAGGTGCTTATTATATCTACACATCTGTATTATATTTATCTGTATCTAGAAATACACAAATACACATACAACATACATATGAGCAAAGACAAATGCCGGGAGACAAAACTTGTTTTTGAATGAGTGAATCATCCATGAGCAAGTACTCCTGTATCATTCATTTTTCTTTGTTCTTTCTTGCAACATCCTCCCGATTAAAAAAGGAAACCTCTTTCTCTATCAATTCGCGTCTTTTAAAAATATTTTCATTGATTTTCCCCCTTTTCCTTTGCATCAGACCTTGAAATTAGTAAAAATGGGGCAGTCCAGGTGGCTCAGCAGTTTAGCGCTGCCTTCAACCGAAGGCGTGATCCTGGAGACCCGGGATTGAGTCCCATGTCGGGCTCCCTGCATGGAGCCTGCTTTTCCCTCTGCCTGTGTATCTGCCTCTTTCTCTCTCTCTCTCTCTCTGTCTCCCATGAATAAATAAATAAAATCTTAAAAAAAGAAATTAGTAAAAATGTTTTTTTTTCTTTCTACACTCACTTCAACTTCATAAGTATGCATTAAAGGATTACTGTGTGATATGGAAATATGACTGTAAAAGGCTTAGGCTGAACGTGTTCCAACTCCAGGAAATTCACAAGTTAATAACAACAAACAAAAGTCTTTTTTTTTTTAACAAAAGTCTTGATATGAGATGCTTTGTTGGTGATTTATCTCTTTTGCTTAAACCTTCAATTTATCAAAGATTTATAATGTTTAGTCTTGTTCTCCCTCGAGAACACCAAGATTTGTTTGGGTGTTGCTGAATTATATTCAAGAAAAGGTTATATAATCATCTAAGTTCTGTGGTAGAGAGATCACACGTAATCCTTGTGAAAAGGAGCCTGAATTGATGGATTCAAGGAATATTCAAGATGGGAAGATCATAGAAATGTTGGAATGTGTCTTAGCCATTCAGATGGAGAACCTGAGATACAGAGAAAAATGAGGTCAGAGTTCTCCCTTACTGTGTTGCTGATTATACTGATTTAGTAATGTGGATCTGGGTATTTTAAAAATGAGCTATTTTTTAGCAAGTTAAGCAACTTTTACTGAGTGTGTGTCTATATGCAGTAAAGTTAACAGTCCTTTTTGTGAACATTTATATTTTTTGGTGCTGCTCATCCTTTGTTATTTCAAAAGTTCTTTATGTATATAGCTAATGGAATTTTTCAAATATTTTATTTTTAATTAAACTCTTTATGATATCTTTGTTAGGAACTTGAGAAGTCTTCTGTACATTTCTTGTGTGTCCTAAATTTAAAAAGAGGGCCCCAACTTGAGTTCTTCACTTTATAGCATAATGGGAATGATCTATTCTCAGGAAAATTAGCCTTCCACTTAAATGTCTGTCTGCCTTTGACAGGAAAGGAAGCGAGAGATATGTGAGAATAGATATGCACTTGCACAATTGTGATACTCTCCCATCAGAAAGTGCCAGAATATCTGCAAAGAAAACTCTTTTGTCAAAATCAATTTTATATGAAGCTTGATTTAATGAGCAGTTTTTACGGGGCATAGAAATCTCTGGCACTTTCTTTTTTTCTTGCCGACCAGTTTTATTAATCACAGAGCAGCTACCTGTCCATTAGGATTGATTTCCAGGACTTCGGCAGAACTTAACTCCAAAAATTCTTTCAGCAACAGAGAATCAATTTCTTCAAGAATGTAATGTATTGATGTTAAAACCCTGTAGGGTGAAATGGGCATTCTAATTAAGAGGGGTTGGTGATAGGATATGTATTGTATCTTCTAATATTAACTGGAACAAAACGTCACCCTCCTACCATTCTAACACAAACATCACACTAAGTCCTTATTACCTGCTTAGTAGTAGAAGGGGATTAGCAATGAGGTGACCTTAATCACAAAGATTGGACAGATCTACAAAAGCCTCCTCAATTCAGAGTGTCAGTCCGAAAGACACAATTATAATCTCCCCAGTCCACATGGTTGATTTTCAGTTTTGTCAAGGAAGGCTGCCTTGTAATTCCAGTGGTTCTTGTGGTGCTGTTACTTCTTAGATTGTCAACTTTTACTTTCTGGGTTCTAACTTTCATTAATAGGTCTTTCGTTTTTCTGACTCTCCCTGGAATCAGAAAGGGCGTTCATGGTCAAAGAAGAGTTTAAACAGGAGATTCTGTTTCCTGGAAGATGCAGAAATGTATTACCTCACTCATTGCTGGACAAGCCCAAAGCAAATATTTTATAATAGATCCTTCGAGAAGCTATAATTTGTGAATGTTTATATTTCAAAGTTGAAATAAAAGAAAGTTAGAGATCCTTGAAGAGATTATGTTGGAAATTTTAAATATATCTGTCTCCATTTTCACAAGTGCAGAGATTTTTCTGCTTTTCTTTAGTTAACAAGCACTTTAATACATAGATAAGAACAGAAATTTGGGAATACAGAGATGGAGGTTACTTAATATGACAGTAACAATTTGAGCTTCTATAATATTTATAAAAATAATCAATACAGGGACGCCTGGGTGGCTCAGTGGTTGAGCATCTGCCTTCGGTTCAGGGCATGATCCCCGGGTCCTGGGATCGAGTTCCACCTCAGGCTCCCAACAGGGAGTCTGCTTTTCCCTCTGCCTCTTTCCCTTTCTCTGTGTCTCTCATGAATAAATAAATAAAACCTTTAAAAAATCAATATAATTGTCATCACATAAATTATATTTACTATTCACATAATGTTTAGAAAGCAGCTTATGTATTGTCTTTTTCCTTTATAATTTCTAAGTAATTTGAATTAAGATGACTTTGGAATAAGTTATTTGTTTGAGTATCTTTTTGCTCAGTTACTATGTTACTTTTATTTGTTATTTACAAAAATTTTATTTATTTATTTTAGAGAGAGTGCGTGTGTTCACAGGGAAAAGGAAAGAGAAATCTCAAGTAGACCCCCCCTGTTGAGCATGGAGCCAGGTGTGTGGCTCAGTCTTACCACCCTGAGATTATGACCTGAACTGAAATTAAGAGTAGGAGGCTTAAAAAAAAAAAAGAGTAGGAGGCTTAACTGGCTGTGCCACCCAGGCGCACCCCTATTTTTTAATTGAACTATAGTTGGCACACAAGGTTACATAATGATTCAGTAAGTCTGTACGTTGCACTATGCCTACAAGTGTAGCTATTCTGTCACGATACAACACTATTACAATACCATGCATTGTATTCTCTATTCTGTACCTTTCATCCTCATAACTTAATTCATTCCCCAACTGAAAACCTTTATTACCAACTTCTCTTCACCCATTTTGCCCACTCCTGTGCCCTTCCTCTCTGGCAACCATCAGTTTGTTCTCTATATTTATAGGTCTATTTCTGCTTTTTGTTGTTTGCTTACATATTTTTTGTTTTGCTTTTTAGATTCTATGTATAAGTGGAATCATATATTTGTCTTTCTCTGGTTTATTTCACTTAGCATAATACACTCTAGCTCCATCCACATTGTCACAAATGGCAAAATCTCATTCCTTTTAATGGTGGAGTAATATACTTGTGTGTGTGTGTGTGTGTGTGTGTGTGTCTTTATATTTATCCACATCTATATCTACACATACGTATACCACAGCTTCTTTTTTTTTTTTTTTTTTTTTTTTTTACCACAGCTTCTTTATTCATTCATCAATGAATATCAGTGAACCCTTGGGTTGCTTCCACACTTTGGTTATTGTAAGTAATGCTTCATTAAAAATAGGAGAACATATACCTTTTGGAATTAGTGCTTTCACTTTATTTTGGTAAATACTCATAGTGGAATCAATGGATTGCATGGCGTTTCTATTTTTAATTTTTTTGAGGAACCTCCATACTATTTTCCTCAGTGTCTATACCAATTTGTATTTTTACCAACAGTGCACAAGGGTTTCCTTTTCTCTACATCCTCAACAGCACTTATTTCTTGTCTTTTTTATTCTACCCATCTGATGGGTATAAGGTGATTTTGGTTTTGATTTGCCTTTCCCTGTTGATTACTGATGCTGACCATCTTTTCATTTGCCTGCTATCTTGTGTGTCTTGTTTGGTAACATGTCTATTCAGGTTCTCTGCCCATTCCTAATCAGATTATTTGTTTTTTGGTGTTAAGTTTCATGAGCTCTTTATATATTTTGGATATTAAGCACTTATCAGATAAATCAGTTACAAATGTCTTCTCCCATTCAGTAGGTTGCTTTGCCATAATGTTTGATGGTTTCCTTCACTGCAAAAGTTTATTTTGATGTAGTCCCAATAATTTATTTTTACTTTTGTTTCCTTTGCCTGAGGAAAGTCTAGAAAAATGTTGCTAAGGTTGATGTTGAAGAGATTATTTCCTACTTCTTCTTATAGGAGTTTTATGTTTTCAGGTCTCACATTTGGACCTTTAATTCACTTTGAGTTTATTCTTGTGTATGATATAAGAAAGTGGTGTAGTGTCATTCCTTTGCATGTAGCTGTCCAATTTCCCCAGCACTATTTATTGAAGAAACTGTCCTTTCCCCAATGTATATTCTTGAATCCTTTGTTGTAAATTGACCATATAAGTGTAGGTTGATTTCTAGGTTCTCTATTCTGTTCCATTAATCAGTTTCATTGTGTCTTTTTTTTTTTTTGCCATTATCATACTGTTTTGATTACTACTACTTTGTAGTATACCTTGAAATCTGGGATTGTGATATCTCCAGCTTTATTTTTCTTTCTCAAGATTGCTTTGGCTAATCAGGGTCTTTTGTGGTTGCATACAAATTTTAGTATTATTTATTCTAGTTCTGTGAAAAATGCCATTGGTATTTTGAGAGGGATTGCATTGACTCTATAGATTACAAGCACAGAGACTTAAATAATTCTTCTGAGGAGCATTAGTTGCTGGTGTTACAATGGGTTAGATACCCTAAATAACAATGACCACCTTTAAAAATATCTGTATGAAATACATGAAAATAATTTAATGCACCCCTGAGATGGCAAGAAAAAATTCCAACTTCAAAACAGTGCAAACAGTACAACTGGAAGATGACTTTCAAAATAAGTTTCAAGGTGAGGTTAACTGCAAATGCATAGTGAATATGAGCTTTATTTCTGTTGTCTGTTCAGGATTACAAGATAGGAGAAAGAGCTATGGTCTGCCTACACCAGAGTCTAAAAAGGGAGCTACATTCTCACTCTGATGTTAAATGAAAAGAAGAGCATGGCACCACAAAGGCAAAAATATACTTACCTTGACTTTAAAAAAGATTATATATAAAGAGTGTAAATTGCAATCTCTTAGAAGAAAATAATTGAATGATAGAAAAAAAAGAACCTTAATCAAAAATGAGGCAGAAAGGAAAGGACAAAAAAATGACCCAAAGCAGGATATATAGAAAATGTAATAATTAAGAGTAGAAGTAAATTCATTTGAGTAATCATAATAAGTACATATAGACAAAAATATCCATTTAAAAGTAAAAGAGAGCCAGTTCTGAATTTATTACATCTAGCCATTTTATATAAAAGGTACCCTCAAAACTTTAGGATTTTGAAAAGAAGTTTGAAAGTCAAAAGTCTGAAAATCAAAGCGTAGATTCATACATACCAGGCCAATACTAATAAAAATAAAAGCTGGTTTATATAAACTAATAATAAATAAGATAGTCTTGAACACAAAAAAGCATGTATTACTTGTAATAAAGAGGATCATGTTTTATTTTTTATTTTTATTTTTTAAAATTTTTTTATTTATTTATGATAGTCACAGAGAGAGAGAGAAGCAGAGACACAGGCGGAGGGAGAAGCAGGCTCCATGCACCGGGAGCCTGACGTGGGATTCGATCCCGGGTCTCCAGGATCGCGCCCTGGGCCAAAGGCAGGCGCCAAACCGCTGCGCCACCCAGGGATCCCGAGGATCATGTTTTAATAATGAAAGTTTCAACTTATCAAGAAGACATGCAGATTCTAGACTTGTGTGCATAAAATACATGGCATCAAAACAACTATACCACAAATTTATAGTCATAAAAGAGAAATAAACAAATACATCAACATAGTGGGAGATTTCTCTTAATGATGGATAGATCAGGGATATAAAAATCAGTAAAAATGGCGGAGATTAATATGCTTCACCTAATTAACCCATATAACACACTAAACCAAAAAAAAATTTATTCTCATTTCTTTTCAAGAACACGTAGGATATTTAAGGAAATTGATCATGTGTTAGATGATAAAGCAAGTCTCAACAAAATTCAAGAGATGGTATAATACAGATCATATTCTTTAACCACAATGATTTATGTTTTAAAAAACTAAAAAATAAAAGATAATTTTAAGTATTTATATCCCTGGACATTTAAAAAACCATTCAAATAACAATGGATTAAATACAAAATAATAATAGGTATTAGAAAATACTCAGTATATGTGTGAATGTTATACCTAAGTAAAGCTGTTTAATACATTTAAGATCTAAATACAAACCTAAACTATCTTTAGGTTCCAATTATTCTAATCAGAATCCTAATAGTGATACTCATGGTAATGCTTAAACTGATTCTTACACATAAATGAAAGAGCAGAAGACAGGACTCTGAAGAAGAACAAAACAGAGATTTGGCCCAATTACATGTCAGAGCATTAAAAGCAATGGTTGTAATTAAGGCACAGATTTGGTATTGCAATATACATCCTGACTAAAAGAATAGAAAATGTAGAAATTGAGAAGGGGTGGATTATTCAACAAGGCACTGAGAGAATTTGTGATCTCTGTGGAAAAGCAAATTAGATCCCTACCCACATATACTATAAAAATTGAGTTGGATTAGATAAATAAAAATTTAAAAGATTAAAGCTTTCTACTGTAGAAGAAAGTATAAAGAACTATCTTTATGAACCCTGGGTAGGGAAGAATTTCTTAAGACTAAAAATCCAAAACTATAAGAAGAAATTGTTACCTGAAAATCAAAAATATTTGATTAACGATAGACACTGGGAAAAGAATGAAAATTCAGGGTACGTATTTGAAGAAGTCATTTCCAATTTGTACAGCTGATAAAGGGATATCTATTTATGTGTCAATCATTTATCTAAAGATATATAATAAGAAAAATAGGAAAATAGATAAGGAAAGAACTATGAAGATTAGTTCTTGGATGAAGAAAATCCATCAAATATTAAGGAAAAAAACTGCTCAAACTTATTAAGAATAAAGGAAAGTTTAAGAAATCAAGTGAAAATCCTGAAAAGGGGAGTTGCCTACCTCAGGAAGTAGAGAGTTCTCCTACTATGGTGAGTGTTTGGAAATAAACTGAAATGCACTTGGAAAGAAGGGTGTGAGGGAAATAAATTAAAATGAATAGTGATGACTGGTGTTAGGTGATACATAAATCCCTTTAAATTTTGCCATCTTGTGATTTTCAGAGTTGTAGTTCTCAACCTAAAAACAGGAAACCAGGGATCCCTGGGTGGCGCAGCGGTTTGGCGCCTGCCTTTGGCCCAGGGCGCGATCCTGGAGACCAGGGATTGAATCCCACATCGGGCTCCTGGTGCATGGAGCCTGCTTCTCCCTCTGCCTGTGTCTCTGCCTCTCTCTCTCTCTCTGTAACTATCATAAATAAATAAATTTTAAAAAAAATTAAAAAAAAAACAGGAAACCAGCTCAAGAGGCAAAGTGTTTATGTGGAGTCAAAGAAATATAATTTGGAGTACAGGAATTTAGGTGGGAACCCGAATCGTATCCTGATTATAAGAGGTGGACTCAGTTTCTATGGGGAAAAGAAGGAAGATTTGGTAAGTTGTTTTTAAGAGGGTTCACTGGTGCTGACAAGCAGGGCTGGATTTGTACTTTACTGATTGCCCAGGTGAAGGGGCCATGAGGCAAAGTTCACTTATATCAGAATTTTATACATATTTATATATAACATATATACATATATAACATATATTGAAACATACATATAGTTTTATACATACGTGTGTATATCTATATATATATATATTTTTTAAGTAGTCTCTACACCTTGTGTGGGGCTCAAACCCATGATCCTGAGATCAAGAGTTGCATGCTCTCCTGACTGAGCCAGCTGGGTGCCCTATGTGTGTGTGTGTGTGTGTGTGTGTGTGTGTGTCTGTGTGTGTGTGTGTGTGTATAAAATTAGGACCATTTAATTATCAGTAAATATTTGTCCCAAATAACTAAGAGTTATCAGTATGTTTTCAATATTGTTTATAACCAAGAAAAAACAAAGAGATATGAGATATAAAGACAATCACCCATATTGCTTGGGCAAAATTATTTATTCAGAAAAACATTCAGGTTTTTTTTATAAGAAAAAAAAAAACAATTATTCAAGTGGCTTACACATCCAGAGGCTTATACTCATATAATTGGCAAAAATTAAGTGATTCTTTTTATTGAGTTCCTAGATTTCTTTTTCTACAAGAGGGATTCAACAAATATGAAAACTTTGTATAACTTTCACAGTTTCAAAAGTACGTTCAAACACTGGTTAAAAAGTCTTAGGCTTGGGATGCCTGGTGGTTCAGCGGTTGAGCGTCTACCTTCAGCTCAGGGCCATGAACCCATGATCCAGGATCAAGTCCCACATTGGGCTCCCTGCAAGAAGCCTGCTTCTCCCTCTGCCTGGGTCTCTCTCTATCTCTCTCTCTTTGTGTGTGTCTCTCATGAATAAATAAATAAATCTTTAAAACAAAAAAAAGGTCTTAAGCTCACTTCAAGAGGCAAATAAAGGGACCTGCTGTCCATTTTAGAGATGAATCACTTGAGCCAGAGTGCTTGAGTGACCTGCCTCTGGTCAAACAAGTAATGAAGCCTCAGAGCCATAGTTAAAGCCTAGACTTGGAAGTTGAAATCCTCTGCAATATACCCACCACACTCTGAATAGTGTTAATCACTGTTTTAAAAAATATGTTGGTCAATGTCTTCATATTGTAGGTTATTTTGTTTTTGTATTTTGTGATATTGGAGATTGGTTCTCAGGAAACATTAACAAACAATTAAAATCAACAAATGCCAGGAAAACCCCTCACCCCCCTACTCATCACCTGAGCCTATGACGTAGAGCAATTCTTCTTTCTCATCTCCTCACATTCCATATTTGAAGCCCAGAAAAGTCCAGAAGGAAATCCTCTGACGTGGGATGAGAACCGTAGGTATTTCTGAAGCCCATCGCCCTCTGCTTCCTGCAGCTTCCCTCTCTGGTACCAGCTCTAATTAGGCATGCAGAGTGTTGCAGACCCACCGGAGAGTTGATCCATTAAAAGACATTTTGTTGTTAAATATTTCATTGTTATGAGCTCACATTTACATCTAAAGAGCGATTTGTGAAAGAATGAAGTATTCAAAGATTTTATAGCCCATAAAACAACAAGGAAATGACTTTTAAGAGAACCACTGCATCACTGAGGCACTGCCTTTTTACATTGCCTTCTTTCGTGCCAATTTTTTGCCTCAGTTTCACTCCAGACAACCACTGTACCTCAGATCTGAACTAGAGAATCTCACACTCTGAGCCACAAGTCAACCCAAGGCACAGGATGATTAAAGACCCAAGATACTGCGACTTCACTTTGTCCCCTCCTCCTTTGAGATGGCTCTTTGGCCAGTCTGTGAGCCACACTGGACCACCACCCAGAGGACTCCATTCTGTTTCCAGTCATGATTAGCAAGTAGTCTCACTGGCATTCCATTTTCTCATGTAACGTACCTGCCCTGGGAAACCAAAGGAGGCAAGAACACACCGAGAGAAAGCCCAGAGCAGAGTCAGCTCTGAAATACCAGCAGAGCCAGGGCTCCCAGATGGGTCCGAAGGTAACGTGACAAGGAGAGACAGTGGCTCTGCCATCTTGACCTCTGGCTCTGGTGCCTGTCTGCCCGAGAGTGTCTTTTCTCCCTTATCCAGTTTAGACCCCTCAGGGCCCTAAAGCTGTTTGTGCAGCTGTGCTGACATCTAAATGGTTTCCCCTCCTTTTGCTTCTAGGGTTAACGTAATAAGTTGAATCATTGTCTCTTCCGACAAAGATAGCAGAGCTCCATGTGCAAAGAAAACAGGCATTAAGGAAATGCAATCAGTTGAGCTACCACTAATTTAACACTGAACAATAAAATGAAAAAAGAAAAAACACTTCTGAGAAGGACAAAAAGGATTTCTCACTAACTCCTTCCCTGTTTTATTTTTAAGCTCTAATTTTTTTTATTTTTTATTTATTTATTTTTTTAAAAGATTTTATTTACTTATTCATGAGAGACACAGAGAGAGGCAGAGAGAGAGGCAGAGACAGGAGAAACAGGCTCCATGCAAGGAGCCCAATATGGGACTTGATCCCAGGACTCCGGGATCATGCCCTGAGCCAAAGGCTCAACTGCTGAGCCACCCAGGCGTCCCAAGCCCTAATTTTTAAAAAAGATTTATTTATTTTAGACAGAGAGTGCAAGCAGAGGGAGGGGCAGAGGGAGAGAGAGAATCTCAAGCAGACTCCCCGCTGAGAGCAGAGCCCCACTGACCTGGGCTCCATCCCATGACCCTGAGATCACAACCTGAACTGAAATCAGAAGTCTGATGCCCAACCCACTGAGCCACCCAGGCGCCCTGCCCTCACCCCAAGCCCTAATTTTAAAGATGAATATTTTGAGTTCCAAAAATTATGTGACTTGTCCAAGATGCCTCAACTGATAATTGACAGTGTTAAGTCAGCAAGGTAGTATAATGTACTACCAGTTTCCCAGCCTAACCACAATTAATTCTTAAAGCATCTTCATAATATTTGGTTCATAAAAGCACACTCAGCCTATGCTTCAACACTCTCAGAGAAGGAACATTTATTTCTTGGGCAACCAAAACATTCTGGGCCAGTTTTAAGGATAGGAAATGTTTTTTCCTTTTTACCTGAAGTTTCTCTGGCTGCTCTGTACTTCATTCCCTTTTGACCTTCTGAAACCAGAGGGAACATTCAGCCTTATTTGGCTTCTGCATGACTTCCCCGTATTTCAATCATACTTTCCACTACTTTATTTACCCTGCCTCATCCCCAGGCACTCTTTCTAAATAGAAGTATTAGGTCCCTTCCGCGTCTCCTTTTCTCTTTGTAAATGGCTCCATATTCTTCGAGCTCAGTTCTATTAGTATTGGTGTATACTACATATATAACCCAAAAATCAGCTGATTTGCTTCATTTATTTTCATGATTAGCATAATTATTATTTTGTCAGGACAGTTTTGCCTTGACCGTCTGCTTCTGTTGCCCACTTGCACAAATATACCCATGAGATAAAATGCTGGATCAAAGCATTTGTGTATTATTTAAAGGACACTTCGGTATCTTTTTACGGACTCTTATCTGCCAGTTATATTTGTCCACTTTTGCTTCCACATGACAATTCATAAGCTATTTGTTTTTGTTTTTTAAAGATTTTATTTATTTACTTGAGAGAGAGCACAGGAGAGCACAAGCAGGGGGAGTAGCAGAGGGAGGGGGAGAAGCAGACTCCTTGCTGAGCAAGGAGCCCGATGTGGGGTCCTGGGGGACCCTGGGATCATGATCTGAGCCGAAGGCAGACACATAACCAACTGAGCCACCCTGGCACCTCAAATCCATAAGCTATTTGAAAACAGAGTATACTGTAGTAGAAATCATTAATTCCACCACTGGCATTGTTTCTGCCCTCCCTTCATGGCACTTCATAACTCGTAGTTATATTCATTATGTATTTATTATCTTGAAATTTTAAAGTGATCCTCACAAGTATTTTCACTGTTTTATACTCTCTCTCTCTTGTCTATCAAGTATGGCTTTTTAAATACCCTGTTGAAATGTGGTACTGGAAATAACAACAAAATTTGGCATCTACTCTGGCCATTATAAAACAGTGAGGTACCAGTTTCCTTTTTCTTGAGACTGTAGCTGTACTACTGTAGCCTTTTGCCATGTTAGATTTTCATTTTTTGTTTAATTTTGGTTTGGTTTAATTTTTTAACTGTGTTAACTGAACTTCTTTAGAAGTGAAACTTGATATTCTTTGACTTGTCAATCCATGTTTTCCTTATCTTCTAATGGTGATTAATTACTATTTGAAAACCACATTATAGGACAAGACATTCAGCTCAGTTAAATTTCATTTTCGGGCTCTGGTATATAATCCTGGTACATTTGGTATGTTTTTAATGTTGCTTCTGCTGCCAATTATGTTAGTATTACTCTTAGTTTTCATTCTCCCTAAACATTATTTAACATTGTAGGAGATGAAAAGTTTTCCTTAACCCTTAGGGTCCCTGGCTGGGTCTGAAAACTAAACTGACAAAGAGTTACAGAAGAAAAGCATACCAGTTCAGAGAGCCTGGGTGGCTCAGTGGGTTAAGCATCTGCCTTTGGCTCAGGTCATGATCTCAGGGTCCTGGGATCTAGCCCCCTACCCCCACTCCTTGCTCAGCAGGGAGTCTGCTTCTCCCTTTCCCTCTGCCCCTTACCACAACTCATGCTCTTTCTCTCTCTGTCTCTCAAATAAACAAAATCTTAAGAAAAAAAAGAAAAGAAAAGAAAAGAAAAGAAAAACATACCAGTTCATTGGATGTTAAGTTTTATGTCACATGGGAGGTTTCATAACAAAATGCAGGCCCAAAGAACCAGTTAAACTGGAATATTTTTATGCTAGGTTTGAGGAAGAGTGGATAGTCATGTAGAAATATGCTAGGTCAAAGACTATGAGGTAAATGTAGTAAACTGGGGATACAGAGCAGGTGCTGTTTGTTTGGATTTCTTTTGGAATCGGACTTCAGAGACCAAGGATACTACTTTCCTCTAGTATACAGCGGGCACCTCACACATGAGAGTTTTAGGACCTGTTTCAGGAGACAGGGGCAGGAAAGGTCACAGTGACCTTCCCTGATTCTGCTATTTCTTCAAACCCCTTCAGCTTAAAATATTCAATATGGCAAGGTGTCATATTTGGGGGTAACTGGTCCTGAATCACACCAGCATGTTTCTCTGCCTTTGCAAACAGAATGCCTTAAGGGAAACAAACCTGGAGCATGTCCTATAGCGTGCTGCACAATTGACAATGAGCTACTAATTTATACTGTGACTGTTTATGTGACAAGCAATCCAAGTATCTACTGTTACTTTAAATCTCATCCATGGGATCTCATTAGAGATTCTGAAAATACAAGTTTTTCCTGAAATTAAAATATAATACCTGCAATATTCCTGTAGTTATCAATCTAGGAAATCTACCAAAAAAAGAATGTTTTCATAATCCATTTGGCTTCTGTTTACTACCATTTTTTCTAGCTTAGTTGTTTTTTATTAACTAATTAATACTGTTAAAATGTACCAATTATGTTGAGGTTTTACAATGAACTTCTTCATTTATGCTTCCCACTTCCCACTCTTTTTCCTGTTCTGAAAAATCAGCATATGTATTTCCTTCACTCTCATACATAACTTCTATTGTCTCATTTCTCACAATTTTTTACTATGTTTCTTTGATCATATCTAACCTACTTTGATTGTCTTTGGACATAATTTATTGCAATATGAGATCTGACCTCATTTATAGCACGTAGTTGCTATTCTACTTTTATTATCTTTGGACTCTATTGATTTTTGAGCTTGTCCTGAATCATTTGTCATAAATTTCACAAATTGAAAGTAATGTTACTTATTAAAAAGTATAAAATCCTTATTCAAGAAAAGCAACACAAAAGCTTACCTTTTGTGGGGCAGGATCTCAAAGAAAGCAACTGAGTTGAATCACTAAGCTTCATAGTATTTAGGGGTTCAAATATTCATTAGATACTATTTTTCTAGATAAATATAAACATGCTCAATCATTTACTATAATCTTTGTTTATTCTTAGTTATCTTAGTTACTGTGAGCGGTTACATTAAAAGCAGCCAAATCTTCTAAAATTCTAAAGTATATTCCACAAGCGCTTTTGCATTAAAATAATCTACAAAATTGTTTTACAATATATTTGGAAAACCTCTGTTGCATATCCCAGTGTTGGAGATTCATATTTTGCCTTAGCTTGCTATTACTTCTAAGAAGTATTGTTGATCCCAGTATTCCAAAGTGATATAACTCTTTGCCTCTAATTTTCTATATATTTGACATTCGTGATATTGGAAACAAAGGCAGAAGAGAAATTATTAAATTTCTTTACTACCTAGAGCCCATTGACAAGTCCTTGAAACAAACAGAATGGCCTTCCTCTAGGAACTCAGCTGCCTAGATATTAATACTTTGCTAAGAGCAAAAGGCAATCCTTGTCTGCCCCCCACCCCCAGGATCCTGTAAATCTACTTTAACATATAAAAACTCCTTTTGAAAATTTCTTTATCTCTAAACCTCCCAAGATCTATGTTGGCAATCATCCCCCAAGCATGGGGCCCACTGATATACATCTGAAGGGTCTCATGACTAAGGTTTTATTAGACGATAATAAACAACGCTTTCCCAATAATCGCTAGCCCCCTCAAGGTCCTGGACACCTTGCTTCCAAAATTCCTTAGAGACTTACACTATCCCTAAGCCCCTCCCAATTTGAAAGTAGATCATGGGCCCCATGTGGCTCTTTCTGCCCACAGGTGCTGTTCCCCCTGTGTTAGTGAAACCACCTTTTTGTACCAAAGATGTCTCATGAATTCTTTCTTGGCCGTTGGCTTTGAATCCTTATGTATTTTGTGCATCATCGGCTGGAACAACTCTTAATTTTCACCACTATGTTTGTTTTTATTATTATTTTTTATTGGGTATTCTGTTCCTCATACAAGTACAGTGAATAAGACACTATTTTCTGGGGCACCTGAGTGGCTCAGTAGGTTAAGAGTTTGCCTTTGGCTCAGGTCTTGGGGTCAAGTCCTGGGATGGAGCCCCAAGTCAGGCTCAGCTGGGAGTCTACTTTTCTCTCTCCTTTTGCTCCTCCCCCTGCTCGTGCTATATCTCTCTCAAATAAATAAATACCATCTTTTAAAAAAAGACACTATCTTCTTTGATTTGTGTCTTTCTCAAATCAATTCTTTTTTTTTTTTTAAGATTTTATTTATTCATGAGAAACAGAGAAAGAGAGAGGCAGAGACATAAGCAGAGGGAGATGCAGGCTCCCTGGGAGGAGTCTGACATGGGACTCAATCCCGGGACTCCAGGATCATGCCCTGAGCTAAGGCAGATGCTCAACTGCTAAGCCACGCAGGCGTCCCTCAAATCAATTCTTTTTAAAGATATTTACCCAGGTACTCAGTCACAAACCAAACATAATTACTAAGTTTTCCCTTGTAAATAAAATTCTTCCTATTGGAAACTTATTTATACTTAACAACTGTCTCACTCCTTTATTCTAACAGTGTTCATATTTTAACTTTGAATTAAAACTTATTTGATTATTCAAGTATATAATTATATAAAAACATTGTTTTCTGAAATCAGCTTCATATAATATAATACTTCTGCCAATATAATTGTAATTAACTTGTGTCTCACAGAAGACAAAAATAAATAGAGTGGTGATTAACAGTTCCTATTCAGCAGGCAGCTTATCCTGGATTCCAATTCTGCCTCTGATGTTATTTAACTTCTGTTTTCTCATTTCTTAAATGATAATGGGTCCTTTCTCAGAGAGTTGCTGCAAGACTTGAAATTGAATGGTAAAACATACAAACTATCAAATAGAGTTAGTTAGAAAATAGTAAGCACATCATTCAGTATAATTTGAATATGAAGAAATCTGCAGTTGTTAAATGTACGGTTCAATGAATTTTGGCAAATGTATATACCCATATAACACACACAGCTATCAAGATACACAGCATTTCCATCATCTCAAAAATTTTTGTAGTAAATCTTTCTGGTCCATTCCAGTCTCTCTCCAGACAACCACTGTTTGCATTTCTATCACAACTCATCAATTTTGCATATCCTAGACCTTCGTATAAATTGAATCATAATAACTGCCTTCTTTTGCTCAAAATAATCTTTGAAAAATCCATCCATGTTTTTCTGTTTTTCAGTAATTTCTTATTACTGAACTGTTACCACACATTTTTGTTGTTTATTAGCAGCATAACACTTCCTCCTAAAATGTGTGCAAAAGCATGAAAAGTGTCATTAGTCCCTAAAAATATAGTTTCAAAAAATCACATATACAAGTGTGTTCTGTCTTTTTAGTTCCGTTTGTACCTCTAAGTTCAAATATGAATCTCAATTAGGAATTTAAAAATCATCTTTTTTTTCTTAATGATACTATTTAGAATTGTCATAATTTTTTAATCCTCTAATTCCTTTTAGATTTTTTGTTTGTTTGGCATTTCCAGCCATTTCACTATTTTCTCTGAATTTTTAAGCGTTCTCGAAGTTTGACCATATCAAAATACACTCGATTTCATTTTCTTTACACTTAACTATCCCAATTCATGTTAAATTCCTCTAAGATCCCTTCCATGTCCACATCACTAACTAGTTTTTGTTGTTTGGAATTAAGTTTAGAATTGCAGCTTCCATGATTCTCAACATTGCTTTTACTTCTTTGATTGCAATTTGGTGTTGAGATTCTACTGTTGTCCTACCATTGAGAACTTTTACACAAGTCTTTAACTTTTTCTTATTTGGTTTTAATTTCTGTAATGGAATATACTTTTTCTTGACTTGTATTTTACTGAATGAATCAATATTCTACTTATAAATATTTTCAAGTTATTTCAGTTTAAATAGTGTTTAAGGGACGCCTGGGTGGCTGAGTGGTTGAGCATCTGCATTCAGCTCAGGGCATGATCCTGGAGTCCTGGGATCAAGTGCCACATCAGGCCCCCCGGCATGGAGCCTGCTTCTCCCTCCGCCTGTGTCTCTGCCTCTCTCTCTCTCTGTGTCTCTCATGAATAAATAAATAAAATCTTAAAAAAATATATGCTTAAATTTTAGCATTTAAAAAGTTCTTAGCAATTTAACTAAAAAAAAACCAGTTAATGTATTTTAGACTAAATTCCAAAAAGGCAGTGTTGTATCATATTCGTCTTCATATTCTAAGGTGTTAGCAGGCAGTTACCAGGGTATAATAAGCCTTTATTGCTTAGCTGATGTATACATTGTGAATTGAAATTAACATAATTAAATTAAGAAGAGATTGTTTACATATCTCCTTTATTCTATTCCCATTTTCCAAACTTCTAAATGAGAATATACTATAAATAATGAAGAAGTTTTTGATAGCTTAAGATCAGAATTGGAGGGGATCCCTGGGTGGCGCAGCGGTTTGGCGCCTGCCTTTGGCCCAGGGCGCGGTCCTGGAGACCCGGGATCGAGTCCCACGTCGGGCTCCCGGTGCATGGAGCCTGCTTCTCCCTCCGCCTGTGTCTCTGCCTCTCTCTCTCTGTGTGTGACTATCATAAAAAAAAATAAAAATAAAGTCTTGCTTCAAATATCATTTCATTAAGACTTACCCCAACAAGATTACATGTAAAACTGCAACCAGGACCCACACTGCCAGCCCCCCTCTACCCTCCCGATCCTCCTTAAAAAAAAAAAAAAAAAAAAGATCAGAATTGGAAAACTTGAATGGAATAATGAAATGGCCACTGATTTGCTTTGTGCCCTGAGAAAATTAATTTATCTCTTTGGACTTCAAGTATTGGTCTTCTTATGTATATATGTAGGTATGTTTGTTTGTTTTAACTGTTTTATTGAGGTATAACTGATATACAATATTGTATTAGTTTCTGTTATACAACATAATAATTCAATATTTGTATATATTATTAAATAATCACAGTAAGTCTAACTTCTATCATCATATACAGTTACAGAATTTCTCTGTTATGATGAACACTTGTAAAATTTACTCACTTAGCATATATGCAATACAGTACTATTAACTATAGTCACCATGATATACATTACATTTCTGGTCTTACTATTCTTAAGTAAATTGAGAATCATCAAAATATCTCTTCATAGAGTTATTATGTGGGATGTAGGGTTTTATTTTATTTTTTTAAAATATTTTATTTATTTATTCATGATAGACACAAAGAGAAAGAGAGAGAGAAGCAGAGACAGAGGGAGAGGGAGAAGCAGGCTCCATGCCAGGGGCCTGATTGGGACTTAATCCTGGGTCTCCAGAATCAGGCCCTGGGCTGAAGGCAGCACTAAACCGCTGAGCCACCCGGGCTGCCCAGGATGTAGGTTTAATAAGATAATTTATGTAATGTGTGTTGACCTGGCAAACAAATATTTTACATATGTAATTTACTATTATCAATATTATTACTACTACTATCACTGTCCTTTAAAAGATATCTACTATTTAAAAGATATCTGAATAAGGGTAATGTCTCGTTGTTTGCATAAATAATTTTAAGATTCAAGAGTAAAGCTTATACAGACCTAAAGCCTTGCAGACAGATTTCCAGATCATTAAACATTGGGTCCTGTAAACATTGAATTCTAGTCTTGAAACTTAAATATCTTTTGGGACTGAGCTCGATGGTATTCATGATTCTCAACCACCAGTCTGAAATGTCACACACAGCTGAGTTGGAATAATATATAGCTTGAGATAGTAGTGAATCACTCTAACATTCCAGCAAAAAGGTAAAATATTTACATGTCTCTTAAAACTTCAGGATGACTAAATCTTACCAAAAGTATATCCTTGTATGGTAAGAAACTGTAGCTGTTACCAAGCTACATGAAAGTTTTAAAAACTTACATGGTGATCTTTATAGCAAATATAGGATTTGTAACTTAACAAATATATCTAGACCTGCACTTTAATTCTCTTAGAATCTCTTTTTTTCTTATCACTATATAGAGAGATACACATAGTTAGATTAAGATAATCTCCTACTTCATTCATGATAGTAATAAAAAAGAAGGAAATAAAATTTGTAAAAAAAAAAAAAGATTATTATTAAAAATCTGTTAAACTAAAAACTTGTCCTTTTCAAAAGGAAGACCATGGAGTTAATTATTTATGGTTACACTTCACAATCCACCAGTAGATTATGTGTTGAAAAGAAACTGAATGGACGTGGTTCCTGCTCTGTGAACTGACAGTAGATATCTTACAGTGGTAAACATTTCTTTTCTTTCTTTTTTTTTCAAAAGATTTTATTTATTCACTCATGAGAGAGAGAGAAAAAGAGGGGCAGAGACACAGGCAGAGGGAGAAGCCAGCTCCATGCGGGGAACCCGACATGGGACTCGATCCCGGGTCTCCAGGATCACACCCTGGGCTGAAGGTGGTGCAAAACCGGTGAGCCACAGGGACTGCCCAAGATTTCTTATAGAAGAGAAGAGATACCGAGTTTGCCATGGCAATTCCTCATATACATATTTGACAAGATGTAGACAAAGATCTTTTGAACTTGTGAGACTGGGTAGCCCAGGTGGCTCAGAGGTTTAGCGCCGCCTTTGGTCCAGGGCCTGATCCTGGAGACCTGGAATCGATTCCCATGTCGGGCTCCCTGCATGGAGCCTGCTACTCCCTCTGCCTATGTCTCTTCTCTCGTGTTCTCTGTGTCTCTCATGAATAAATAAATAAAAATCTTAAAAAAAAAAAAAAGAAGATGAACTTGTGAGACTACCAGAGTCTCCAAAATAAAGCCCATTTAAATACATATTGGGCATTAGGTGGTAACACAAGCTTCATCTACTGAGATTTGGGAGAGAAAAGTGATAATGTGTCATTTTAAGCAACTCTCAAGATATGAACTAATCAAGAGTCACTGGTCTAAAGTACCATAATTTCAAAAGGAGGTGGGCGAAGCTGATTAACGGCAGACTGTAAGGATTCTTTTTACACAGAATAGAACACATCCAAAACATATTTCACATTTAAATAAGAGAAACTAATGAAGAAAAGCAAAAGCTAGTGAGGTCAATTTTTAAAAATGATATCAAATTTAGGTGAAATCCAAAATACAGCACGCGCACGTGCGCGTGCTCACATGTTCTTCTCCTTGCTGTTCAGATTATGGCAAACCTTGTCCTCTCTAGTTCTACCCCTCCTAAAACTTAGGCACCACCTCCCACTGCAGGATTTGTAGACCTCCAATCTGGAGATTGAGCTTCATCACTCACTTCAGAGCCAGTCTTCCCTAAGTGTGCAAGAGCCCTGTCCTCTGAAGCCATTGAAGTTTGGGGCTGGTTTTACTGTCCTTAAGTTGGTATGGTACCATCCTCAGACACCATACCCACCAAAATCTAGTTCTCAAACTCTCACCTTTATTAGTTCATTCAGCATGGCTTTTGTCATGGTTTCACGTCACAGAACAGTTTATTCATTTTTTGTGTGTGTGATTTTAGAAGAGAACTTTAAAATAAAGGAATTATTGAGAGAGGAAATTGGATTCTGTTTTCAGATAACTCTAGTCACTTGTTTGGAGTCCTGCTTATTAAAAAGATCCCCTGAGGCATATCAATACTATCCATCCAACCAACTTCTACAAATTCATGGCACTACTGCTCCTTGGAGAGTGACACTGGGTTTATTGACTATTGCCTCACATCCTTTGGTGTTCCTCTTATTACTCCTGCAGCCAGATGAGTCATCATATATTTCTTATACTCTTCAAGCATATATTGTATGGGCAGATTAGGAACTGTTAACTCAACCTAAAAACTGTTTTACTTTATTTTTTTAAACTTTTTTGTTCTGATTTTATTTATTAATTCATGAGAGACATACAGAGAAAGAGAGAGGCAGAGACATAGGCAGAAGGAGAAGCAGGCTCCAGGCAGGGAGCCTGATGTGGGACTCGATCCCGGGACATCAGGATCATGCCCCAAGCTGAATGCAGACGCTTAACCGCTGAGCCACCCAGGTGTCCCCAAACGGTTTTACTTTAAAAGAACTTCTCAGAGTAATCATCTGGTTCCAACTATGCAAGTATTCCTTTTCTTTCCCCATAATTTTACAACTCAGATTCCAAGAGACCTTGTGTGATAGGAGTAATTTAGGTACAACTTAACGTAATATAATTAACTTCCCACTTGCCTCCTATGTTGGAAAGAATTTATGGGATTCTGTCTAGATTGATACTTAGGCGACTCAACATTAAATCAAGCCAGCTTTTAGTATGGATTTTGTATGACCCTTGAAAGCAGATTTGTGTTTTCTCTTTTCCAGTAACAGGATTCGCATTCTAATAATCTTCCCAGTTGTCTCATCTTTCAAAATACGAGGCCCTCTCTTATTCCCTAGGGCCGACAAATTGAACTTCCATCTGCTCAGTATCAGGCATTTTGGACTAAATAATGCAAAATTACTTCCTGTTTGAGTTGTCTTTGGGAAATGCCTAGGGGTAGAATTGCTGGTGACTGTTAAGATTTCCTTTGTATTACTGCATTTCTGAAACTGTACTATGATGTGCTTGCGTCTGCCCTTCTGTCTGTATGTCTGTGTGTGCACGTTGCTTCTAATTCATTGAGGTTCTTGGATCTACTGATTTTAGTTTCTCAAAGCTGTGAATGTTTTGGTATCATTTGTTTCCTCTTTTTTTCCTCTCTCACTCTGCCTTCCTCTTTTGTCTGGGACTCCAATTACACATATTCTAGACTATTTAATAATATCCTGTAATTCCTACATTCAGTCCTTTCTCCCCCCTCTATCTGTGCTTCATTTTGGATAGTATTTATCACTATGCCTTTAAAATTATTTATATATTTATATACTTGGGTCGTGGGGGTACAAAAGGAGAGGGAAAGAGAGTCTCAAGCAGACTGTGCTGAGCACAGTGCCCAGTGTGGAGCTCAGTCTCACAACCCTGAGATCATGAACTGAGCCAAAATCAAGAGTTGGGCACTCAGCTGACTGAGCCACTCAGGCGCCCCTTTTCTTTCTGTTAACTTAATTTGAATCTTTTTTATATCATCCATTTCCATCCTCATTATGTTTGTTTTTTAAAATCTTAAACATATTTATAATTGCAGTAAAGCTGGAGCAAAGGACAATTAGCTTATCAAGTTGATTTAATATAGAATTGAATTTGGGAAGCACTGGAGGGTTTAGGTAATAATCTCAGAGAGAATAAGGTCTTGTAGCACAAGGATGAGTGAGAGAGACAAAGAAGGAGTGGTATGGAGAGAGAGAGACTGGGAAAGTATTCTGCATGAGTAGATAACCAGTAGTGTGAGGATCAAAGGAGAAGAAAGAAATCACCAGTGATTCTAAAGTTTTCAACCTGAGTAACAGCAAAAAAGACCTTACTTCCTTCTTCTCTATCTAGGTAATTCAAGAGGAAAATTAACTTTAGTAGGAAATAAAATGAATTTTAACATTCTGAATGCTGTTCAAGAAGCAGGAACATAAAAATGCCTTGGGAAACTTGAGTCAAGACCTTTGAGAAAGAGGTCCCAGTTGATGTCAAAAGTAGATAAGGTCACCAAAGGAGAGAGTCTAGGCTGAAGGCAGAACCTTTGGTTATACTTAACATATAGTGTTCAAGAAAGTTTCTAGAATAGACAAACCAGTTTTGTTTTTTTTTCAGATAATCTCTACCCCCAGTGTGGTGCTTGAACTCACAACCCTAAGATCAAGATTGCACACTCCACTGACAGCTAGCCAGATGCCCCACAAACCAATTTTTTATAAGTGGGAAATAGTTTGTAGACATTTTGAATCAAAATCTGCATATAGGGATGCCTGGGTGGCTCAGCAGCTGGGCGTCAGCCTTCAGCTCAGGGCGTGGTCCCAGAGTACCAGGATCGAGTCCTGCTTCATGCTTCTTGCAGGGAGCCTGCTTCTCCCTCTGCCAATGTCTCTGCCTCTCTCTCTGTGTCTCTCATGAATAAATAAATGAAATCTTTTTAAAAATTTGTATATAAACTACTTCTAGAAACAGAAGATTTTATACACTTCTAAAAGTTTTTTGAAATTGGGATTAATAACTAAATGGTAACAATCTCAAAGACAAAAGGGTTGGAGTAAAACAATGGCATGCTTATTTGGTTTCCAATTGTGTTAATTATTTGACAGCTGGGTCTATTTTCAAATGTACAGAGTTTATTCTTTCTCCCAGTGGGAGAGAAAACACATATTAATAAGAAAATAGTATACATATGCTATTTATATTGTTACACCAAATATTCCACTGTTTAATAGGTGATTTAGTTTTTAAGCAAACCTATTTGGCCAGTTGTCAAAAGGGTAATAATATCCTATTATTTTTTAAAACCCTATTTATACAAAGAACATTCTATTTTTTTATTTTCCCATGTGAGATCTTAATGTAATATAATCTTATGGGAGTGAAAAAAAACAACTGCTACCCCTGGTGTTTGCTCAGGAAAAAGGAAGGTGAACCTTCTTTCCACCCCTGGCCGAGATACACATACATTTAAGGAAAGAAGCACAGGAGCCTTGACCTTCAATTTTGCCTCAGAAATTTATCTACAACCGGGGAGGTTCTTCAAGAAAACTGCCATTTCAAAGGCTCTGTGTGTTGCTAAAGTTGGAGACTTGAAATCAGTTTTTGATGGTAGAAAGCTCTTTCCTTTAGGAAAATATAGTTGAAAGGTCCTGGAGTCACATCAAGCAAAAGAAAAATCCAAAATGCCAAAGTTCAGAACAATAGGAAACTTATAATGTTCTGAATACTAATGAAACATGGTTATTTTATTTGAAGAATTTTTTAAAGGATTTTTAGTTCTCCTTGGTGTCTGAGAAACCAGTTTGTCTGGAAGTAGATTAAAGAACATATGAGAGAAATGATTAGCTATCTCTTGATTCCTCAGAAAGGAGTTTTTTTACAGGAAGCCAAGGCTCAAGGGGGAAAAAAAAACCTGTCAGTTAGGAATCACCTATGCTAGACTCTGGAAACAGTATTATCTGAAATGCAAAATACCTCACCCTTCCATTCTGTGATTACTCTTTTACGTCCATCCTTTAATAAAATGTGATAATCACTAAAAACTCTAGTATTAGTCTAGTTTAAGCATCACCGTGGGAAGTAGAGAGAGGAATATGTTCATTTGGGGATGTGGAAAGCCTGGAGAACAGTAGACCTACCAATTATATGAAACAATAGTTTTCCAACACTGGACAATAGGGGGCACAGAACTGTGATAAGTGAGAAGGGAAAACAGTGTGCAGAGAAATGCAACACATGTAGAAATGCCAAAATGATTTCAAAAATGCAAAATGTAGAGGAATAATGCTACCTGGTAATAAGATCTACTCTAAAGCTGCAGTGATTATGAACTTTTGCAGATAAACACATACATCAGGGAAAGAGAATAGTCTAAAAGTGGATCCACTCATTTTTGGCTAATTTATTTTTGATAAAAGTGAAAAGGCAATATGGTAGAGAGAACATAGTCTCTTAAGTAATGGTGCTGAACTATTAGACATCCACACACAAAATTTTTTTGAACTTTATCTCATATTAAACACTAAAATTAATGCAGAATCAGTGGTAGGTATAAATCTAAAACTAAAAACTATAAGATTCTTAGAAGAAAACATTAGAGAGATGCTGGGGTGGCTCAGTTAGTTAGGTCTCTACCTTTGGCTCAGGTCATGGTCCTGGGGTTTCCTGGGATTGAGCCCTGCACTCCTTGCCCCGCGCAGAGCCTGCTTCTCCCTCTGCCTGCCGCTCCCCCTGTTTGTGCTCACTCTCTCTCTCTGTCAAATAAATGAATAAAATATTTTTTAAAAAGAAAAAAAAACATTAGAGAAAATACTTAAGACTGAGTTAGGCAAAGATTTCTTGTAGGATTGCAAAAAGTATGGTCCATAAAAGAAAAAAAAAAGTTTAATTAGATTTTGGTACTACACAATTAAATTATAATTAAAAAGCAAAGTTTAAAAACCTAAGTTATTTTTAATTATTTATTACTTTTTAAAAAAGATTTTATTTATTTATTCATGAGAGACACAGGGAGAGAGAGAGAGGCAGAGACACAGGCAGAGGGAGAAGCAGGCTCCATGCAGGGAGCCTGATGTGGGACTTGATTCCGGGACCCCAGGATCAGGCCCTGGGCCGAAGGCAGGCGCTAAACCACTGAGCAACCCGGGCTGCCCACCTTTTTAAAATATTTTAATTAAAAGGGTCTTCTCTTTAAAAAATACTATGAGAAAATAAAAAGATAAGCTACTGACTGGGAGAAAATATTTGGAAAATACATATACGATTGTGTCAGTTTCATGTGCCAATTTAACTAGGCAGTAGTTCCTAGTTTTTTGTTTTTTTTTTTACAAATATTTCTTTCTTTCTTTCTCTCTTTCTTTTAAAGACTTTATTTATTCATTCATGAGAGACACAGAGAGAGAGAGAGGCAGAGACAGGCAGAGGGAGAAGGAGGCTCCATGCAGGGAGCTTGATGTGGGACTCGATCCTGGGATCACACCCTGAGCTGAAGGCAGATGCTCAACTGCTGAGCTACGCAGGCGTCCCCCTAGTTATTTAATTAAACACTAAGGTGGGTTCCGCTGTGAAGGGTATTTTGTAGCTATGGTTAGCAACTACAATCCGTTGACTTTAAGTGAATTATATTATTGTTAATCATCTGGATAGGCCACATCCAGTCAGTTGAAAAACCCTAAAAGCAAAACTGTGATTTCCTTGAAGAAGATTAAATTCCACCTCCAACTTTGTTCTCCTTCAGTATTGTATTGGCTCTCCTGGGTCTTTTGTCTCCCCATATAAACATTAGAATCCGATATCTGTCCATATCCACAGAATAACATGTTGGGATTTTGACTAATATTGTATTGAGTGTTTAGATTAGGTTGGGAAGAGCTGACATCTTGACAATATTGCATCTTCCCATCCATGAACACAGGAGTTCTCTCCATTTATATAATTTCTCTTTGTTTTTGTTCATCAAAATTTTATAGTTTTCTTCATGTTGATCCTATACATAGTTTGTTAAATTTATACAAAAATATTTCATTCTAGGGGGTACTAACATAAATGGTATTGTGTTTTAATTTCAAATTACACTTGTTCATTGCTGGTATGCAGAAAAATCCATGACTTTTGTTTTATTAACCTGTATCCTGTAACCTTACTATAATTGCTTATTCCAATTTTTTTTTTTTTTTGGTTTGGCTTTCTTTTCTCTTTTTGGCACTTCTTTCAAATTTTCTACATGGACCATCATGTCGTCTATGAACAAAGACAGTTTTATTTCTTCCATTCAAATCTGTATGCCTTTTATTTCCTTTTCCTTTCTTACTGTTTCCATTACAATGCTGAAAAGAAGTGGAGAGAAAGGATATCTTTGGCACCTGATCTTAGGAAAACTTAAAGTTTCTTAACATGGGTATAATGTTAGCTGTAGGTTTTTTGTAGATATTCTTTATCAAGTTGAGGAAATTCTCCTCTGTTCCTAGTTGACTAAGAGTTTTTGTTTTTCTTTTTAAAGATTTTATTTTATTTACTCATGAGAGGTATAGAGGGAGAGAGAGAGGCAGAGACACAGGCAGAGGGAGAAACAGGCTCCAGGCAGGGAGCCCGACACAGGACTCGATCCCGGGTCTCCAAGATCAGGCCTGGGTTGAAGGTGGTGCTAAGCTGCTGGGCCACCAGGGCTGCCCTTAACTGAGAGTTTTTATTGTAAATGGATGTTGGATTTTGTCAAATGCTTTTTCTACATCTATGATATGATCATGTGACCTTTTTTTTTTTTTTTTTTTTAGCTTGTTGATATGATAGTTAATGGATTTTCAAATGTTAAACCAGCCTTTTATACTGGGTCCCTGGGAGTTTTTAAAACTCTGATAGTTTTCCACACTGAGCCTCTAGCAGTCCATCAATTATAGTTCAGGTTTTCCTATCCTGGAATTTTATTACAGTATTTCTTTGCACTTCTGTTTATTTTATTTTAATCTTGTCTTATCAGCTGTGTGGCCCTGGGCAAATTCCTTTTCTGTTCCTCAGTTTCTTCATCTGCAAAACTGATATACTACTTATCTAATGGAGTGGTCACATTGGCTAAATGAATTAATGTAAAACACTTGCAATTATTCCTATTAATATAGTAAGCATTAAACAAATTTAAACTTTTTTATTTTTTAAATTTTTATTTATTTATTTTCTTAGGGGAGGCAAAGAGGGGCAGAGGGAGAGAGAGAATCTCAAGCAGACTCCCCAGTGAGTGAGGAGCCTGACACAGGGCCTGGGGTCATGACCTGAGCTGAAATCAAATTGGATGCTCAGCCAACTGAGCCACCCAGGTGCCCTGCATTAAACAAATTTAATGTTATTATTACTTACTATCTTCATCTGTCACTAGATAATTAAAAGAATTATGTTAAGTGTAATTATTTGAAATTCAATAATAAAATAAAAATAGAAGTGCAAAGAAATATTGTAATAAAATTGTGACAAACAAAATCTACTATTTTAGGGCAAGTTATTACATCTCTTCAACTCTTAACATTTTATTTACCTTTCTACATATTTCGAATTTGTTTTTGATGTAGAAGTATTTATATTTTAACGTCCTTTGCTGTCTTATATTTTGAAAGTTTTTTTCTAAAGTACCGGATATATCTGAGTATAGTTTTCATAGTTAGGACAGTTCTGCCTCATTAGTTTGAATTAGAATGAAACACATTTGGATCACAAGTGGGAGGTTTAGAAATCATCTACTAAACTTCTGGGTCTCCTAATGATTTTTTTTTTTTATCATGAAGACAGAATCTTGAAGGCACCATAAATTTCCAGCTTAGAAAAGGTTTAAGGAAACTACATTAATATAGAAAGCAGGGGTTTTAGAACTGCCTTGCCATCACATCATCTTACTAAAAGGATAAAATATAAATGTACTGATAATGTCTTTTTTTTAAATTTTGGAGGCAATACTTTCTGATTTTTTTCTTTTTTTTTTTTTTAAGATTTTATTTATTCATGAGACACACAGAGGAGAGAGAAAGGCAGAGACACAGGAATAAGCAGGCTCCATGTGGGGAGCCCGACGTGGGACTCGATCCTGGGTCTCCAGGATCACGCCCTGGGCCGAAGGCAGCACTAAACCGCTGAGCCACTCGGGCTGCCCCTTTCTCATGTTTCTAATACAGAAAATACAGATAATTATTTCTGATAAGCTGAATATTAAAATGGTCTGGGGCTCCAAAAAATAACTTGTAAAATAACACATTGGATTCTGGGATATAACTTTTAATTACAGGGATTAGTGGAATTATTTTATATCATCACTATGGCATAATGATATTGTGAAGTTATTTTGTTTCAGGTTTTTTTTTTTTTTTTTTTTTTTTTTTTTTATGTAGTCATACAGAGAGAGAGAGAGAGGCAGAGACACAGGCAGAGGGAGAAGCAGGCTCCATGCACCGGGAGCCCGACATGGAACTCGATCCCGGGTCTCCAGGATCGCGCCCTGGGCCAAAGGCTGGCGCCAAACCGCTGCGCCACCCAGGGATCCCATTTTGTTTCGATAGTACTAGAAAATAAGATCTTTTTCTCCCAGAAGAATATAAACGTGAAATGGCATGATAGAACTGAGGAAGTGAGGACAAAAGGACACTGAAATTCTTCTAACAAAAAATGATAAGTAGAATTTTTGTAGTCACTCTATCAGTTTGCATTTATATAATTTTATATGTGGTTCTTTAAAATTATAAAGAATTTAATATTGTAGGTTAGCACATCATTCAGGGAGAGATATATAGGTAGGATATATGTGTGTGTATCTATATACACACATATATGAGATATATATTCTGAACCATCCATGAGGATGTGAAGACCATGCTGATATGATCGTTTTCATACATACTGATTACTAAAATTCATGGATAAAGAAGTTACAGGAGTGGAACGTGGTTTTGGCATTTAGTTTCAATACTCTTAAGTTCAACCTCTTTTTCATCCTATTGCCTGTTATCTTTGTAATGGCTGGCACTCTAAAGTGATTTTGTGACCTTTTACTTAAAGGAAAAGATAATCTGCTCTCCATCTTTGCATTTATACAATCCATTGTTTAATGATATAAAATATGAACTGGAAAGCTCTTATTCCATTTGATCACTGAATCCAAAGGAAACAAATACCTACTGACACTATTGCACTTTACACTAACTTATGCAAGGCTTATTTTTGTAAGAGGCTCATATATCCAGAATGTAGGTTAGAAATAGGAAAGTATTTTTAAAGCTTCTGACCATTTGAAATCAATGTCATACAATCCAGTAACCCTAACAGAAAGAAAACCCTCTCAGGCCATCATTCATACCTTATTTCATCTTTCTTTAAATGTATTTCTATAATATCTGGTTTTCTGATTGTGTTGCTTAGAAAGCTTAGGAAAGTATGAAGCCGCAGTTCAAAACTTGGCACACTGATGATTGTCAGAAATAATAACTGCCAAACTGAAAGTGCATGAGATATCAGAAAACAATTCTAATATCTTGAGGAAAAAAATAAAGCAACTGGCGTAAATTTAGGGTGGGGATAATGAGTTACATATATTCCAAACCCACCTGAGTTTATGGCCACATTTTAACAATGGTGAAATAATCCTTATAATCTTTTTTATGATCAGTTCACAATTAATTTTGACATATTTCTGAAGTTGTGAGAGTATTGTAAAAGTGCCTCTTAGAAAGCTTTTTTTTTTTTCCCTACGACTTTGGTAATTGAAGGATAAATTTGAATTATCTAGACAATTAACTTGGCCTAGAGTGGAATCACTCTCTTCGTTGTGGGTTTGATACTATGGAACATTTTGTGTTGCCTGGTTATAGCTGAGAAATCATATCTATGATAACATCTATAACACATTACATGTGTTAGATTCAGTGCACTAAAGGAATATTCTATGAAATAGCACCACTGCTGGAAGCAATGTCAGCAGCTTGGAAATGCTTTAATCCTCCTATCTTTGTCTTCCAAACAAAGCAAACAAAAATATCTAAGCCTATCAAAATTGGCCTTTGTGTGCATGTTTGCCAAATGGCATGTTGTTTGTGTCCTTCACTCTCTGATGTTGTAGATGCTGTAGAATCATTTGATCATATTTCTAGTTGCTGTCTAGTTTGAGTCTCTCATTAGATAAATGAGGAAAAGATCCAGAGAGCTTAGGTATGTTTTCATTCACTTATCAGCTATGGCTGAAGCTCCTGTCTAAATTTCCTCATTTTGGCTCTTTTTCCTCTTTTATTATGTTTCTAAGTAAAAGTTGAACCTTTGAGGAGATACATTCAGTTGATAAGGATGCCCCAGAAACAGACTCTTTGCTTCCTCTGGAATAAAAACTTTGTTTTTTTCAAACTGAAGTCCTTTTCATCTGCTCTAGACTAGACCGGACTGGACTTTTTGGTTTTATTCAGTTCAGAGCTGCATCTCTGAAGCTGTGTGATTAGCCAGAGTTCTTAGTCATTTCTTCATCTGGCCAGGACCAGAGTTGCTAATTTAGGCTGCAGAATTACTTACAGTATTACAGCTAACAGCATTCAGGCACTGAATATGTGTCCTGAGTAATTTTCATGCATTAACTCATTTAATCATCTCTTCTGGGATTATTACCCACCATATTCTGCAGGTTAGGAAACTAGAACACAGAGAGGAGGTTAAATGAACTGACTGAGCTCATATCACCAGTATGAGGACAAACCTGGATTCATATCCAGGCAGGCGGGCTCCAGAAGCCACACACATTCACCACTAGCCCAAACTACCACTCCAAGGGTTATGGATGAATCTTTGATAGTTCCACTAGAGCAAGGAGGTAAATTTCTACATTTTATTAAGAATAAATTTAACTAAATATTTCAGAAAGGAAGAAAAAGTAATTTGTGTGTGAGTGAAGTCCTTGTCTGTTTTTCTCACTAGTCATTTGTCAATCTGTTTGATCAGTATTGGCAGAAGTGGTAGTGACTAACATGGACGAAACCCACTTTAGTGGGGCCGGCACACAGAAACAACTAAATAAGCATGCATACCAGGTAATAAGAAGCATCCCAAGGGGGAGAGGGTCAATTTTGAGCAATCAGGAAAGCCACAGCTGTATCTGATGTATTCTAGTTACTTAATAATTCTTAGCTGAATGACCATACTGATAATAGTCTCTGATAGTTACCACACCCCTGATCCACCAGTTGCACTAATTTTATATGGCCATATTTTGGTCACAGAAAGGAGATCAGACTGACCTACTTGCCTTACTCTCCTGAAATTGGCTGGAGGCACCTTCTCTTTGGGCAAACCCTATGATCTAATGCTGCTCACTGTGGTCTTTTTTTTTTTTTTTTTTTTTTTTTTTTTTTTAATGAGAGAGAGAGCTCACGTGTACATGAGTGGAAGGAAGGGCAGAGGGAGAGGGCTGAGCGGGGAGCCTGATGTGGGACTCAATCCCAGGACCCTGAGATCATGACCTGAGCCAAAGTCAGGTGCTTCACTGAGCCACCCAGGTGCCCCAGCTCACTATGGTCTTATCGTCATTTCTGTCATCAGACCTTCAGCTTTGATGTACTTATATCTAAAACCTCAATTCTATGATGGTCTACCTGTCCTTTCAACTTCTATTGTTTGACATAGGTGGGGAGGTAGCACATAGAAGCCTCTCAATCACCTGTATACAAAAAGAATAAAATAAGCTATGTTGGGGATTGACTTTGAGCCCTGCATTGGGCTCAGCATTGGGCATGGAGACTGCTTGAGATTACCCCTCTCCCTCTGCCCTCCTTCCCTCCCCCATTCTCTGTCTCTCTCTCAAAAAAAAAAATCAACTTATTATATTTGTTCTGAAGTATATTGATACTGTACTGTGAATGAATACCTAATAATTTGACTCTAAGATTTTAGATTTTTAAAAATTGCCTTTTAAAGTATAAGACAATCTTATAACAACATAAGCATTTATAGTATTTTTGCTAATTCATGCATGTCCTCTAGGTAGCATATATTTTAAGTTTATATATATTCATCATTATATAACCAACAATTTGAACAAAACCATTAAGGCATTTCATGGAATGGGGCAAAACATATTTATACATTATAAATACATGAATAACTTATCATTTTATATATCATTTGTTATACATGTATGAGTAAATGACCAGATAGTATTTTTTTAATGTATATCACACCTCCCCAGTTCAGAATGGTAGAACTTTTTAGGGAAGTATGGTTGACACACAATGATACATTAGTTTTAGGTTTGCAACGTAGTGATTTGACAAGTCTATCTGTTATGCTATTGTCACCACAAGCATGCTGTCATATGTCACCATACAATACTATTACAAATACCATTGACTATATTTCCTATGCTGTACCTTTCTTCCCTGTGACTTACTCATTCCTTAACTGGAAGCCTATATCTCCTACTCCTTTTCACTCATTTTTCTCATACCCCTATCGCCTCTGGCAACCATCACTTTGTTCTCTGTATTTATGGGTCTGTTTCTGCTTTTGTTTATTTATTCATTTGTTTTGTTTATTAGATTCCACATATAAGTGAAATCATATGGTATTTGTCTTTCTCGAAGTTATTCCACTTAACATAATACCCACTTAGGTCTGTCTAGTTGTTACAAGTGATAAGATCTCATTCTTTTCTATGGCTAATATTCCATAGTGTATATATATCACATCTTCTTTATTCATTCATCTATTGATGGACATTTGGGTTGCTTTCATATATTGGCCATTATAAATAATCCTACAATAACCATAGGGTGTATATATCTTTTCCAGCTAGGGTTTTCATTCTCTTTGAGTAAATACCCAGTAGTGGAATTACTGGATCACATGGTATTTCAATTTTTAATTTTTTAAAAAGATTTTATCTATTTACTCATTAGACACACAGAGGCAGAGACATAGGCAGAGGTAGGAGCAGGCTCCCTGTGGGGAGCCCGATGCAGGACTTGATCCCAGGACCCCAGGACCATGACCTGAGCCAAAGGCAACTGCTCAACCACTGAGCCATCCAGGCGCCCCTCAATTTTTAATTTTTTTGAAGAACCTGCATACTGTTTTTTTCCACAGTGGCAATACCAGTTCACATTATCACCAATAGAGCAGAAGGATTCCCTTTTCTCCACATCCTTGCCAATGCTTGTTATTTTTTGTCTTTTTTTAAAAATGAAGTTTATCTATTTTTTTTTTTTTTGGTAATCTCTGCACACAACAGGAGGCTTGAATCCATGACCCTGAGATCAAGAGTTGCACACTCTTCTCACTGAGCCAGCCACACACCCTATTACTTGTCTTTTTGTTCTAGCCATCTGACAGGTGTGAGGTGGTATCTCTTTGAGGTTTCGATTTGCATTTCTCTGATGATTAATGATGTTGAGCGTCTTTTCAGGTATCTATTGGCCATCTCTATGTCTTCTTTGGAAAGATGTCTATTCAGATTCTCCTCCCATTTTTTAATTGGGTTTTTTTTTATTTGGTGTTGAGTTGTATAAGCTTTTACATATTTGGGATACTAAGCCCTTACCAGATAAATCATTTGCAAGTATATTCTCCCACTCACTAGTTTGCCTTTTTGTTTGGTTGGTGTCCTTTGCTGGGCAAAAGGTTTTATTTATAATCCCAATAGTTTATTATTTTTTTATTTCCCTTGCCTGAGGAGACAAGCCTAGAAAAATGTTGCTAAGATTGATGTCGAAGAGATTGCTGCCTATGTTTTCTTCTAGGAGTTTTATGGTTTGAGGTCTCACATTAAGGTCTTTAATCTATTTTGAGTTTATTTTTGTGTGTGGTGTAAGAAAGTGCTCCACTTTCATTCTTTTGCATGTAACTGTCCCATTTTCTCAGCACCATTTATTGTAGAGACTATCTTTTCACCATTGTATATTCTTGCCTTCTTTATAATAATTGACCATATAAGGGTTGGTTTATTTCTGAGCTCTCTAGTCTGTTCTGTTGATCTATGTGTCTATTTTTGTGCCAGGTGAATAGAATTTTCATAGTACATAGTTGTCTTTATATTGGTTTTGCTAAGTTGACTCTTGATATGCTGCAGATTTTCTTAGGTGCTGGATATGGACAAAGCTGAACAACTGATTTAAAATGAAAATAAATCAGGGGCACCTGGGTGGCTCAGTTGGTTGAGTGACCAACTCCTGATTTCAGCTCAGGTCATGATTTTGGGGTCCTGGGATTGAGCCCCATGTCTAGCTCGGCACTCAGGAGGGAGTCTTCTTGAGGATTCTCTCTCCCTTTCCCTCTGTCCTTCCATCTGCTAACATGCTCTCTCTCTCAATAAATAAATGAATAATTTGAAAATCTTAAAAAAATAAAATGAAAATAAGTCAGTCTACCAACTTACTAATTTTTCCCCATGATGTCAAATACTGTGTTTCATCTTTATAAGGTTCTATAAACTGGTCCTCAGGTTGCTTTTCCTTTGCTACTGACACCTGTAACTGGCTGTGCACCTGTTTCTCCCAAATATTACCATGCCAACAAGGCCTGTGTAAAACATTAGACTGTCTAAAAAATGACAGGAGGTTTAAAAAAGCTCTTATATATTTCATTCCTGTTAACGCCGATTGACATACTTGATTCTTCTGCACTCATTGGCTTGGACTCTGAATTTTAAATTATAAATTAGCGTAAAAATTCCTAAGAGATGTTACACATTGGAATCACAAGAAACACATTTGCCTCAATTGCTTCCTGACATATAAAAGAGAAAACCCAGGGATAGGGCCATGGTATAAAGTAGGTGTACTAAGTGCACTCGTGGCTGAAAGCTAGCTCTAGACCTTAATTTTTTTAAGACATTTATTTATTCATGAGAGACACACAGAGAGAGGCAGAGACATAGGCAGAGGGAGAAGCAAGCTCCCTGCTGGGGAGCCTAATTCAGGATCCCAGGATCCCAGGATCATGACCTGAGCCGAAGGCAGATACTCAACCACTCAGCCACCTAGGTGCCCCTAGACCTCAAATTTTGTTTCCGTTCCTCTTTTCTCTACCTACCCTCTGACACTTGACTTTTTAACTTTAGATGTAGACCTTGTGTCCAATATCTGTCAGTTTATATGGATAAACCATTTACTTCTTTGGGCCTTAGTTAAATTATTTAATTTATTTTGGTTTTACTTTCTACTCTCTTTCTCTGGTCCACACCTGTATGTTTTTCTCCCAAAGCCTAGGTCTCCATCCTGAAAAAAACCAATGCTTTCATTCATCAGGGTATCTTGCTGCATTTCCAAATATAATAGTTTTTTCAGTGGTCTCTGATATCAAAATTAGGAAAACAAACAAAAGCCTGCTATTCGTATTGACAATTTATTGCTATTACTTTAACTTTCATTACTTATAATTAAGCAATTCTATAAATATGCCAGAGTCTTGCAAACAGTATCTTAAAAATTAAATTCTAGCTATCAATCCTTACAGCTCATTGGCAATATTGCTAAATCATGCTAAGTATCATTTAAACATAAGAAGGAATTGTAGTTTGAGGTGAAAGTTTTAAGTCAGAATGCTTGGGGCTGGCAAAGGAACTACTATGCTATTCAGGTGTGACCCTAACACCTTTAAATCCCAAGGCCTGGCTCAGATTATTGAATCATTGTTCCAAAGGCATAAAGGCATTCAATATTAAAAGCATTAATATTTTATTTTTTGCCTCCCAGCTAAAACGTTTCTCCTGCCACTGTGCATCATAAAGTCATGCTGATAAAGGGTGGACAGGTGTAGGCATATTATTCGGTTCACTTATTTGTAGTTAATTACCTTTATGGTTCAAATACCAAGCGATAATAGGAAAGCTTGATAAATAGCTCTCCATTAAAATGCTTGGATTATTATAAAAAATGACTTGCTTTTCTGCCAGCCAATTCTTAGCATATTATTTACCTCATAGTATGTTGTCTCTAAAGCAAGACACATATATTTTTTCCCCTTATCAGAGGGATACTTGATATTGGCCTCAAGCTAGTTAGGACATCCCAATAAAATATTTGATACAATATGCACTTTAACCTGTAATTTACTTTTAATTTATTTATTTATGAAAATAAATTTAAGATTAAATTTCTATATGCATTTTACTTTGAATCGTGCCTTATAAGAGCAGAGAAAACATTTCAGTCTAGTAAAATTTACTAATATTGCCAAAAAATGATTTTAGGAATGGGACTGCTGCTATCTTCGTTCGGTAAATATATTTTTTAAATGGTCATAATGGTTTCTATGTGAATGAAATTCAGTTAATCATAGTCTGTGTAAACCTTTGAAGATTTAGAAGGGTGTCCTTTTAGAATGGACACTAATCGACTTTGGAGAATTTTGAAGGACAAGCAATGAGTAATCTTGTAGGCAGAATAATGTTCCCTCTCTTCCCAATTGATCTAGGCCCTAATCCCCAGAACCTGTCAGTATGTTAGGTTACAAGGCAGGAAGGAATTAAGATTGTTAATCAGCCGACCTTAAGGAGAGTGTCCTGTATTGTCTAGGTGGGCCCAATGTCATCATAAGGGTCTTTATAAATGGAAGAGGGAAACAGAGGAATTAGAGCCACGACTATGCCTATGTGTGAGAAAGGTTCAGGGAGATGCAGCCCTGCTGGCTTTGAAAATAAAGGAAGAGGACCACAGGCCAAGAAATACAGGTTGCCTCTAAAAGCTGGAAAAATGAAGGAAACACATTCTCCTGTTGAGCCTCCAAAAGGAATGCAGATCCCCTGAAACCTTAATTTTAGCTCACTGAGCCTGGTGTCAGGCTTATAACTACACAACTAGGTTCTTTTTGGTTTTGAGTCAACAAGTTTGTGGCAATTTGTTCCAGTGATAATAGAAAACTAATGCAGGTCTGCTACTCTTTAAAAAGATAGCATTTTCCTTTTTGTTAGCTACTAAGTTGGAAATATGTCAAAGAAACTGCATTTTAAGATGAAGTGCAGGATATGAGGAATAGCTACTGGATTAGGGCATAGCTCTTTGGGAGGAGTGGTATAAGCTATATTCTACAAGTGTTTTTAAAAAGCTTCAGACTTCCACTTCCGGTTAGTATATGAAAACTCTCAAATAGTTATTGCCATTTAACAATATTAGCAAGGTAAAAGTATCAGACATGCAAAATTCTTAAGCACATAGGAGAGCTGAGGATGCAAATAAATCCAACTAGACTAAATTCTAGAAAGCTGCAAGTTCTTAGGTGAGGTACACATTTGTTCTTCACTGCGATGGAGCAGTGGTAGGAGAATACATCTGCCACAGATGGAGCCATGGAAAAATCAGCCAGGTGTTGAAAAAACCTTAGTGGCAGTGAGTGGGATCATTTGATGGATTAGACTCCTGCTGAGCTCGAGCTAGAGTGAGTCTGCCCTGACCTGCCACACTTTTTCTACCAATTTTCACTAAATGCACAGGAGTAGCACAAGCAGGAGGGGCTTGCAACATGAGTGGGGCCCGGTGGTAGCCATCTGAAGGCTGAGTTTAGAGCTGGAGACAAGAGAGCCTTCACTCCAAGGCCTAGCAGATCTTTACCAAGTGAAGTGCTACCAACCTCTGTAAGGGCAAGTACTGGTTAAAAATTCCCTTAAGGCGCTGCTGGCCTTTCCAGGTAGACCACCAGCTGCTGGAGGCTGAGGGCTGAGCAGGAGAGCTGAGGGAACTCCCAGCGAGTGCACTGCACTAAGTCCCGGGACACTGGGCAGCAGGGCTGAGAGGTCAACTGATGTGCAGAAGGGTTCCCATGAGTATGGTGAGCAAAGAGAAACTGACGAAGAACCAGAAATGGAGCAAAAGAGCCACAAAGCTGAAGGGCGATCTCCCCCAGTTTGGAAAGATGGTAGTCTGCCTGAAAAGCCCAACAAGTCTGTTGTCATACCAGTGCTCACATCACAAATGTTGGTGAAGAAAATGCTCCTTCCTTAAAAGAAAGAAAGAAAGAAAGAAAGAAAGAAAGAAAGAAAGAAAGAAAGAAAGAAAGAAAGAAGAAAGAAAGAAAGAGAAAGAAAGAAAGAAAATGCTCCTTCCTTAATGTAAAATATTGAAATCAGGGTGATGTCAGTCTGCACCGTTACTGGGGATGCTTTGCTGATAACAGTTACGCTGGAGTTTTGCACATTGATCTTTGGTAAAGATACCCTTTTCTTTCTTTATTTCTTTTTTTTTTTTAAAGATTTATTTGTTTATTCAGGAGAGACACAGAGAGAGAGAGAGGAAGAGACATAGGCAGAGGGAGAAGCAGGCTCCTCACAAGGATCCCGATGTGGGACAGGCCCTGAGCTGAAGGCAGACAATCAACCACTGAGCCCCCCGGGCATCCCAAAGATACCCTTTTTTTTTGCAGTTACACATAATAAGTGGGGTGACACTCTTCAAGGTAGTGAATGTGGAAGTCCCCAAGAACTTGCACTCACTGGTTTTAGCATACGTTGTTATCCCTGCCTAAAGCAGTGATCACTTTGTTTATTGCTAATTGTGACTTTGTTTTATTCCATGTATATTTTTAGCTATCACTCTTCTATAAAGAAGAACTTTCTTTTCCCTCACTATTCCATCTTTTCGAGT